>NC_056739.1:1600342203-1600659703 GCF_019279795.1 Protopterus annectens
TGCTGTGAGGTTAGAACCCCTACATTTTTAGTTATATGGTCTACAGAATACAGTACTTAAGACTAGCACCACAGCACAAGTCTTTAATAGTATTAGACTGCAATTTATAAGGGATGATGTCATCAGCGTATGCTGAGAAGATGATGTGTGGAGGGCTGTATAAAATTGCTGTGGAATCATGCACCAGTGTAAAATGTATTTTTGGAATAATGCTTGAGAGAGGCCAAAAAGAAACAGAGTCAAGCTCTTCTGACTACACACACAAGTTGTCTATCATGAGATTTGGTCCTCTATCTAACTAGTTAACAATCTAGAGCCACAATAGTGCCATGGAACACATGTGACACTAATAGTGTCAGACTTTATATACATCATCAGTGTATGCTGAAAAGATGATGTGAAGAGGGTCTGTAAAATTGCTGTAAAGTCATGTACCACTGCAAAAGTATTTTCTGAATGATACTTGAGTGAGGGAAGCAGAAGCTGGAGTCAATCTCTTCTTACTCCGCATACACACACATTCATTGACTGCTGTATGATTCAGTCATCCCCTACATAACTAGTTGCACAAGAACACAGTATGTAACAGTCACACCATCACAGATATCTGATTTTTATCACTGTCACAGTGCTCTTTGTAGAGGATGAAATTATCATAGTGTCACAGATAGCATATACTGCTATGAGACTTGTATGCAAAGGCAAGACTTGAGATATGAATGTGTGATTGCAATTTACAAAAATAAAAATTAAATGCATCCTGGTAACCTATTTGAAAGAAGCTGTCATGAATGCATCTTGCAGAACTTAGCCATGCATGTACCTCTTTCTCTGGATTTTGTTTAGATAACACACTTACAGACACACACTCACACACACACACACACACACACACACACACACACACACACACACACACACACACACACACACACACATACATGCACACTTTGGAAACAGCAGTACTGCAAGAGAGGAGGTACATGTCTTCATTCTTCATATTCAGATATGAATTCTTCAACACCATAATGTGAACATGTATAGAATATGGGATGAATTTGGACTGTTAGCACAATATAGATGGATGACAATAATGTAATAATGTTTTATAGCAAATTGGACCATATCAAGGGTGTAGAGAAGACACATATGCGATGTGGAGAGCTATGTATGGGACATGTTTTTTTTTTGCGGGACAGGGGCCCATTTTTCTTTGGATTTCAGGAAGAGGAGAATGTTGGGGAAGGGACACAGGAATGTGAGGGTCAGGAAGGTAGGGCAGGTAAGGAAACAGGTTCAGACAAGCAAGCCAGAAACAGGGTTGGTGATGGACACAAAAGTTTGGAGGACACCATCATTGGGGATAGGGGACATCAGAGGCACATGCTTGTCAAATGTAGGAACAGCGATAATCTAGTCCTCATCTTCAGAACTGTCATCACTGCCCCTTCCTCTATTCCCTGTGAGACTGCTTGACACTGGAGACTCTTTTTCATTCTAATGAACAACTTCTCCACATGGTTAATATGAGCACCAGTGCCAGTTTCTATAAGATCATGCACCACCCTGGCAGCTCCTGGTGGGTGATGTCATCACTACCTCCACCAATACTCCAGGAGGTTAACAATGTAGCAGCACCTGGGGCAATGCTACCTAATGTGGATGGGCCAAGTAGTGTAGGGGCTGTGGAGGCAGTACTGCAAGGTTATGTCTCAGATGTGCTGCATGTTGGTGTGGCAGCCAGTGGAGGCTTGGCAAGCTGAGCCACAGCAGTTAGCCTACCGCCCTGTGCTGAAAAGCATTAGTTTAATTATGACACCATAATGGTGTGTTTCCATTTAACCAAAAAAAAAAAAAAAGAGCGATACTGGGTGGTGTGAGGCAAGAAAGAAAAGCTATGATAAGAACCATGATATGCCCCATTCATTTATTACAATAAATATATTTTTATTATTATATTACTTATACAGCTTTCCCAGTCCCAAAAAGTATTGTGAATTGTTACAAATAATCCTTGGAATATGCAGATATTCCGTATATATTTTAATGGCACTAGACATTAACTTGACAACATGGCATTAAACCCAATATTACTAAAATTAAAATTAAAAAAATATATTTGTTAAATGTGAATGTATAGGGTACATGTGGGAAGTGAACCTACCTAGTCTGAATAGAATAATACACATATTACACTTGTCTAATACAATTACCTAAAGCTACAGAAGAACATGCTTGCTTTTGCTGTTAAGATTTGCATGCTTGAGTTGCTATTAATCTATAGACTACCATTGTATTTAATATAATAATGTTCATTTGTGCTGCATACATAATGCTTGCCTCTCTGAGTCTCTCCAAACTCTTAGCATGTGTCTCCCTGCTTGCTGAAATTTCCCCTGCAGCTGTAAAATAAAGGTGAGTAAAAGAGACATTAAAGCATTATGTGTACAAGTCTTGGTTATCTTTAGATTTACATAGCATTTAACGTTGCTTTATCTCTATACTTACATAACTGTGGGATGTCAGCAGCTGTAAACACATCCAGCCACTGGTTGAGTGGTGTCTGCTTGCACCATTTCAGGTCACTGTATTGATCCCTGCATTGCTCCCCAGTATGTGGTATGCCAGTTGCGCTGCAAATAGCCTTGACTAGGCTGTTCCAAGCCTCAGCTTTATACTGAGACCCAATATAGCCCCCGTTCATCAGCCTACGGCTATAGCACTTCATGAGGGGTGCAACACATATTTGGACTCCTCCACACCCTACCTCTGTGCCCTGAATTTGGCATCATCTTTCCTATCTCATGCCATGTCTGCAAAGGTCCTCAAACAGTACAAATGTTTTCTCACCAATTCATGATATTTCATTTTATGAACAGTGCGCAGAAACACTCAACCATACCAACAGCATTTGCACAATGTTAAATGGAGAGAAACATTGCTAAACAAAGAGGAAAGGGGTTCATGAAACAGCAATTATAATTTGACATTTCCCATATTTATGTAAAAAACAGTCAATGCTTTCATATTGTAACCAATGGAATTTCATCAGATGAATATGAAGTTCCATTGGTTATGGGATGAAAGATCTTGGCCTTGTTTTACCTGAGTATTGTTTTATTTGTATATGTTTATTAAAGTTATATTTTTGGAATAGTTCTCCATGTACAGTGATTGCCTGGGACATTCTCTATGAGTGTGACATTTTTTGATTGTTTCAGAGTTGTGTTTTGTCAAGCCTACTTCACTTGACCTAAATCTCATTTGACTGACACCCAATCGACCTAAATTTCATTAACTGAAAATTCATTTGACTGACTCCCATTTCACCGACAGCTTACAATGCTGAATTTCAACATACTAAATCTTAAACCATAGACAAGCACACTTAGAGCACCAATAACTAACCCTTTCCAAAACTTAAAAACTACTTACTTACCCTCTTAACAGAAACTGGACAATGTACAACCAAACTAGGTGGGAGGTTATGCCCCCACACTCCCCACTGTGAGAGGCTGTGCCCCTCACACCCCCTAATTATATACACTAACTCCAGGATTGCACTACAGTGGGGAAAAGGGCATATACCTTTAACTTGCCTTACAGTACTCTACACACTAACACTACTGCTGGGAATGCACAAACATTCAAGAAGACAGAATAAGAAAACTCACTTTATTAAAACAAAGCTTTCGGGAGTGTCCCTTCCTCAGTGTTTGATTAACACTGAGGAAGGGACACTCCTGAAAGCTTTGTTTTAATAAAGTGAGTTTTCTTATTCTATTTGTCTTCTTGGATATTCCTGGCTCTGAAATAGATAGGATTTAGAAGTACGGTTGGAGTTTGTTTTTTATATGCACAAACATTCACCAAATTACTTTAGATACTTTCCATAAAAAAGTAAAGAGACAAACTCACATTTAGAAACACTAAAACACTACTTTCTACATGACTATTGGAATTCTAACACATAGCACTTTAAGTTACAGTAATTCTTTTGATCACAAGCAATTCACAGTGAAAACCCAATGCAAGTCTATGTCTTAAATGTTGGCAAAAAGGGAGTCAGTCAAATGAATTTTCAAATGAAATTTAGGTCAGTTGGGTGTCGGTCAAATGTCAGTCAAATGAGATTTAGTTGAAGTGAAGTAGAGCTGTTTTGTTACATATTTCATGCATTTGACTGACTACCACAGTGCTGCTGAATGTGTTTGCACTTTATAAGGCAACTGACATTCATTTTCAATTTCTGGACATTTAACCTTGTTTACCCTAAGCCAAAAGCTGTGCAAATGGTAAAGGCAAAAAAAAAAAAATGAAGCAAATGTAAAACAATTAGACAAGTCTGGATTTGAACCATCAGACTATTGCTCTTACAAAACACAGTTATAGTACGCTGTCTCTCTTTGTTACAGATACTGACTTACAACACCAATAAAATTGTGTGCTCACAAGTATTTCGCATTTCATAACCAGTATTAAAAGTTCATACACTTGGACATTCTCAGTTGGTTGTACATATGTGGCTAACATATTTAGTGCAATGAGTAGCATCTATGAATATGTTTGCAGAAGTGCAGCTCTGTCTTCTCTTTCTATTCTGGTCATTCTTCCCTTACCTCTGCTGTAATATCAGACATGCAGTCTTTACTGCATTTTAAAGGTGTGATAAAAATACATGAAAGTGAACAACAGTTTTCAGTGAAGGCAGGATTTCGCTATTAAGGACATACAATTATAATGTGTGGTGTTTTGTTTTATTTAAAAGCTCACTGGAATAAGTTCCATAATGTGTAAGTGTATCCTCACTGAAACACTCACTGCAGTGAAGGGTGCCTGAATTGCTGCTGTGTTTTCCTTCACTCACACTAATCATTCTCATTTGCAAGCCATTAGCACCTAGCAATGGTGTAGAGTCTACACTATATTTACATCTGCTACATGAAGTCAAAGGTTTGGATTTCAGCAATTCTAATGAGTCCACACCTCATTTGCATCTTCACAGTGATCAGAGGACTGAATATACACTATAAAAAGGTAACTGTAGCTAGGGAACTTGAAGGTGAGG
This sequence comes from Protopterus annectens, assembly GCF_019279795.1. Lineage (NCBI taxonomy): Eukaryota > Metazoa > Chordata > Ceratodontiformes > Protopteridae > Protopterus > Protopterus annectens. The sequence continues at coordinate 1,600,347,272 of NC_056739.1, forward strand.
AGACGTGTGGATTTAGACAAAAGAGAAGATTGTTGATATTTTTTTAAAGATGGTTTCTCTGTAGAGAAGCCATTTATTTTACTAATGTATGCTTATATTATTCAAGGATATTTGATATTTTGTAAACTGTTAGAAGTGTATTTATATAGCCAGGAGAAAAGGAAGTTTTATCTGTGTGTAATTCTTATATTTCACTGTTGGCATAGACAGTTTTTGCAGGCATTTCCATTTCTGAGATAGACAGGTTATACTTTCTGAACAACCATTGTTCATAACATTTGCTTTTGCAATTTTATATGTATTGGAAAGAAATCGTAATGTACATGTCACTGACACTGGTGTTATACCTCTCAGATGGTCCAGGTAACATCCATAGGAGTGGTGGGTACAGCAAAAAATTATCTGGCATTCATAAATTGACTTATTTAATATTTAACAATGATAAATGTCATCCAGTAATTAATGACATAACTTTTCAGTCTTTACTATATGAATGATGGCAGAATGGGTGCTTTTACAGACCACTTACATTTTTTGGAGTGTGTAACCTATCATTCCGTTGTCTTAAAAGAGAAGTGTTCTTTGTGTAGAAAGCCTAATATTTTTCTTGAAAAACATATACATTACTTATGTGTTATTCCTTGGTTTGTACAAACCTTCTTTTGTGTGCTAGTGAGAGGATGGGGAAACACATACCATTCTGTTATTCTAAATGAGAAGTGTGTTTCAAGTGCTTTATGCTGACAAATGGGGCACAGACTGATCATTTTTGTGAAGACATACATTACTTATATGATATTAATGTGTTTTATCCTTCTCTGTTTTAGTTAACATAGGATTAAGGCATCCAAGCCCAGGAGCGGCTCATGGTACTGGACTGCTGGGTTGCAGTAAAAAAACAGAAAAAGTAACAGAAAAAAGATTTTACTTAGCATTAGCAGCAGATAGCTATTGCAAAAACCTGAATTTGTGGAACTCGGAGCTGTGCGCATGTGTGCCTGAGTTCCAATTTAAAAAAAAGAAACAAAACTTCTGTCATGTGGCCAGATCAGAAAGCAGGTGTACATCAAAAAAGATGCCCAGAAGGTATTGTGGTTCTAACTGCAGTAATATTGCTAGAAAATGGGCTGTTAAGGTCAGCAGACTGTCACCTAAGCTGTGTAAGTGACTTGGCTGCTGACATAAGTGTATAAAGAAGGGAAACCATTGAAGTTCCCTTCCTGTGTTTTAACTACACCATGCATTTAGAACTGAGTCATCATTGGACCAATAGGGAGATTTATTTTTTGGATAATGTGAGTGAAAGAATGCTTGCACTGAATTGTGAACTGACTGACTTGATAAATATTTATCAGTCAGTCATTTGAAACGTTTGTACTTTTTTTCCTGGCAGGGTCAACCAGATACACTTGACTTTATGTATTTTTTTCCTGTCAGGGTCACCCAGGCCCTAGTATGTTGGCAGTGTGTTTGGGGGGCTATTGATTGATTTTTTTAATACAATATCCTGGCAGGGTCAACCAGATGCTAGGGAGGCAATGTTGGAGACTGTGGATATTTTTAATATAATACCCTAGTATGGTTAACCAGATACTAGGGACTAGGAGACAATGTGTTTTAGGGCTAATGATGATTTTTTTGAATAGAATATCCTAGCAGGGTTAACAAGATGTTAAGGAGGCACTGTGTTTGGAGGCTGCTTGACCGTGGATGTCTTTTTTCTAATAAAATATCCTGGCAGGGGTCAAGCAGATACTATGTATGCAGTGTGTTTTGGGGAAGCTTGTGGATGAAATGTTTTTTTTAACCTAATTTTGTATTGCAGGATCAATCAAGATATATTAGGATGGTGTGTGAATGTTTTATTGTTGAAACTCTGACCTTGCATGACTAAAGTGTGTATGAGTGAACTTTGCGGGTAGGCAATCAGGCTGGGTGCTATGTCTACTATATGTGAATGAAATTATTGGCCTTACTGCTTGTACTTCTTTTTTTTCCATAATAAATTTTTATTGATATATATTTTCAAAATACAATAAAATCACACACATAATTCACTACTATTACTATCAAAACTATATACAATATCTACATGAAATGCTTCCATATAAAAATCGTCATTATTCCAAAAAAAAAAAAAAAAAGACACCTGGGAAGAAAAACAAAGCCGAAACATTTGTAGAAGTACTTTCCGTCCATACATATCATACATGTTTTCAAAACATTGTTTCCTCCACATATACATCCAAACTTTAATATATTCCTAATAACGGTATTATGCTAATATAATGTTAAAAACATTTTCCCATATTTTCAGATTATTCATATTTTTGTTACTTTGCTTCAGGAGTAATTTATGTGCTAATATATGCTTTATAGCCACAAGCTTGAAATTATCCCATGATGTCTTGTCTGGTTCTAACCAATTTGTAGCTATATATAACTTCATCAGCAAAAAAATATTCATACATATTATAGTTTGTGACCTAGAGAGCTCTCTTGGAGGAACATGGCTGCTTGTACTTCTGACTTGCTTTGTATTTGAGTCAAGTAAGATCAACCACAAACTCTGAACTCTGGCTATTGTTTATGTGAAAAATACAAATAACAGTGTTTTCTTTTATCCTTTTTTGTCTTTTAACCTCGCAAGATCAGATCGGATACTGTGGGTGGGGTGAGTAATAAGGATTGGGGCTATGTCTGAATATCAAACGTGGCCCTGCTGTTTACTGTTGCTGTAATTCCAGATTTGCAAGACTGTAATAGTTGTCTGTACTTTCAGATGAATGTAATCTAATTATCAAATGTATGAGTCATTCTTAATGTATGTTATTTCATATCAGTTCATGTATATACTGAATGTCTGTTTAAAAATATTTGTAATGTATTAGAACTTTTCTCCCAGGACATATGCTGAAAACGTTTTTTTTTTCTTGACTAAAGACAGTTGGACAAACCTGTGTAAACAAATTAAATAAAATTAAGTGTGTATTTGTGTAAGGTGAGTTGTGACTAATGTTTCTGTCAACTAAATGAAATTAATGCAAGTATGTAATCCAACTGTTACTATTATTTCTATTTTATAGACTCAAAGGATCATAGATGTTTACTGGGCTAATGACCACAAGAGCCTTTTTGTAATCCAACTGTTACTATTATTTCTATTTTATAGATTCAAAGGATCATAGATGTTTACTAGGCTAACAACCACAAAGGCCTTTTTAAGCCTAGCCGCACATCCCAAATCTCTGACAAGTTCTGATACCCTTGATAAGTGTAAGCAGGGGTTTGGCAGATGAAACATTTACAAGCAGGGGCCTGGGAAATGAACCATTTAAAGGTTACCTGTGTCCATTAGAGACATAGGTGCCAAACCAGGGATGAATTTCCTGTTCCCCAACTAATTGTCCAAGTTGAACTTGAATTGGGTTATGGAGGAACTGTACTTCACGTGGATGGGGAGCTTGTTCCATGGACGGGGTAGTCTCTGGGATACATACCTGTCTCTCCAGCAGGCCCTATTTATATCAAAGGCAAGGTTTAAGTCTTTAAAATTGGTAATTCTGGTGCTGTTTGCTTTGTGGATATGCAGGAGAACCATCAGAGTGGGGTCTGACAATGCCCTATATGCCAGGTATAGCTCTCCCCTCAAAAGCCTGTAGGAGACAGAATACATGGATAGGCCTTGAGGTGATCTGCATAGGACATTTTACTTACTCCCTGTATTATTTTAGTGAGGAACTTCTGTGGATGTTCCAGTTGTTGAATATACCTGGTTAGGTACATATCAAAGGGAGCATTGTACTCAGTGGTAGGTCTAATGAATGCTGAATACCGTAGAACAAAGACATCCTTGGACTTACCTTTGTTTATAAGTTGCTCAACATAGAATGATTTCCTCACTGCTGTAGACAAGTGATGGTCAAAGGCTCGAGTACTATCTATATGTGTCCCTAAGTCCCTGACTACTGAGTCAACTCTAAGGGGTGTGTTGTCAATATGATAGTTACCAGGGTGGATGACTTCCCAAAGGATACAATTATGCATTTCTTGGCATTTAGTTTTAGTCCATGGCTCTGACATCAGTTGTTTGTCTGTGTCAGCCCCTCCTGGAGAACATTTGTGTCATCTGCAAACGTAGTCAGCCAGAGACCACTGACATTGGTCCTGACTTCAAAGAAGTAAATGTCAAAATGGAGTGGTCCAAGGACTGATCCCTGAGGGACTCGACTTGTGACTGGCCTCTTTGTAGAGGTGGACTTCCCAATTCTAACTTCCTGGGTCCTGTCTGTGAGCCAGTTGGCTACCCATCGGGTGACATATGAGTTTGTACCTAACCTCTTGAGTTTGTCAACAATGCCCAAGTGGAGTATTGTGTCAAATGCCTTGACCAGGTCAAGGTAAGCAGTGTGAACCATTTTTCCCTCATCCATTGCTTTGGTTACTTTCTCAAAGAAGTCCACCAGGTTGAGTAGGCATGATCTGCCATTAATGAAACCAAACTGGGTTTGGTCCAGTGTCTGGAGGTTTACTATTATCTCTATTGATCATTTCCATGATAATTCTTTCCATGGCTTTATATATAAGACTAGTGAGACTTATGGGTCTGTAGTTTCCAGGGTCTGTAGATGGCCCAACTTTGTGCAGAGGGATGATTGTTGCTGTTCTCTATTCATGTTCATGAGGCAGGAAACCTGTTTGGAGGTTATATAGTAATTCCAGAGGACCTGATAGGTCATGCTTCATGCCATTTAGAAGACATCCTGGGATATTGTCTGGCCCCATTGATGCAGTGTTCTTGGTCAATCCTGGCAGGGTCAAAGCAGATACTTTTGTACTGTAATGGGGTAGGGGTTGTTTGTGAATGAAATTATTTGACTGGTTCTGCTCTTTACTGTTGTAATTCTGGCTTTGCAAGATTAATGTGTATTTTGGTGAAGTCAACTGTCATACAAGCCTTTGTCACTGTCTCTCAGAACCAATGGCACATTAGGCTTCGGAGTGACTTAGAATTGTGAATAATAAATTAAAATAGTACAGTAGGATTTCCATATCTCCTTACTTTTCACTTGGCATTGTACAAAAATGCAGATTACCTGATAACAGTACAATATATGTTTACTACATCATGAATAGTTTCATGCAGTCAAGACCAACCATTTTTTTACTGTTTAGGGATGTTTAGGTTTTCTGCTGTTATAGCATAACCTAAACACCTCATTAGCTCTGAAATGTGATTTAATCTAGTACTTGGTAGACTATTCAGCATATGCAACAGTGATTGAGCAGTTATTTTATGTAAAATGGTAAGCATGATCAGTGTTGATCCCACTGTATCATAGTTCTGCCCCTTGAAGTTAAACCCACCCATTTTTAGTTGGCCCCACCCCATTCAGGTGTTTTCTGCAATCCACCTTTGATATGAAGTGATGCTGAAAATGAGGTCAGCATCCAGGCTGTTCAGCAGCATGAAGCCTCCCTACTTGAGAGAGGCCAGGGGTATATGGCTGCCAGAAAGGAGATTTGGAACAGGTTAATTGCTGATGTGAATGTGGTTGGTGGTCATAGCTGCAGTTATGATCAGGTGCAGCATCAAGCCACTGATATGATTTCATCAACATTGAGGAGGTTGCTGCAGTTGCCTGAGAACTCCTGGCTATGGGAGGTGGTCCTCCTACTGAGGCACCACTGACACCAAATGAGGAGTTCCTGTCCAATGTCAGAGTTCCAGACAGCTCAGGGGAGACTGTGCACTGTGTGCTTGACATTGGTACTGATGGGTTTGAGAGTCCAAGCATGTCCCAGAAGCAGATTTCAAGTAAGCTTACGTATGGCAACATAATATTGGCTTGTACACTAAAATAAATAATTTTGCTGCTACTGCATGTGATACATGTTTTCTCTATCTCTGCCTATTGATAAGTCAATACAGTTATACAAGAGAGTTGTTCAATAAACATGCATGTGGATGGATGGTTAGGACAAGTTTCAGTTACAGCTATTCCTCATAGGGCATATAGGCAATTGTGTATTCACTGCCCCTGTGTTACTCCCATTGTGATGATTAATTGCCATCCTTTCAATGCTTCTTTTCTCCCAAGCCCATCCTCCCTGTAAAGTGTTGAGACATCTGCACATGGTAAGCATATTTTTGTTTTTGTTCTTAATAATTATTATTTAGATATATATTATCTGTATGTGTGGGAAGTGTGTAATGAGTGTTTGTATTGCTGTAGCATTTGCAATTGTGCAAACACTGTTACTTTTTGTTCTGATATTTTGGGTGTAGTAATGTCATTCCTGTGTTTGTTGCTTACTATCACAGGTGGTCCTGACAATGGAAATGTAGGACTCCTACTATCTGATGTCAGAGTATCAATAGGATCTAATGATGATGGGCAAATGGAGGCACAGTTAGGGTTTGCAGAGGTTGAATCTGACACTGAGGTTGTGACTTGCACATCCCCTGGATTTCCTTCAGAACCAATCAGTATGCCTGCACATACCCATTCTGCTGAGCCCTCAGATAGTGGACAGGTTGAGGGTGACACAGTTGATCAGGGTAGTATGGTTACAGTGGTTTCAGCGCAAGTTGACTCTGTCAATAGCCAAAGTGTGGTTAAGATACAACGTAGAAGGGTCAGTAGGGGTGCTCGGAGGATACTTGCTGTCCACCCTCCACCTGATGCTGGTGTGTCATTACATGCCACTCAATGTATATTTAAGGCTGTCATGGAGGCACAGGCATGTTCCACTATGGCCTTTTAGGACATGCTTAGAGTTCCTGATATGGCACAAGCTGACATCCATGACTCCCTACACCATGTGGCCAATTCAATGGATCAGATGAATGCCATGATGGAATGTTTTTGATGGAACATCTGCTGAGAGGGGGAGAACATCCATGTAGTCAAAGGGTTGTGACATTATCTGTTCTTAGCCAATGTGGCCATGCCCTATTCTGCTCCCATAGTGGTGCTGCTTCCACTGTTATTTCAGTGGTTGAGGTGTCCACACCCAGACATGGTAGGCTACAGGGTCATGGACCTGAGAGTAGTAGTGAGGTGAGCTCGTCCAGCAGACATTGTTCATATTTAAGTGGCATGACCACATTTGACCATGGACATGGGTGTAATAGTGCAACTCCTGGCAGAGCCAGTTCTCACAGTTGGGAGCAAAGATGATGAACTGTCACCTCTACCATGCACGGCTCACACCTGTCCAACATACCAGGATGTAGAGCTAGTACAGAGCTTGGCTATGTTCATGCAGATATTCACACATACCAACTACATAAGATGTTAATGAGGGTTGCAGGTAGTTTTTTCTCAGTGGCCATTTGATATTATCTACATTTCTGCTTGCCTGTGTTTCTTATTTGCACACACTCACTACTTTGGTGCCAGCATTGGCCACCTGTCCTCTCAAACCCCAGCCTGTGCAAATGATGATGACTGTGCCATCACCTTGTTTGAATCTTTTTGGTTCAGGATTACATATGTATATTGTCTGAGTCACAGGGTGGAAACTAAATGAGTGCTCAGGATATCTATTGGTGATGTTGTTTGGAATTTTTTTTTGTTATTTATTACAGCATTTTAGTGTTATGATTCCTAACTTGAAATCATCAATACTGCAGTCAAGCTTATTGCTTCACCTGTGAGAATGTAGGAATAAGTAGAGTTTTGACCTATTTTTCTATCCTGGGTATTTTAGATGCATGAGTCATGTTAACTGATAAACTGCAAAAATATATATTACATAAGTCAGTCATGTCACATATTGATGCCATTGCTGGACAACTCATACATATTCTACTTAGGTACATTTAAAAGTAACATTATGCAGGTAACTGCCATTCATTCATGCTCTTACGCATTTTTTTTTCTTTTACAGGTTCAGTGCTTATCTTGATAGTCCAGTAGTCACAAATATTGTCATTCAGGGTTGACTCTGTCTGATGGTAGCAGTACACAGCCATTACATGGGTAAGTAAAGGTTGTGAGTGTTTCCTGGTATCCATTTTACTGTATGTATGTGAATAGGATGAAAGGTGTACCCCTTAGGTGGTCAGTATGTGTACTATCCATTTCCTCTTGGCCAGATGAGGGCATATTGTACATGCCTATGTCTACCTACACCCACAGTGGCTGGTGGTTCCACTCTGACTTCTTTTCTGCATGCAGCTTAGTGATCTTGCCAGTAGTGGTGGAATGTTTGCTCTTAGCCCTTGGTGTTCCTGTTGCAAAAGTTTTCTCAGGATACTATTGTGTAGGATAGCACAGGCTGTGATAATTCTGGCAGAAGTACTTGAATCATACTGCAGAGCACACCCTGATGCATTTAGGCACCGACACATTGACTCAGAAGCCCAAAAACATGCTCTATGATGTTTCCTGTTTGAGCGTGTGCCTCACGATAGCATTCCTCCATGGGTATGTGTGCATGTCTGATGAGCATCATCAGCCATGGTTATCCCACAGTAAATGGCCTTGTGGGATATCACCCATGGAAAACCACTGAAAGAGGTGTAAGTTGTGCCAGATATGGGAGCCGTTGTAACTGCTGGGGTTGCCAACACACGCATTCGGGATGATTCCATTAACATTATATACGACTTTGCAATTAATGGAGTGAAACCCTTTTCTGTTAATGTAGACCCTTCCCTGTTCTCAGCTGGTGCATTGATCTCAATGTGCATGCAGTCTTTGACATCCAATACTTCAGAGAAGTGTGCTATTAGGTAGAAATTATGCATAATTCTACCTCTGTCCTCGGGAGTATGGAGAAAATAAATATAGTCACTGTCATGTTGTAGTATAGGAGATCCTGGAGGAAAATGTCTGTGACACCCTCAGCATGTCCCTTTTTAGTCTCTGGAAGGTTTCTGTATCTAAAATTCTGAGTTCTATATTGTTCTCCATGGGTATTGGTTCCCCTTAGTTCACCCTTGTTCTCACTTGATGGTAACAGACATTGCAGAGTTTCTGGAGTTTGCATCTATCCACCCTGTAGCTCTTTGTATTTCCACCTCAGGCAGACCAGGAAAACTTAAATGGGGTCTAAATAACTATCGCTTCCTTGCCTGAGGTCTATCATCATGAGCAGCAGCAGCAGTATAAACTTCAACCTGTCTGACAGCAGAAGAACAGCAGCTCTAAGGTGCTGCAAGTTCCTTCTTAGCTGAACCAGTATTTCAGAATCCAAAATAAATCTCATGTGTTGCTATTCTGTTAGTGTTGTGTGTGCATGCATCTTAAAGTGGGTGCACGCACATGCATCACTGAGTGAGATCATAAGATGCTAGGATGCACAAATAGTAGCCTAGACAGTGGGCCCTAGGCAGTTGTCTAGGTCTCCTAGTGCTCTGTCTGTAGCTCCCTACCTCAGTAAGTGAATGTTTCTAGAGAATACACTTTTTCAGTAATGAAAAAGGAAAAAAGAAAGAAAAAAGAACAATCATTATGAAAATTGCCATTTTAACAAACTAAATACTCATAAACCATAACAACTGCCATTTTAATTCAATTCTAGCATATTTCAATTTACACAATAAATAAGCTGTCTTAGAGTGCATGTCTGAGCATGCAATTTAAAATATGAATGCAGTTTTTGCATGTATGATTCTGTCAAATTGTGTCTGTTGTATTTAGCTTTGAATACATTTGTCGAGACGTGTGTGTGTGTGTGTGTGTGTGTGTGTGTGTGTGTGTGTTTGTATGTATGTATGTATGTATGTCCATACCACTGACAATATCTGACTGAGCTTTGCAGAGAATACTTTACCAATAATGCCCATCTTGCATATACTTACCAATATCACAGTTACTGGCATGACTGCATCTAGTGGAGTATCAGAAGGACAGTATACCCTTAGGAATGAAGGTATTTTTCTCTTCACTTACAGTGATGTGCCAGCCCAGGAATTAGAAAAACTTCCTGTCCTTATTGTAAGGTACATGATTTACATGGATGAATGACAGCTGACCTGCTGCTGTCTGACGACATCAGAAGAACCATACATCTTTGACTTGTAATCATTACTATGGCCCGTAGTCCTGAATACCACACATGACCTTCTTAACTACTTCACCACTCATTCAGTATCTTGTTCTTATCTCCCCCCTTACTATGATTATTTAGCTATTTTGCTCTTGATGTATTGTATGATGTATGTTTGCTTATTTTAGTAAATTTATTAATAGACTAATTACTGTTATAATTACTCCGTATGGTCATAAGAATCTAACTTTTTTTTAGCAATGATGTCTATCATTTCTGGAGCTGTACTGTTGTAGCATTTTTGTGTATTAACTGTGGAGCTTTTTCCCTGGGCATCTGCTGAAAAAGGTCTTCGGCTCAGATGGGCATACCTAGTCAACAAATGTCAAATAAATAAAATAAATAAATGAAACGATTAGTGCAAAGTGCTTCTCATCTCAGATGCTGAACAGTTTGCTACAAATGACAAGAGCAGTAAGGAGTAGCTGGGTAGAATGTGATACAGATGTAATCTAAATACAGTGACTATGTACAACACAAATGGCAGAAACATGGAATATGGATGGGAGTGATTGAAATCATGAAGGTTTGACTATCCTGAAGCATCTGCTCCTGTCTTTTTGACATATGTTCACTAAATGTGTATTTCTTGCTGGATCTGTATCTATGTTACTCTACTCCTTGCTGATACACCTTCTCACCAAATATAATAATTTCTGTGGCTGTTGAACTGGGAACTGAACCATCAGGTGTGAGGAGGAACAGGGATCTTACCTTTAGCCCTAACTGCCTTCCTTGTGCAAGCTCACAGGTGGCCAAGGGTTTGGCATGTATTGGGCCTTTGTAATGCACTTCTACTCTCCATGTGATGGGATGTAATCAGCTAGGCCTTTCTTACTTGAAGGGAGCACCTTTGTGCAATCACCAGTCTACACAGGGGATTTCACCATGGGAGGGGTGCTGATGACCACATATCCCTCCCCATGAAGTGACACAAGCAGATTAGGCCTTCTCACTCCTCTCCTTCTCCATGTCAGCACCATTATTGACTCAAATGCTAGTCAACCAGGTTTACTTTGATCATAGAAAAGGTATTTTCCCTCTAAACCAAAACAGCTGCATCTTTTCCAGTAAAGTTACTCATCTGTTCATTTTAACCTGGATATAATAAAGAAACAAGAAATGATTCTAACCTATTTAATCATGCAATGATCCCTATATTCTTTACAACAGCACAGTAGGAATCTAGATATCCTAAAATAATATTTTTAATCTGTTTCATACTCAAGCCATTTGAAAACCCGGCCTAGTGAAACAAACAATGAAATGCCACTAAAGTGAAATAGAAATTACCTTGCTTAACACAGATCAGAAAAAAAGACAATATATATCTACGTCTGTAGCTATAGCTATAGATATAGATACAGAAATAGAAGCATAGATTTTTGTCAATGGGTGTTTTCATAGATGAGGAGGGAGCCAAGGCAGCTGATCAAAAATGAGCCATTTGAAAAGTGCTGGCTTTTTACATTAGAGATCATGGTACAGTGGGGATCAGGAAGTATGCACTTTTCCCAGAGTAGTGCAATCTGAGAGTTGGAATATATAATTAACAGGAGGCGTGGGGGTGAAGGGAGGCTGCAAAGACATTTGTTTTATTTATTTTTTGATTCTTTGCAGATCAATGTTTTTTTGCAGTCTATGAGTTGATATTGATGATTTCCAGATCAACAATTTGTGCTGTTATTAAAATTGTGTGCTCATATATATGTATATGGGATCCGGTCACTGCAACGAATTTATGTTTCAACGAAATGTAGATTCGCGAGTACACTTCCACGAAAGTGCATTTTGTCAAAAATGCACTTTCATGGGAAGATTAAAATAAGAAAAACAAAAAAAAACAACATAAGTAGTTATAAAAACATGCAGTTTGCATGTCATCTTAGTTGTATATCAATATTTAGTGTTGATGTACAACTAAGCAAACTAGGGCTGAGATCGTGGTACAGTGGGGATAAGGGAATATTCCCTTATTCCCACTGTAGTGCGATCAGGGAGTGAGAATATTAAAGTGGGGGGTGTGCAGGGTGTAGGGGTGCTTGCCCCCCCTGCAAAAGATGTATTTTTGTGTGTTTGTTGTTTCTGTTAGGAATCCGGCGAGTATACTTCGGCGAAAGTGCACTTTTGTTGAAGTACACTTTAAGTGGGGATCTACTTTTCTTTTTCGAACAAGTGCATTTTCGATGAAGAAAAGTAGATACACACACACACACACACACACACACACACACACACACACACACACACACACACACACACACATACATATATATATATATGGGGGCCTATCTTTATATATATATATATATATATATATATATATATATATATATATATATATATATATATATATATATGTATACACACACACACACACACACACACACACACACACACACACACACACACACACACACACACACACACATACATATATATATATATATATATGGGGGCCTATCTTTATATATATATATATATATATATATATATATATGTATATACACACACACACACACACACACACACACCCACACACACACACACACACACACACATATATATATGTTTTTTTTTGAGTGGTGAAAGATGGAGAAGGAAATCAGGGACAAAATAGAAGGGAGAGGGGGAGGTTATGCAGCAAAGAAAGACTCATGTGAATGACAGGCTTTGGGCTAACATAATGATGGAGGGAGAAACACAATGGTAAGGGAGACATGAGATAAACAGAAGGAAGACAATGGTGAAGGGAAGATTGTACAACATACAGTGGTGGGCATAGAAAAGGGAGGGGAACACTAGGTTTGGGGATAGGACCGAGTGTGCAAAGATGCAGTTTCTGCCAGCTTCTTGAACCATTGCCACAGGGTTTTATGTCAGAATGTGGCATCAGCACTGAACAGGAACAAGACTCAGTGAGCCACCAGAGCATGACCTCCTTAATGATGTAGACACCCTGCTTCCTGTTTATTATCTTTCCCCAAGCTCTGCCAACTCCACAAGGGTGACAAAGGTGTCACTTCTACTTGTATTGTTACCAGGAGGTCATACCTCTTAACTTCTTAGAACAAGAAATCTGGACAAAGCCATAATTAATGTGGGGACAAATGGCCAAATATAGAGACACTTTTTAAATATTGCTCTTACAAACTTAGAATGTTGATAGAATAACAGGTTTTGCATTAGTATGTATTTTCTGAAGGGTATGAAGGCTGAAACTCAGTTGTCTGTTACAATTTTTCTGACCTCAACCCTCAAGGTTTTGCCAATGATGTGCCAGAAAACCATACTTTTATGAGAAACAGGCCAAAAATATGAGGCACAAATCTGGATATTCTGCAAAATCTGTACAGTTGAGAGGTATACTACAGGTAACTAATGTACTACTCTGTTGTGCAGGGCTTCCTGATGTAGGTGGTGCAGTTTAGGCAGGAGATGTGGAGGTAACTGTGGCAGGCTGGAACCCAAACATGCTGGGTACCTCTGATGGTGGTGGTGGTGCTACCACCTATGGAGAGGCAACAGGCCTTCCTGGTGGGTTAGGTTCAAGCTGCTGTTCTTCTGCATATAATAGTAACAGAAATGGAGAAAAAGTAAATAATGTATGTATGAAAGAGAAAGGGTAACAACATAGATTGGCAGGGGAGAACAAAAACAACGAATATACCATTCTTAACTATTTTGATACTGATACAGTAAATCATAATACCCTTTTAATAGTAGGACTTAAAAATGTATGTCATCAGACTGTTCATCTGAGCTAAAAGCCATCCTAACATGTAGTCTGACATGAGAGAATGCTAACTACAGGAGCTATTTATAAAAAGGCGGCTATCTTAGCTCATAGCCAGTGATGCTGTTTGAGTTTTGAAAATAATAAAACTGTATATATGTATAATAAACATGCTTTCACAAAATAGATGTGTTCAGTACATATGATAGACAAGGGACAGGTACTTTCACTGTGTACAGTGAAATGCTCAGCAAGCTACTACTTATGGTTATTATACATATGGACTAAGTAGTCGTGTGTTGATATTAGTGGGATGACAAATACTCTACTATGACAACAAAACTTCTTGGGCATAGAATTGAACCCACAATCATCCTAACAATGGCTGTGTGCATAGATGCAACCTGAAGCATCTCTCATCCACCCATGCCAGAGGCATAAGAATCACACTTCTAACACTGCTCAGTCGTTTTAATTCCCTTAAGCTATGCCAGTGCTATCAGATGTGATAATGTTGTATATAAGTCATACAGAGTTATTTTTAATGGATACTATGGAGACATTATTCACAGCAGTATGAATCCTTACTGTGCTGCTCTCTTAAGAGCTCTAGTATACTCCTGTGCAGCTTCCTTTTCTTTTTTTCTCAGCATAGGCTATGGCGAAATGAAAAACTGGATGGTGTCATGCAGTGGCAGATTACTTATTTTGCTAAAAGGTGGTATATATTTACTGTGTTGAGTTGGTAAATACACCTAACTTCAGCTTCCCATAGGCAAAGGAGGTCAGGCTTGCTTTGACTCAAATAACTGTAGTGGTGATAGAACTGTTTCTCTGAGTGACAGCCTTAGCCAAAGTACTCCAGGCATTAGCAAATACAACTTAAAAAAACAAACAAAAAACAAAAAAAAAATAAAATACCACCAAGACCACCGATCCAAAAAGTAAGTGAATTTAATGAAACATGTAGCGCCTCAGCTTACACAGCCTTCCAAGAGTAAAAGCACTACAAAATACTGTTTATTATATACAGCATATTGCACAAAACAATTAATCAATTAAGCATACAATTCAAATCACTGATTCTTCCTCAGTTTCTTTTGCTGCTTCTGAAGAGGGAGAGTTGAGTGCTGCAGCTGAGGGGAGTGTGGAGTAGTTTCCAGCTGTACCTAAACACAAAATCCGAAAGACATGCAGAACTGTTTTTGGAGTTCCAGTTCTGTTAGAACAGACTTTAACAACAGAAAACGGGGCCGCAGTGAATGGGGCCAGCAAAAGAACCATAACAAGAAGGGACAGTACAACAAGAAAAAACGTTGGTACTAATGTAGTTTGTGATAATTTACATGTGTTAAATTTGTCCAAACATGAAATTTCTGATGTGGTTATGTCTGTATTATGTCTTGGTCTCAAATTTTATACCAACTGCCATATCGAGATTACATGTACTTAAAAGTGCAGTCTTTTCTTTTAGTACAAAATTGCATTTAATGTACTACTTTAAACAAGAGGGAGGGGTTATGTTTCATGACTGTTATGAAAGTAGTGATGAGGATTCTTTTTATTCATGCCTGTCATCTCAGGAAGATTTGTTTGAGGATGATTTTAATGCCTATTGCCAACTGAATACTGATGCTATCTGTGTTAAAATCTCTTTTATTCCACCTTTTCTAAATAATACCTTGCAAAGATTTTTTGCTACTCTTAATTTTGAGGTTGAAAAAATGTACTGATCCTGTACATAGAATAAGTCTTAACATGTTTTAATTTAACCAAGTAGCAATGGCAGCCCTATTGGAATTTGGTAATGACAGAAGATGGGTGGTTAAACCGTCTGACAAGGGCAACCAGATAGTAATCAAGCACTTCACACAATACTTAGAGATGTGTTACAAACATTTGAATAATGTGGACATTTATAGAAAATGTGGTGTTTCTGATTACTTTGAAGCTATTAAGCAGTACCAACGTTTGTTAGACAAAGGCCTAAGGTTGGGGTATTTCACTTCTATGGATGTGGAAAAGAAGTCTGGAGTGGGAAACTGCTCTATGGCAGTATTTTACTGCTTACCTAAAACATACAAAAGTTTAACTAACCCCAGTGGTCAACCTATAGTATCTGCATAGAGGTATTTTTTGAAGAATATAAGTGTGTTGTTACACGAACATCTTACGAAATATGTTATGAGTACAGCCTCCTATATCAGGGGCAACCAGGACTTTTTGAACAAAATAAAGGGTAAAGTTTGGCATATGGACATGTTTTGGCTCTGTTTGGATGTCAGAAGTATATATATTAATATTAAGCATGGAATAGGAATTCAGGCATTGTGCCATTTTTGGGGGGACTCCCCTATGTCTTATTTTCTGATAGATTTAGTTATGTTCTGTTTAAAAATATTTTTTTTTATGTTCAATGGAACATTTTCCAGCAATTGCAGGTCATTGCCATGGGGATGGCTTTCGCCCCCATGTATGCCAGTTTAGTCATGGCTAAACTTGAAGATGACTTTATTTATAGACATGATTTTTTAGATCAAAAGTAATTTTATATTTTATATTTATTGATGATCTTATTTTTTTATGTCAAGGAAGCCAGACAGATGCCCATTGGGTTTGTTAATGACTTACAAGTTAATACTATGGGCTTAAGCTTTGATGGTATACAGCTTGGCCCACAAGTGAATTTTTTGGATATAAGCTTAGATGGATTTACTACTAGTCTCCATAGGAAAATTGAACATAGAAATGTATTTTTATATGGAAACAGTTGTCATCCCAAACATTTGGTCACAATACTGCCCTATAATAAATTCTTATGAATTCATAGGCTATGCAGCCTTGATATGAGCTTTGATTTAGAGATAGCTGAAGCAGAAAAAATGTTTATTAGAAGAGGCTATGATGTCCAGCTGGTCAGGGAAGCTAAACAAAAAATTATGGACATGAGGTATTCTGTTCACTCTCAGGGAGATTCTCATTATGTCTGTGCTAGGGGAAAACATAATGTTTGTATTGGTGGAAATAAATCTACCAATACAGCTGTGAACAATGGAGAACAGAAGAAAGTTTTCTTAGTGACAACTTATAATGTTATAACTGAGGAAATCGTTAGAAAAGCATGTAGCTTGTAGCCTATGCTTCTAAAGGATAACATTTTGATCTCTATACTACCTGATTTTGTGAATATTACATATAAAAGAGCTAGGGATGTGTCTGACATTCTGGTACATAATCAATTTTGTTTACCAGATGTTAATGTCAGTCAGAACTTAAGCATAAATAAAGACACTGTTCCATGCGATGGTTGTTCCATCTGTCAATATATAGTAAGCTCTTTTCCCTATATTGATGACATCAAGTTTACAGCTAGGCATAAAAACAGTTGTAATACGGAGGGGTTAGTGTATGTGCTAAGATGTGGATGTAAGGAGTTTTACATAGGGGAAACTTATAGGAGTTTTACGGTCTGGTTGCAGGAACATATTAAGGACATAAAAAATAAAAAATTAGAGAGTCCCCTAGGGAGTCATTTTTTGATAGCATACAACTCTAACCTGATTCTCTTAGGGGTTTGTGTCTTGGAAAGATTGCAAGTTGGCATAGGTGAATGTGTGTCTTTAAAAAAAGAAACCCTGTTGATTTTAAAGTATGGTACTTTGGAGCCTTAGGGACTCAACAAAGAATGTAATTGGAAGTATGTGATTTGAATTGTATGCTTAACTGATGAATTGTTTTGTGCAATATGCTGTATATAAGTAAACAGTATGTTGTAGTGTTTTTACTCTTGGAAGGCTGTGTAAGCCGCGGCGCTAAGTGTTTCATTAAATTTGTTTACTTTTTGGATTGGTGGACTTGGTGGTATTTTATTCCAGGCATTAGCCTTATACTGTGATCCAGTAAAGCCCACATGCAGCAGGCTCCAGTGTAACACTTATGAAGAATGCCCAGAAAAATCTTTGACTCCTCCTCACACCAATTCGGTTATCTAAAAGGAGCACTACCCTCACCTTCTTCAGTCATAATTGTCTCATCTTCAAAGGTACTAACACTTCCACAGTAACATCAGTTATGGATGTGTCTACACACATGAAAGGCTGTTCCCATTGTCATGGACTTGGACCTTCTGGCACATCCTCCAGGTGACTTAAGTCATTGTCAGGTAGCACACCAGCCTCTAGCCTAGGCAATGGTACAACCAGTGCAACTTCTGATAGAGCCAGATGCCATGGGTGGTGGCATGCAAGAGAGCTCTGTCATGCATGCCCAGCACTCATCCAGATGCCAAGCACACACACACACACACACACACGCACACGCACACACGCACACACACACACACACACACACACACACACACACACACACACGCACACGCACACGCACACGCACACGCACACAGCTCCCAGGATATCCCACACATCCACTGATCCAGGCCTTATACACATTAACTACCACTCAATCCAGTTACCTCTCTACCCAACTTTTTCTGTTATTATATATCAGCAGTCAGAGTCACACACTTCCTTTGAAAGACATGCATTCCTGCCCTTCCTTACCCACCTGTGCTAATAATGATATTTATGTCTTGCCCCTTATACATTATTATTTAGGTTGCCTATGTCTGAAGCACAGCATGGCAGGCATGTGCCTGTATAAGTACCGTCTCGTAATTTTGCATGCATCTCTTTTACTGTTGTGTATCTGATAAATTATCCTATAGTGATTGTTAGATTAGGTATTACATGAATGCATTACTCTCTCTGAAAAGCATCTGCAGTATAATTGCATTATACTTTGCATTTTGAGACATAGTTTCCATTTTGTAGAGTAGTTCAATTTTCAGGGAGAGCAAACAGCTTCTCCTATGGCATCTACTTTTCTCAAGTAAAAGCCAGTACCAAAAGGCTCTGGCTGACTTTTGTAGATTACTACAAGCCAGGAGCAGTCATTGTATCTGAAAATGACTTAGCCATCCTGCAGGAAGTTTTGTCTCAAATAAATAATTAGTGTCAAAATCATGGCCTGAAACTGAATGCCAAAAAATGTATTATTGTACCTTTGGGAAGTCTTCTACTCAGGGAGCTACCACATTGACAATATGCTCCTAAGAGTTGACCCAGTTGTTTGGGATTTGGAAAATTATGTGGACCGTGACCTAACTTTTGACCAACATGTGTCTATTTTTGTAAGAAAATCCTTTTATATTGCACAGCTTATAAATAAAGGGACTGTGTTCTACATCTAGGGATGTCATCGTCCCCCTTTACTCAGCCCTCATTAGGCCAGTCAATGAATATAATGCCCCCTTTGGCATGTATCTATTCAGAGACATGCAACAGCTGGAATGCCTACAGAGATACCTTACTAAAATGATAGAATACCTAAACAGCATGTCTTACATGGACCTAATCAAAGCCCTGTCACTAGACTTGGTATCCTACTGACTGCTAAGAGTTGACCTGTGGCCGGCATACAAGGGTAACCTCCGACCTATCCAATGGATTCACTGCACATCAACAAGTCAAATGGCAACAAAAATACTCAGTCTAGGGATCTAAACCTCTTCTGCAACATCAACAGAATGGTTTGGAGGGACAGGCATATTTTGCAGAGGATACCTCCACTATGAACAGATTCTCCAGTCCACATAAAACAAAGTTCATCTCTGTCCATTTTCAAGCACAGTTTAGTCTATAGACAAATGGGATAGGTTATTTTAAGCACAAAAAGGAAAACTGGTGAGGCTTAAAATGGCCCACAAGGGCAGCTAGCCTAGTATTTACCTATGAACCTATGAGCAAGAAATGCAGTTTACAGAGTGTGCTATTTCTCACGGGAAATATTTTTGTTACATGTCAGGTTGGCCTTATAAACCTGATTGTTTGATAAGACCATCTGGTTAGGGAAAACATGTCTTGCTAAGAAAATGTATTGTCTCCAGTGCTTGGAGCTCAAGGCTGAAAATAGTTGAGAAAAATTGCTGTTTCACATGCGTTGTACACAAGCTGTACAGAAGAAAGGGTATAATAAGATCTGTAGAAAAGAAGTCACTTTCAGTAGATTCATTCAATATTTCTGGCAGTTCAGTTCACAGAGGACTTTCTTTATGCTACTTTAATGAATGTATCTATGACACAGCTTATTGTAATAAGAATTGCTTGCTAACATCTGTGACTTGCCCTTTGATTTACAAATAAATACTATTAACTGACAGTGGAGAGACTTCTGATCAGTTTTTATACTGAAAGTTTGTGGTTTGAATCTAACAGTCAGAAAATAAAGTATATGTCATTTTGAGTCAAATGCAAAAATGTTTCAGTTATGTTGTAATGCTTTGTGTGGTCTGCTGCCTCACTGCTAGTACCACAGCTTACTATGCCAGGCTCAATTTGGCATGGCTGGCACTTGCTGCTGACTCCCCCTCCATCTTAGCTTTCACTGCCTGAGATGCTGGGAACTGCTGGCCCTGCAAGAGGACACCCTGCTGTAACTGCTTCCTACATATAATATTATATAACATAGAAGTCACCCCTCACAGTTATTGGTAAAAATCAAATGCTTCCCATAAGCCTTGTTGGCCTGTACACACATTGCAAATGATACCCTGTGCATTACAGACCTCATGGCAGTCAATGGCATGACACCTTTTGCTGTTCAGATACATTCTTAGCAGTTCACCAGGTGGGGACTTTATTTCAATATGAGAACAATCTGTGGCCCCCAGTACCTCAAAGAAATCAGCTAGGTCCCACATCATGTTGGCTTTCAATTCTGGGGTACATGAGAACTACATATGCTCACTAACATGATGAAACATGGCATCATGGAACTGATAGAGTATTCATGAGGCAAATGTCTGTGATAGTCTTACGGTATCCTCAGTATGTTACTGAAAGGTAATAATAACTGTAGCTAATATATGTAAAGCAACACATAGTTTTGTATCCACTGGAATAGGTACTCTACAGCTTCCACAGGGCTGCACATGAAGCTGACACATGTCAGCAGTGTGTTACATGGTGTCCTTGTCCACACAGTAAGGGTCCACTTATATTGTTGTCAAGAAGCTCATGAAATGTTATGAGCAGCCACATGACCATGCACCTCCAGGGGGTGACATTGTGCACTGTTGGCTACAAATGCTGCAATAAGATCCTCTTGCAGATACGTATTACAATAACTATGGCAACTCCTAGCATTGTACACTTCTTTACTCTGCCCGAACTTGAGCATACCTCTCAACTGTCCAGATTTTCACAGAATGTCCAGAGTTTTGCCTCATATTTTTGGTCTTTTCTTCATAAAATGTACAGTTTTCTAGCAAATCATTCAGGATTTAAGTTACTAAATAGTACTAAATAATATGGAAAACATTTGAATTTCAAACTTCATATCATTCAGAAAATGGGTCTATGTTAGATTGTTGAATGACCATATTGTTGAATGTATCATCTCATCAACAATGCAGGCCAACAAACCATTCTGACTAGATTGCATTGCAGTGGGATCATGAAATTTGCCCTTTTCCCCACTACAGTGAGATCGTAGAGTTGGTATATATATAATTAGTGGGGTGGGGGGTGGTGGGGGTTGACAGCCTGCATTGTCAATGAGATGATGTTTGATAATGTGGCCATTCGACAATCTAACATAGACCCTCAGAAAATACATAGTGCAAAGCCTCTTATTCTAACAACTTTCTAAGTTTATAGCAGCAATATTTAAAATCTGTCCGTATTTTTGGACCTCTGTATCCACATTATCTCTGACTTTGTCCAGATTTCTTGCACTGAGAGTTTGAGAGCTATGAACGTGAACATATGGCCATGTACAAAGCTAAAGCATATACAGCATCTCTTTGTGTCATATAAATGTTTCTGAATCACTCCACCAGGTTGTTTTAACTCATTGCCATTTGTGCCACTTCATTTTTTCAGTCATTTACATATAACAAGGCTGACCATATTTTATCTACTGGCTGTGGCATGTTGCTGAGTTTTCTGAATCACAATATTAGAGGTAGCCATTAAATTATGCCCTGACTAACATGCACACACCTTGCTGGCCAATGTTCACTACGCAAATTCACTTACTGCAATGCAGAAAACTTATGTGAATCTTGGCAGGAATAGTGCAAATTCAGTTGAATGTAACAAAATGATATTGCAATGATAGAAAAGTAAAGCTTAACTCAGAAGACTGACTTAGCCCACTCCTCATCTCCACTGCACACATACTACACACCTATTTAGGGAAACTGTTAATCGTCTGTCTGTATTATTATGTAATAATTATGTGCATTTTTCCATGTAATTAACTCTTGGCCCTCATAAAATATATACAAAGGATTACCTATGGCAAGAGTTCAAACTTATGAATCATGGGGTGTTTTGTTTGTTAACCAGCGAAGAACAGTAATTCACTTGGAACATGTTTATGCTCAACTTGGAATACAAAAAATCAACACAAGAGGGAGATTCCAGATCCAAGGTGGCAGGCAAGCAGCAGCGTCAATGAAGAGCTCTGGAATTAACCGTGAAAACATACAGGAAAAAGAAAGGAAATAAGCCTGAAATAAAATTATTTCATCTGTGAATATACTTATGATGTTCCTATCCAGAAAAAATATGTAAGTGAAAAATACATTTTCTTAATAACCAGCTTGATATACACAATGAGCATCCTATGGTGAGTCATCTCTGAAGAAGGACTTCCAACATGTTTTATCCTCAATAGTAGAACCTAACATGAAAACAAATCATTTTCAAATTAAACTTGACAATCTACAAGACAGCAGTGTGAAGCAGACTGAATTCTTACATTCTGTGACTGATAGAATTCCCAAATTCTGGACTTAGAGAATGAATTAAATAATAAAGATGGGAAGATGAAAGAAGAGGAAACACAAAACAAGTTTTTACTCAACTAAACTACATGATTGTTAAATAAAATAAAACATCTTGAAAACAGGGAAAGGAAAGTCAACATAAGAGTATTTGCAATACCACAAAAGCCTGACTTGGGGATTCAATAAACTCTGTGTAGGCTTTGCAGGAAGTCCACAGAGTTTACGTGTTAGTGCGATGAGCAGCAGCACTAATTGCATATGCATAATGTGCATTATGTTTACACAAATACAAGCAAAAGGTCATGGCCATAAACAGTGTTGCCAGCCAGGAAACCATACATAGCAGCACGAACACAAAACATGCATGCAAGTTTGACTACAGACAAACCTGCTCTGCCAGATTGTGTGGACAACAATAACTACCTGGGGTGAAAATACTGCACCGACTGTAGTATTAATAGATTATAGAAAAGTGTACTCACTGCAGTGTATACTCCAACAAGTTTTTGCAGACTTAGGAAAACCAAACCACCAAACCAGCATCCACCAAACCAGCATCCAACTAGACTTGATAAATAAAAAATACTGGAAAGACACCAAACAGGAATGCAAAAGTCCACTGTGAATTGAGCGCTTTCTTTTGTTTTAATTCAACAAACTTTTACAGAACAGAACTTTCTGTTCTGAAGAAGTTTGTTGAATTAAAACGAAAGAAAGCTCTCAATTCACACTGGACTTTTGCATTCTTGTTTGGTGTCTTTCCAGTATTTTTTATTTATCAAGTTTTTGCAGACTGAAATAATGATGTTGGGGAGATCAGCAAGGACAAATACAATGCAACATAAATACACTAGGCAGGGAAAGTGTGCTGATTAAAATGACTCCAGAAATGAATGATAGAAATAAAGAAAGAGGAAGAGGGCATATACAATATGCAACGTACCCAAAATGGGATATGTCAATGTATGTACACTTACAAGACAAGTTAGTAGCATAAGATCAAGCACATATATGATAGCACAGTACGTACTGTTGTTTACACTTCCAGTGCGAGTATATGTATGTCACCACATTTATTTAATTTATTTATTTAACATGAAAGTCCAACTTAGAACAAAGCCAATTTTCAGTGCTGCCCCAGGGAGAAATGCTCCAGACCCATGTCTTTGTAACATGGGGGAAACTGGAGCACCCAGAGAAAACACAAATGGATGCAGGGAGGACATGCAGACTCCACATAGAAGGCACCCCAGCGAAGAATCGAACCAGAAAACCTCTTGCTGTGAGGTGACACAACCGCGGCACCACTGTACATCTACTTGTCACTGTGTGACAGTCACATGACAGTATATATGTGACTGTCACACAAGGTTACATGTCAATGGAAATGAATGGTTATGATATAAATATTGCTGGCTTGCTCACTGGAGAGGACATTTAGCAAGGATGATATACAGAATAGGGGGTATGTGCATGTTATGAAGACCTTCAAAATGACTTCCTTGAATATGACTGAAATTTCTGCATACCTCGCAACCAGTCATGGAGACATAGCAACAGACTCATAGACAACTACTGACAGAATCAGGCACAATGAGAAACAATTTAAAAATATTAACAGCATTGGTCTGTGACATTGCCAGAATATGTGAATTTAAGTTATTACACGTTTTGAAGGAACAGATGAGTAGAAATATAATGATTGCCAATATTCTGTAAGAGGAATTTACTACCCTTTTAACAAAACAAACTGTCTTTGGAGGGGTTAAGTGGGACAGTGTTAAACCTGGAGTTTCCAAAAACAAACTGTCTTTGGAGGGGTTAAGTGGGACAGTGTTAAACCTGGAGTTAAATTCAGGGGCAATCCTGGCCATTTGAGACATTTCCATGTCACATAAGCCAGAAGCCACATGTGCAAGAATCAAACACATGCCTCAAAATTTTCCACAGCACTGAAATGTCCTTTTCTGGTTTTATTATATATAAAATAATAACATCATCTGCAAATAGAGACAGCTTTTAACTACCACACCAATTATATCCTTGAATTTATGAGTCTCTTATTTTCTTTGTCAATGGTTCTAAATATAATGCAAATAACAAAGGGGAAAGAAGACACCCCTGCCTCGTTTCTCCATTCAAACAGAAATTATCAGAGAGAAACCCACCCACTTTAATTTACACCTAAGATCCCTTATATATCCCCCTAATCAAACTTATAATTTTATCAAGGAATACAAATGCTTCCATTGCCTTGCTCATAAACTTCCAGTTTACTCTACCAAGTGCTTTCTCTGCATCAAGACTCACCAACAACAGTGGTATTTTCTTACATTCCGCTTCCCTCTAGATCATCAATGTTTTTTTAATAATGTCAAATGTTTACTTTCACAAAACCACACTGATCCATATCTATCAGTTTTGGCATCACCTTTGCCATTCTTTACCTATTATAGACATAAACACTTTATAATCATGGTTTAGGACTGCAATGGTCCTATATGGAGCTGGATTGGATGTGTCTTTATCCTCTTTAGGTATTATATCCACCACTGATTTCTTCCAGGATGCTGCTGCTTCTCCTCCTCATTAAATACTGTTAAGCAAAACCTTCCAGATCTTTATCCGTTTTTTCCATCCTAGTTAACAAACTTCCACAGGAATACCATCTATTCCTTGGGACTTTCTACGGATTGGTTATACATCACCATTTTTATCTAAATTTTTCCTATCTTATCTGTTAGTATTTGAGCCTCATCTACCTGTAACCCCGGCATATTTAATTCTTCCATAAACATTTCCATTTGCCCCTTTTCTTGATTTCCATATTTCTCTGCTTTATACAGACTTCCATAACATTTCTGTAATATTTCTAGTACCTCTACAGAATATCTTGTTATCTTCCTTGTTATAGGCTCCCTAAGCTTGGTGACAACCCTTTCTACTTTCTGGTGCCTGAGTCGTTGTGCTAAATGTTTTTCTGCTCTGGAGTTATTATCAAAAAACAGTTGCTTAACAGCAGTCTTTGTAAACTCATATATGTTATCAAGGTAATCCCTTATTTTCTGTTTAGCATTCTGCAGTTGCTCCTCTTCTTGTTCTGTAAGATTCCCTCTATTCTGCAATACTAAATTAACATTTGCCAGTCCCACTAAATAATTATTGTTACTTCTTAGCCATATCTCTCTTTCTTTTATTTCCACCCTGTTTTTAAAATCCACTTTTAATTTTATCTCACTCCATAGCTATATTTTCAGAAGAAATGTTTATCTTCTCTAATAACTCCTGAATAATTTCCACTACTTATTCCTTAAATTCCTTTCTTTTCAATAGATAGGTGGGAAAGCACCAGTGTCTCATTTTTATTTCATTACCCTGCATTTTTATTTTAGTTACTATTGGAGCATGATCTGAAATAATTATTGGATACATATCAAAACTTTCAATTAAATGCACATGTTCCTGAGAAATGTAAGTTCTGTCTAGCTTAGTCCATTTTTGTATCTTGGGGAATAATGTATAAATTCACACCAAACTCTTAGTACTGAATTCACATCTTCTGTGCTAAATATTTTCATAAATTTCTTCAAAAATCTAGTTTCCTTTGTTATATTTCCCTTCTGGGCCACACATACACATCTTCACTGTTGCAAATCAAATTCTTGTCCCCACCTATAAGTAATATTCCCTGCTGAAAGCTAATTATTTCTCCCAGATTTTACTTAAGCTCCATTATAGCAGTTTTAGGAGGAATATAAATACATGCCAGTGTAATCCTCCTCCCTTGCCAGTAGCCCTTTAGTACTACAAATCTACCATTATTATCTTTTTTATCCTCTACTCTTACTTTTGGAGCTCCTCTTACAGTTAATATAGGTACTCCTCTCTTCTTTTGTCCTCAGCATTCCAATGAGTAACCATCCTGAAAACCTTTCTTTATCAAATTGACGTGTTCACTTCTTTCCAAACGTGTCTCCTGTATCATAATTATTTGCATTCTATGTTTTAATGCAGCTCACTGCTGTTTCTTTTTTTTTTGTATATATCTGTGACACCATTTAAATCTAAAGATAATATAAAAACTGTTATTATGTTAAAAAGTTATTATTCCCATATATGTGTAACAGGTTTTTGTTAAGTATCCATTTCCAGCATTTATGTTATATGCATACACTAATGTTTGGCAGGTTGATCTTTTATACAGTTGTTTTTTGTCATATCTATTTGAGCCTATGTCACATCTTGCAAAACTTTATTGAAAGCCCTCAAACAAAGACACACACCACTGAGACATATTAACTTAATTCTAAGACACAAAACTATGTACATCTTCAAATACTGAAGTTGTATCCTCCTAAAAGGAACAATTGTCCCAAACTGACAGCCACACTCACAGACTTGGGAAGGTTATCCATGCTAAGATGCACGGTACAACCGGTGCTTCTACTAAGTGTTGTCTGCTTTTGTCATTATTGATCTATCAGAATGGGAAAACATGTGAATGCTTTCAGAAAACATTATCTCCTAGCCATTGAAAGAAAGTCATTGAATGAAAGAAGTGTTCTGTTTTTTTTATTGATCTTTATCAGATTGTCTCCATGGAGACATGAAAACCAGACACAGAGTGGCTTCTACAAGCATTTATTTATTTGCTTGAAGAAAGCTTTATTATATTCAATGTTCTTTTTTACTTATTTGCTTTCTCTTAAAATTTGTTACTAGATCAAGCCAAGGACCTTAATTCAGGCATTCTCCTATGCAAGAATGAGAATAAGCACATCATTTTGTCTTGTATCATGCTCTTTTGATCAGTTTTCTTCTTTTTTTTATGCTGCAGTGCCTACATTTTTTAAAACTGCATTTATTTTAGTATCCCCAATACACTTGAAAATAACTGAGAAAACTTTACTTTATAACATGTAGATTATACCATGCATTATAAAATAGTGCTATTAAGAACAAATTGTTGTTTTACTTACAGTTAACTCTCTCTCCCTCCTCTCCTTTCTTAAGTGTTCTTCCAAATATTAATGGCATAAAGTAGGGCATATGCTTTAGAGTCGACTACAAGTTGATCAAAGTAAAAAAAGTCCAATATTTCCAGGTTTTCTTTTCCTGTCATATTTCACAAATATAATTAATGCTTTGTAATCCCATATTTATTTGTCAGTTTCCAAGTTGCTGCCTTTATTCTAGCTTATTTCCATCTCCCAAATCCAGT
Source organism: Protopterus annectens (assembly GCF_019279795.1). Lineage (NCBI taxonomy): Eukaryota > Metazoa > Chordata > Ceratodontiformes > Protopteridae > Protopterus > Protopterus annectens. The sequence continues at coordinate 1,600,375,142 of NC_056739.1, forward strand.
CTCTGCTTTATTTTCAATGTACTCTTGGTTCTTCTATTCAACTCTTTTGTTTTTTTCTGTTGCTCAAGCATATTCTGTTGAAACATTGAAAAAGATTTCACTGACAGTCTGTCTGAGGTCTTTATTATCTGAAGAACAAGAAGAAGAATCTCTTTCTGTTTCACAGCTCACTTTTTGTTGGACAAACTCTTGTATTTCCTCCTTAGCATGTTATGCACCAAAACATGATTTTGTCCCTCCATAGGTTCATAGGTTGGTACTAGGCTATCGACCCTTGGGGCTATACAAGCCTAGCCAAACAATTCCCCGGATATTTCTTCCCACAATATTTACTTTCCTGGACCTCTGTCTAGCAGGGTGACTGACATGATCCCCAGGGTGAATTTCCTATCTCTCATCCAATCGTCAAGGTTCCTTTTGAAGAGGTCCAAGGAGGCGCTCTGCTTAACATGTATGGGCAGTCTATTCCAGAGTATGGGGAGTCTCTGGGTCAGGAACCTATCCCTCCAGCATGTTTTGTTCATTGTGATGACAAGGTTTAGATCCCTGGAGCATGTGGCTCTGAGGGATTGAGATTTCTTTAAGTGGAGCATGTCCAACAGCTCAGGGTTTGACATGGCCTTGTATGTTAAGCAGAGTTTGCCTCTGAGTAGACAATATGCCACAGAGTATAGCTGGAATTTTTTTGATGGCCAGCATAGGGCATCTGCTTTAGGCCTGTGATTCTTTTAGTGAGGTATTTCTGCGGCCTTTCCAGCTGTTGCAGATGTCTTGTGAGGCACATATAAAATGGGGCGTTGTACTCTATAATGGGTCTAATGAGTGATGAGTACAGTGGGACAATGACCTCCTTTTTTCTGAATGAAAAGCCCTTAGTGATGAGGTGTGCCACATAGAAGGATTTCCTGACTGTTGTGGCGATGTGGTTATTGAAGGTGAGACCACTGTCTACCTGTGTCCCTAAGTCTCTCATCACACTTTTGGTGTTTAGTGTACTGCTACGTATGTGGTAATTCATGGGTGCATGTTTTTTCCCAAAGGGGATAACTATACATTTCTTGGCATTAGGCTTAAGGACATGGCCCTGGCACCAAGCATCTGTTTCTGTAAGGCCCTTTTGTAGAATATCTACATCATTTGGGGATTCAATAATGGCTCCCAGTTTGCAGTCATTTGTGAACTTTGTTAGCCAGAGTCCTTAAGTGTTGGCCTGTACTTCAGAGAAGTAGATGTCGAACAAGAGCGGTCCCAGGACTGAACCCTGAGGTACTCCACTTGTCACTTGTCTGGAAATGGATTTGGAGTACGCTACTTTTACAGTCTGGGTTCTGTCAGTAAGCCAGTTGGCAACCTATCGAATGACATAGGGATTTATGCCCAGCTTAGTAAGTTTATCTATGATTCCAGAGTGGGGGATGGTGTTGAAGGCCTTGGTGAGGTCCAGATAGGCTGTGTGGACCACCTTACCCTCGTCCACAGTTCTGGAGACTGACTCGAAGACATCAAACAGGTTCAGGAGTCAAGACTGGCCCTTCACGAACCCAAACTGGGTGGGATCCAGTGTTTGAAGGTTGCTAATGTCTTTGTTTATAAGTTCCATGATAATGCGTTCCATGCCCTTGCAGATCCGGCTTGTCAGACTGATGGGATGGTAGTTTCTGGGATCCAAGGTGGATCCCCCCTTGTGGAGTGGGACAACTGTAGTTGTGTGCCACTCAGTTAGCATGAAGCCTGAGGTGAGGCTATGATTAAACATGACACTTAGGTGAGGTGCCAGTTCATTTTGTAGTTCATGTAGTGCACAGCCTGGGATATCATCTGGTCCCATGGATGCTGTATTCTTACTGCTTTGGAGAGTGCGGTTTCTACCTGTGTGGCTGTGATTACCGGAATTTGGCAATCTTTTGGTATTGAGATGAGCCCTTTAGGGTGTGAGAGGGGGGTGAAGTTGGCACTAAATTGATCTGAATATTCAGAAGATAGCTAGCTATAGCAGTTTGAATCTCACATCTGCTTCTCAATAGTCCCTGATTAGTGGAATAAATGTATTCCTCTTCTACCTCGTGTACAGTGAGTAATCATTTTTCACAAATACTCTACTGTCTCCCACTTTTAATACTTTGTCCTTTTGTTGCAGTTTTGCTGAATCAACTCCTTATGCTGGTAGGATTGCAGCTTTACCATTAAAGGTCTAGGTTGCTTTCTTATGGCCATGTTTGGAACATACACACAATGCGCCCTTTCAATTAACAGCTCCTGCTGTGGAATACCAGTCCAGTTGCTTATATGTGCTTTCATAAAATTAATACAGTCTGTTCCTTCCAGCTTCTCTGGTACAGCAGAAAATCTCAGGTTTTCCCTATGTGCACTGTCCTCTAATTCTATTATTTTTTGAAACATCTCTTCTTGAGCAGTCTCATATTCATCCAACCTTTTTTTTATCATTTTCACCTCTGATTTTTGCAGTTTTGTCACCTCATATGAATAGCTGTTTAAAGCGTCTTCCATTTTTCCAGACTTTCGCTGTTTGATTTGATATACTTCATCAGTGTTTCATTTATTTTAATCAGCTCTGAGTACATTTGACTTGTTTCCTCTAGGTTACTGGAAGTCATATCTTCCACCAGAGCTGGAGCTTGCACGGCATTTTGCTGAACAGCTGCAGAATTCTTGCCAGTCACTGTTTTTTCCTCACCTTTTGTGACTGACTTTCTTTCAGGTTCTCTGAGTTTCTTTTTTGCTGGCGTCCAAGTAGTGCACTTTCTAGTCAGTTATTGAAATTTTCCCAAAAAATATGAGTTTACTGGCCATCTCTTCTGGGTTTCTGTTTTCACGCTGGGAGAGCTGAAATTAAGCTGTTACTCAGTGTGGAGCCATCTTGGAATTCCCTCCACATACCATCAATGTTGTCAGTGATCTCTGTATTTACTGGGTGCAACACAGAAATATGTATCACACATGTATCTTGTACAACACCTGGACGGAGGTCTGCACTGTCAATTCCTAATAGGTATGCATAACAAAGAATAGTTCTGTATGGGCAACAAGATGTGTGCAAGATCACTATGCCAAATGTAATACACTTGACTAAAGCATGTCTGGCTGACATAGGTATCAGCCATAAGAAAACAACACTTAAAAACAGTACACTATTACAGGTGGGTTTCCTACACACAACTGTGTATTGCAGGCATCTGCCACATGTAATAGCAATGGATATTGTCCGAAGCATCTGCAACTGATATGTGAATTAAGAACTGGTGTGTTAGAATGAATGGTACAGCAGTATGTGAGACTGATAGCATTGCATCAACTATACCCATGTGCACAGAAAGTACATCAGTGCAAAGTCTAGCATCAATGTGTGAGGAAGCTATCACTGTGATATTTTGTTCACATACCAAACAATGCATAGAACACACTCTATAACCACATGTTAAACCTCAAGACGTGTGACATGATCACTGTCCCCCTGACATTGCCAGTGAAAATGTTATACTGGCATGAAATCCTGACATGCATGCATATGTTTTCATGCTAATGATCACATGTCTATGACACTATCCAGTCACAGTATAGCTGTACCTAAGATACAGTTGGAATTCATAGGTTCATAGGAGAGTACTAGGCTAATGTTCTAAGATGACATAAAGCCCTATCTATACTTAATAGGAGTTTTACAGTTTTAAATAGCTATGTGAACAAAGTTCCTGCAGTTATGAGCCTATGCTGTGTTATCTAAGACCAACTGCTTCTGTCCATGAGGAACATGGGCACAGCATCAGGAGTAAAATTGCCATTAGCCATTCATTGATGCAGGCTGCAAGTGAATAGGGTCAGAAAAGGCCTTGTTCCAGAGAATGGGCCATGTCTGACAGACATTTCTATCTCTCTAACATGATTTATTATGACAGAGGCCAGGTTAACATCCTTGGAATGAGCAACCCTCATGCAGTTTGCTTTACCAATGTGTAACATTTCCATCAGGGCTGGATTGCAGACTGCCCTGTAGGCCAGACACAAATCAGCCCTTAGTAGTCTGTAGGAGACAGTGATATGGGTTTCAGTCTTTTCCAAGTAGAACATATCTTTTACACAGTGTACCTTCGTTATGCAAAATCTCTGGTGTTGTCATTGCAGATTTGTGGTGAGCTATATGCAAAAGAGTACATTGCTTTCAATGATTGTTTTGAGGAGGGCCACGAACAATGGACTTATAATGCCCTTTGAGCTGGATGACATGCCCATACCTATGAGTTGTACCACAAAGAAGGGATTTGTCACCACTGTGGACACATGGTGGTCAAACATGCAATTACTATGTACCTGAGTACCCGGATCCCATACCATTGGGTTTAGTCATTGGGGTTTGCTGTCTATATTGTAATTAAGTTGGGTACTTGCTTTACAAAAATAAATAATTATGTTTTTTTGGACATTTAATGTGTCTCCATGGGTCTGGTACCATACATTTGTGTGTGTTAATACCTTCTGCATTTTATTGATATTATTACTGAATTCAAGGATCGTTCACAGTTTGCAGTCATCCACAAAGCTGGGTGGACAGAGGCTGTCTAAGTTTGCCTTGGCTTCTGTGAATAAAATACCAAACAGGGAAGGGCCTAGTACAGATCTCTGTGGTACTGCACTGATCACTTGCCTCTTGCTAGAGGTGAATTAAGACACTTTAACAGTATGTGTCCTGTTGATGATCCATTGGGCTACCCGCCTGGTTAAGTAGTTGTTTATTGACAGTTGAGACAGTTTCTCTGCAATACCTGTTTGTGGAATTGCATCAAATGCCTTGGCCAGGTCAGGTGATGTGGGATGCACATTCTTTCCCTCAACCATGGCCTTAGTGACCTTCTTGATGAAGTCTACCAGATTTAATAGACATGATCTAGGCATAATAAATCAAAATTGGGTTGGTTACACAGTCAGGAAATTAGCTACGTTCTTGTTGATTAGGTCCATGATAACTCTTTCCATTGGCTTACAGATGAGACTAGTCAGGCTTATGGGCCTATAATTCCCCTTTTGAGGTGATGGTCCTCCCTTGCTCAGATGACTGTTGTTGTCCATCATTCTGCCAGAAAATAGCATGTCTAGATGCTGGGTTAAGTAGGAATCCAACTGTGTCTGCTAGGTCTTGTTTTAATTTATTGATAAGGCAACCTGGGATGTTGTCAGGGCTCATTGATGCCATGTTTTTAGCCATAGAGAGTACACAGATGAGCTGAGCTACTTTCCTGAGAAAATATGCTGAGTAATGTTTTCATGTATACTTTGAGTGACGACCAGTGGGGATGGGGAGGGGGGGTGAAGTTTGATCCAAATCTGTCAGCTAGCATGTTGTCTTTTGCCTCTGGTTGAGTATTGGTGGTGCAATCCACAACCATCTGTGTGCATAGCTGTGTATTGCCCTTAAGAATTTTTATTTATTTAAAAAAATATTTGTGACAGCACTTCCAAATATAACCTTGGGTATGCATCATGTGACACACAGTGGAACTATTAACACAGTCATACAACTTCATGTCATTACATCATTTGCACATCATATGTCTTTATATTTATCATTGGAAAGGTGTGTGTAAGGGCTTTTATATCATATATGGGCACATTACGTATGAGGTTGATGTTGCTCCTGCAGAACAGTTAATGACACAAATGCTGACAGTCACAATGTTGCTGGGCAACACCTGAATAATCCTTGTGAAAAGCAACAAAATTGTGTATACAATAAATTCCCCAAAGTTGTAGGTGAATCTGAACTGGCTGTATATTTGTGTATATATCAGCATTACAATATGTGGATGAAACAAGGTATATGTGCCCATGTAATTAGTATAATATAACATTGCAGTATGTCACGTAGCATTTCATGATCGTAGGTATATACATGCGCACGTGTCATACTGCAAGTGTCATTATGACAGTTGAATGACAAATGAGCAGAATATTAATATACTTCACTACAAGAACACATGCCTTACTAAGGCAACAATATACATAGTATCCTCCCATGTCAACAGTTCTTAGGAGGCATATTACTACAGCTGTTATGGAAGGAACATGTAATCAAATGGCAGCACTGGCAATCAATACATTACCTCAAACCAGAGATTGGAATACACTGTTGCAGGGCTACCATACATCCACATGTCAATACAGCACATGTGAATGACAGCAATACTGACATGTGCAATCTTCATAGGGTCATAGAACAATATTAGGCTAATGGCTAACATCACATAAAATTATAGCCATAGTAGGGCTATGTGCATATGTGCATATGTGTTTGATTTTATAGTGGGATGCATCCATAAGTGACTTGCACCGCCCCATGGCAGAATTAGCTATCATGCATCCAGTGGCCTGCAGATAGCCTGCAGATGGTCATGAAAGGGCTGTGCTTCACAGTGTGTATATGCATCGTTGAGATGATGACATCCTCTAGTGTTCTGAAGAAAGGATGTTATGTGGGCAGAGGGAAAAAGGGGATGTTGAATTCACAGTACTATGTCAAAGGTTCTCCTGAGTGGGAGTCAAATGAAAAGATATTCAAAAGATCATATACTGACTACAGTATATCACCAACCACACACACAGCAGTTGACTGAGGTCAGATTTGAACATTAAACCTGTGTAGCTATACAAATAAGATTCTTATAACATAACACTAGCACCACCACAGATGTCTGACTTTACATTGTCACAGTCCACTTTATGGAAGATGATAGCATCATTGTATGCTGGGAAGAAGATGTTGGGAGGAGTGTGTGACATAGATGTAGGAGTCACATCTCACTGGAAAAATTGCCTCCACACATATATTTGAATGAACATGCAAACAAGTTGTCTGCTGTGAGATTAGAACTGCAAACTAGCTGCACAAGTGCGAGAACACATTAGGCATTTGAGTGCAATACTGTTAGAGTGGACTTTACAGGGGATCACATCATCACTGTATGTTGAGAAGAAGAAGATTTTGAGATCATAGGATCATAGGAAGTTACTAGGCTAATGGCCCTAGGGCCCTTACAAGCCCAGCCAAGTTCTACCCCTATTTCCACATTCAGCACCTGTTGCCCCTGTCCAAGAGGGACACAGGTGAAACCTCTGGGGTGAATTTATGGTTGTCCATCCAATCGTCCAGATTGCATTTGAGGAGGGCAAATAAGTTACTCTGTTTGATATGAAGTGGGAGTTTGTTCCAAAGGTGTGGTAACCTCTGGGAGACATATCTTTCCCTCCAGCAGGTTTTATTAATGTCACATACCAGATTAAGGTTTTTAGAGTGAGTAACTCATGTACTATTTGACTTATGGATATGCGGGATTTTCAATAAAGCAGGGTCAGAGATTGCCTTGTATGCAAGACAGAGATCATCACTGAATAGTCTGTATGAAATGGAATAAAGTGACAGTGATTTCAGACAATCCACACAGGACAGATGCTGAAGACCTTGAATTTTCCTTTTGAGGAACCTTTGTGGTCTCTTCAATTTCTGCAGGTGCTTGGAAAGATACATAAAAAAGGGATATTGTACTCAATTATTGGCCTGATGAGGGAAGAGTACAGGGAGGTTATAACTTCTTTTTTTTGGAAGCAATGTCCTTACTTATGAGATGAGCAATATAGAATTCCCTTCTTACCACTGTAGAGAATTGGTAATCCAAGGTAAGGCTGTTATCCACCTGTGTGCCCAGGTCTCTCATTGCTAAGTGTGTACTTAATATGTTGCTATTGATGTGGTAGTTAGCAGGAACATCACTCTTACTGAAAAAGATGATAATACATGTTTTTACACTGAGTTTAAGGCCATGACTTTGGCACCAATCACTTGTTTAAGACACTTGTAGGATGTTGACATAATTTGGAGATTCTATGATTGCTCCCAGTCTGCAATCATCAGAAAATGTTGTCATTCTCAGACCTGAGTGTCTGACATAGCTGTAGTCTCATGTGCTGTTCTAAAATTGTCTCCTGAGCGCTAGCTGAATGAACATACACACACACACACACACACACACACACACACACACACACACACACACACACACACACACACACACACTCACACTCTCTCTCAAGTTGACTACTGTGAGACCCCCTACCTATCTAGTTATACAAGCTAGAGAAGACACTACTTAACGCCAGTGTTACTGCACAAGTCTGACTTTCATATTGTCAGAGAACACATTATCAGTGTATGGTGAGAAGAGGATGCTGGTAAGAGTGTCTCTCACGCTGTTCAAAAATGGCCTCCAGATTGAATGTTAACTGAACATAGACACAAAAGTTGTTTGTAGTGAGATTAGAACCCCTACCTAGTTAAACAAGCTAGAGAACACAATACTTAACTGTAGCTCCACAGCCCACGTCTGCCTTTCATATTGTCAGGAAACACTTTATATCAGATGGGATCATCAGGGTATGGTGAGAAGATGTTGAGAGGGCTGTATGAAATTGCTGTGTAGTCATGTACCACAGCAAAATGTTTTTCTCAATGAGACTTACATGTCCATTTTCAGCAGAGGCCCGAGGAAAAAAAGCTCCACTAATATATTATACAGTTTAAAAAAAAAAACTAAAACACTAAATCAAGTAAACACTCAAAAAAAAAAAAAGAAGTTACAAAATGAATATATTATATTGCTGGTATAGTCAGGCCAGATAAGTGTCTATTTTCTGCAAAGGCAAAGGAGGAAAACTCCACTGTCATACTAAAAAGAAAAAACCAACATTGCATTGAGAGATATAATATATAATATAATATATATAATATAGAGTGAATATGAATATAGGCAGTATCAGTGTCGATTGTGGCATACAGGGCATGAGCAGTGATTTTGTAAATGATTTCTAATCTGTTTTTTAAAAAGGTAACATAGCTTAGGGAGGTCAGTTCAGTGGGAAGTTTATTCCAACATGATCCCGATGTATTTGCAGTAAAGGAAGGACCTGCTAGTATATGATTGAGAGAGAGGACATAAGAAATTAGACTCATGCTCTCCTGGCTATGCACACACACACACACACACACACACACACACACACACACACACACACACACACACACACACACACACACACACACACACACACACACTTAGACATACAGGCACACACAAGGTGACTGTTGTGCAATTTGGATCCCTACCTGATTAGTTAGTCCAGCTATTCGCACCATCACAGAAGTCTGATATTTTCATTGTCATAGTGATCTTTATAGAGGATGACATCATCATAATGTTGCAGGTAACATATACTGTTATGAGACTTGTGTGCAAAGAATGGATTTCAGATTTGCTTTTGTGATTACAATGTGCAAAATACTTTAAAAAACATCTTGGTAACCTATGTGAAATAAACTGTCATGAATGCATGTTGCAGACCTGAGACATACATGTACCTTTTTCTCAGTATTGCTGAAGGACCCACATGAGTCTGAGTAAGTATGTCTTTGGTTTAGTGAAAGTTCCTTCCCTTCTGTTCTTTTACTGAATGCCTTTTGCTAAGATGGAGGATAACTGGACAATAACCATAGTAAGACATGCCAAACACCTGTTTACATAGCACATCTCAGAGAAACTCATTTCTGTAAAATGTGGCAGTGTTAGTACATGCGAGATTCACATTTCATGAATATAACTTGAACTTGAGAATTAGTTAGGAATATATGTTATGCTGTTCAGACTAGTTTATATTGGAAATGTTGTGTCATAACTTTCATGACATTAAGAACTGTTGCTATTGCTTTCCCCATTTGTGCGGAGTTAAGTGATGAACAAACACGGTTCTTTGCTTAAATGGGAAAATAGTAATATTTCTATTGATTCACCTTCGAATAAGCAGGCTAAGCACTGATGCATAGCCATCAGCACTCTGGACAGTATTGAGTGTAAAAAATTCACCTGCTGCCTAGCTTTCCCTGTGGTACCAGGTGTAAGAGCAGTAAGCTCCTGGTCAGAACACAAGTAACACAGGCTTCAAATAAAAATCATTCACTTTTTTTTACAGATGGTGTCAGGATGGCATCACTTAAGTAAACATGATCATTATTGCAAATGTGGCAACAGTAATGTATATATCTTCCACAATTTTTATAATTAATGCCTACCTCTATACAGTTGTACAGCTATTAGCTATTTTGCAGGCCTCGCTGCAAATCACAGTTTAATTGTGTGTACAGCCTTCTAGAAATGACAAGGGGTGGTACATGTTTTGAACTGATTATTCTGTCAAAGCAAATATGCTAACTAACTCAGCAGATATGGTATTTGTGTATGGCCATACATCTTGAGAAGTGTGTGCAGTATGTTTTATCACAGTAAGGGCATTTTGCACATGACATTAGATGAAGATTTCATCCATCATCACATGAATAGGTCACAAACAGAATCCTGCAGATTATTTTAATACATTCCACAGTACATAAGCAATGATAAACTACTGAATTAAGGTAACATGTTAGTGTTAGCCATCAACACAGACAAGTCAGTCTGCAGACACCATCCATTAACCTAATAGATACACACACGTGCAGAGGAATTGGAGTGATAGGATGGATACAAGGAGATATGAACATACTCCTAGCAGGTTTTTTTTAATGTCACATTAATGGCCATGTTTTTGGTCTGTTGTCATTATTATTATTACATGCTGTATAGCATGAAGTGAGTGACATAAGGGTAGAGATGGCTTAAGAGAGGGACAACAGGCTTATGACAAGCAGAGCATTAGTTAAATCTGTGATAGCAGTGGGAATGGATGCCATTTATGATGTACTCCCTCTTTTTGGCAGGAATCAATATAGCTCCCTGAAAAATCATAACTGTGGCAAATTTTAATATTGGAGTAATTAAATATATCATACACATATAACATTACACTAAGAAATGATGAAAGATGCATCTGAAATTGAACCCTTGAAGCTATTGTCAAAAAAATGTTCAGTCAAGTGATTTATGTCAACACTCCACATAGTAATTTGCTTTTTTTTTTACATTCAGTAGTCTAAAATTGTCAGAGTAAATGTTTCAAAATACTGCCTTTACTCTGGTTTAACTGTGTTCCTATAGCACAGTGAGTTTAAGCAGCATTGTAGGGAGATAACCAGATTAGTGGGGACGATGGCAAATACTCTTTTGTCACGGGACATGAATAGCCATTAACCGCCTCTTGGCTTTGGTGTGCAGAGCCAAACTCTGTGTGAATGCATAGGACAAAAATGGCTTTATTATGGGCCTGGTTTAACTGTGTTCCTATAGCACAGTGAGTTTAAGCAGCATTGTGGGGAGATAACCAGATTAGTGGGGACAATGGCAAATACTCTTTTGCCACAGGACATGAATAGCCATTAACCGCCTCTTGGCTTTGGTGTGCAGTGCCAAACTCTGTGTGAATACATAGGACAAAAATGGCTTTATTATGGGCCATCTCTGGCCATGTGTGTGGTGTGTGATTCCATTTTTTTAACAGATTAAAGGTGCGAAAATGGGGTAGTTAGGAAAGTGGTGAAATGGAGGGCAAGCTGGGTGAATAACAAAGGGGAAGCAATAAAGGAATTTGCAGGAGGGAATTAGGAATAAACCATAGCGATCTACTTTTTTACCACTATAACAAGGACACGGATAGAAAACTGGATGATTTTGCACTGTCACCACAGTGCAGATGGGTGACAATGACACAATAATGTTGTATAGTCAATTGGATCAAATCAAGTGTGTCCAGAAGACACATATGCAAAGCAGACAGATATGTATGGCAATTTTTTTTTGTGGGATATGTTCCCATTTTTTGGGGGGGGGGATTCAAAAAGAGAGGAATGTTGGGGAAGGAACATAGGAATGTTAGGATGAGGTAGATATGGTAGGTCAGGAAGCAGGTGCAGACAAACAGGACAAACAAGACAGACACAGAGATGGTGAAGGGCACAAAAGGTCGGGGACACCATTATTGGGGATAGGTAGGGGACATCTGAGGCACATGCACTTCAAGTATGGTAACAGTGAGAATCTAGCCCTCTCTATCAGAACTGTCATCACTTTCCCCTTCTTTGGCTCTCTCAGGAATTGCTTGATGTGGGGGCTGTTTTTGCATTCTTAGGAGCAACTTGTCAAGATGCCTGAGGAGAGCACCGATGCTAGTAATACCTCAAACACTATCCCTGGTAGTTTCTGGCATGTGATGTAATCCTCACTTCCACCAATACTCCCATAGAGTACCAATGTACCAGCATCTGTTGTTGATGGGCCAGGTAGTGCAGGGGTTGTGTAGCAGTACTGCCAGGTTGTGTCCCAGATATACTAGGTGTTGGTGCAGCAGCGAGTGCAGGATTGGCAGGCTGAGCTACAGTAGTTGCCCTACCTCCCTGTGCTGAAAATCATTTTATTTGTTGGCATATGACATGTATGACATCAGAATGGTGTGTTTACACACACACACACACACACACACACACACACACACACATATATATATATATATATATATATATATATATAGAGAGAGAGAGAGAGAGGCTTACTTTACATGATCAGACTTTCAAATGTTCGACTTTCATATGGCCGAGACCATGTGATCGAACATTTAAAAGTTTGAACATGTTAAAAAAAATCTAAACGTTTCTACCCCCTGCACCCCCCACACATCCCGCTATTTAATGTATATATATATATATATATATATATATATATATATATATATATATATATATATATATATATGTATATTGGTGATGTGGCGATGCTATTCTGAAACTTTTACTGATTTCTTACAGCCTCTTTCATGTTGTGATTACTACCTTGAAATCATTGATATGTCAGTGAGGCTTATTGCTCCACTTGTGGGAATGTAAGGATAATTAGACTTTGGACTGCTTTTTCTATTTTGCATATTTTCGATGCATGAGGCATGTTAGCATGTTAGCTGTTAACTGGCAAAAATCTTTTAACATAGGTCAGTCCTGTCACATATTGATGTAATTGCAGGACAACTCACACACTTTCTACTTAGGTGCATTTTCAAGTAACAGTATGCAAGTATCTGCCATTCATTTGCGTTCTTACCCATTTATTTTCCTGTGCCAGGTTCAACACTTATCTGGATAGTCTTACATTTGTAACTGTTTTAATTCAGGGCTGTCTCTGTCTGGTGCTAGGAGTGTACAGCCATTACATGGGTAAATAAAGGTTGTGAGCATTACCAGGCATGGATTTTACTGTATGTATGTGCATAGAATGAAAGTTGTACCCCTTATTTGGTCAGTATGTGTGCTATCCATTGTCTCCTGGCCAGGATAATGGCATATTGTGCATGCCCATGCCTACCTACACCCACAAAATCTGGTGGATCCCCCCTGAGTCCTCACCTGTGTATGGCTGTGGTGACCTTGCCAGTGGTGGTGGAATGTGTGCTTCTTCTCGATGTTCCTGTTGCAGTTGTTTTCCCAGGATAATATTGTGAAAGATAGCACAGACAGTGACAATTTCAGCATAAGTACTGAGATCTTGCTGGAGGGCACCCTCTGATGCATCTAAGCACTGAAAGCTTGACTTCACCATCCCAAACACAGTCTATGATATTTCTTGTTTGAGTGCGTGCGTAATTATAACATTCCTCTGTTGGTGGGTGTATATTTCTGATGGGCATCATCAGCCATGGTTCAAGTGCATCCCCTGCATCCCTAGTAAATAACCTTGTGGGATATCCACCCTGGAAAACCTCTGGTATAGCTGTGAGCTGTGTAAAATGTGGGAGTCATGGTAAATGCTGTATTGCCAACACAAACATTCAGGATGATTCCCTTAGCATTATGCATGACCTGTCAGTTAAAGGAGTGGAAGCCATTTCTGTTTATGTATACCCTTCTCTGTTCCCCAGGTGGTGCTTGATATCAATGTGTGCATAGTGTATGCCATCCAAGACTTCAGGGAAGTGTGCTACAGGCAGAAATTCTGCATAGTTCTAACTCTGTCCTATGGGGTGCAGGGAAATATATATAGTCACTAGCATGCTGTAGCATAGCTTTCAGGAAACTATGTGAAATCTTGGATGCTGATGCCTGTGACACCCCCAGAATGTCCTGTGTTGGTCTCTGGAAGGTTCCTGTAGATAAAATTCTGAGAGCTATACATACCTTGGTCTCCAGAGGAATTCATTCCCCTCAGTTTGCCCTTGCTGTCAGTTGAGGATAACAGAGGTTGCAGAGTTCCTATTGTGTCTCTATCCATCCTGTAGTGCTGTACTGTTTCCACGTCATGCAGACCATGGAAAGTTAAACAGGGTCAAAAGACCCTTCTCCTTGCCCGAGGTCTATGAGGAGCAACAGCAGCATAAACTTGAGCCTGTTGCAAATGCACATGCAGAAAAGAAGCAGCAGCCCCTAACGTTCTTTTCCTTTTGTGTAGTTGCCATGGCTGTATTACAATAGGGTTTGTAATTTGAGGAAAAACCCACACTGGGTGTACATGATTGCTTTATAGCTTGTTGAACAGCTCTGCCATTTTGGATTGGTTGGTTAGCATACAGTTTATTTATTTAGCATTTGTTTACTAGGATAGTCTGACTGGGTAAGAGCCCCTTTTCAGTGGAGTCCCAGGGAGCAAACTCCAGAGAAAATTAAATACAATAAACAAACTATTTACACATGCCACAAAATTATCTTGAGTTGCATATATTAGAACTGAACTAAATATATACAAGTTGGTAGAAAGTCTACTAAGTAAATATTTTGGAAACAATGCAATGTGTGGAGTATAGGACATTAACTAGTAGAGAGAAAAAAATGTTGGTATTGTGATTAGATAAGTAGGATAGTGAGTAACATAGTGTAATAGTCTAGGTAGGGAAGTAATTTAGCTGAAGACTAGGTGATTATAGTAGAGGACAGAGGAGTAGGGTTTAATCTGGGCCAGTACAAGGACAGAGCCATTTGATACTGAGGTGGATTCTAATTAGTTTTTTGAACTGTATTGGGTCAGCAGTAGTTATAATGTGTTGTGGTATTGTAGTCCCATATTTTGGGGATGAAGTTAGAGTAGAGAGAGTCACTAGTATTAATGCTGGATTTAGAGACCTGTAATAGGGATTTATTTGAGGATCAAAGTTCCTGTGTATTGATGTGATGTTGAAGAAGAAATTAAAGTGCTGGGGTGTTATCAGGTTGGTGGACTAGTTAATGGGCAGTGGAGAGTTGAGTGTACAGTAAGTAATTTGGAAGTTCTAACCTGCTGAGTTGCTGAAGGGAGGAGCAGTGGTGAGACCGATGTGGAAAATTAGTAACAAATTTTGCTATTTTATTGTAACAAGATTAAATCTTGCCAAAATCTGTTTTCCTTAGGTTAGTGAGAATAGGGGAGGCATATAGCAGGGTGGAAAGTAGATGAGTTCTAGCAATTGCCTGTCTCGTAGTATTAGTGAGCTAAGGTTTGCATCTATACAGAGAACCAAGTTTAATGTGTGTCTTTTTGATTTACATGTGGATATTAAATTTCAAGTTGTCTATTAGAACTCCTAATAATTTAGCTTGTAAACAGCTGTTGTTGTAGAGTTGTTGAATTAATTAATTTGGAAAGGACTAAGTAGGTATCATGATTTGCTGGGCTGAAAGAGCATCAGTTTGGTTTTGGATAGGGTTAAGGATTAGGTGAGAGTCAGACAACCAGGAATTGACAGCAGAGAAGGACTGTTGTGTAATGTCTTCAAGTTGTTTAAGAAAGGGGTGGCACAGATAAGGTTTGATTCATTTGCATATTGAATGATGGAGGCGAGAGGAGAAGATGTAAGGAGTCTGTTGGTGAAAATACTGAAAAGAAGATGACCTCAAATTGATCTTTGGGGGACCCCCATGTTAACAGGTAAAAGGGATGAGAGTTGTTGCCATTTGACAATTTGTTGATGGTTAGATAGGTAACTGTGCATCCAAGATAGTGATGAGTGGCTAAGATTTAAGGTGGATAGTTCATCAATACGTTTCTGATGGGAGACATTATCAAATGCTTTGGATTGGTCCAAGAAATTGGAGGATACCATGTTTCCATTATTTCTGTACTGGTTGATGGTGTTGGCAAAATGTAGGAGGGCAGTTGTGCTGTGAATGGGGCAGAATCCATGCTGTCTGCTACATAAGAGGTTATTAGATAATAGGTAGTTTAAAAGATGGCAATGGGTGCAGTTTCTAAGATTTTTGATAGGGGGTGATAAGATAGCTATGGGTCTGTAGTTGGGGAATTCTGTAGAGTTGTCGCCTTTGTGTAAGGGGATAATATATTTTTTCAGATTAAGCAAATGTAGTTTTCAGTGATAGAGTGGTTGATTAGGATAGTGATGGGGTAGGCAATCATGTCTGCAACTAGTTTTAGGAATTCTGTTGGTAGGTTGTCTACTGCTAGGGTTGTGGGTTTGAGTACAGACAGTATTTGATTTTACTGTGGAAGTGTTAACTGGTTTAAAGGAGAAATTACCATTAGAATCTTTTGGTACAGTTGGAATAGAAGGAGACAGATTGGGAGGATCATTGGAAAGAGAGGGAATGAAATTTATAAAGAAAGTATTAAATTGGAGAGCTATGTTGTCATTATTAGTAGAGGTTGAAGGAATAGGTATAGTTGTTTGACCTTGTTTGAGTAGTTTATTTATGGCAGTCCAACATTTTCTGGGATTGCTCTGGTGCTATTGTTGAATTTTGGTATAGTATCTTTTTTGCCTAGTTTGATTTGTGAGTTGGCCTGGTTTTGAAGTTGCTTGTAGTAGTCTAAGTTAACTTGATTTTTGTTGGAATGCCGTATTTTCCAGGCCTTATCTCTTTGTTTAAGTATTTTTTAGTGCTGTTTGTTAACCAAGGTATATAGTTAGCCTTTACTCTGGTAGTTATGAACAGTGGCTAAACTGTTTAGTATGTTTAGAAAGGTGAAATTAAAACAGTGTAGAACAGAAACAAGAGGAAGGGTTTTGAGTGGAATCCAGTTACAGAGTTGTAAGACTGAGTTAAAGATCTAAGAGTTAATTTTTTATTTTATTTTATTTTATTTGACAGTATTAGGTGTTTCTGGGAGAGTTAATATGATATCTTAGAATAAAAGTAGGAAGACTGTCGCTGAGGCAATCTGGAAGACAGACAGATTTGAAGGCTGGAGAGGGTTTGTTAGTTAGGATCCAATGAAGTATACATTACCTGTTGGTGATTTTGTCTGTTCTAGTTGCAGTTTGTATAACCTAGGTAAAGCCATGGAGGTTAATGAAATTGATGGGATTGTCAGAGATATAGGAGTACCAATCAGTGTTGAAGTCACTCATTATGATGGTTTCTTGTGGGAATGTAAAAGATACCAAGTTAAGAATGTTTTCAAGTAAATTGGGGTTGTTGCCAAGGAGAATGTAGGTAGCAATTATAGTTAGGTGCTTGTTGCAGTTGATTTTGAGTTTGATGCATAGTATTTCAGCATTGTCCAAATCAGGAATGTTTGGTTGTATGAGTTGTAGTTTTAAGGTTTGTTTGTATATTGTGACTATGTTACCTCCATGTTTGTTCTTTTTGTCATGTCTTACGTATGTTGCACCCTGGAGGAAGAATTTCATTGTCATTAATCTCAGGGTTTAGCTGTGTTTCAGTAAGCACTGTGATATTGGGAGTGTATTGACATTCACAGGTATGGAGGTCACGGACTTTATTGACTATACTCTTAAGATTCAAGCTGAGAAGCAGGAGGTTGGAGATTTTAAGGGAATTAGGAATTACAGTGTTGGGTAGTAGAGTGACAGGGTGGAGGTTTGTTGATGGACTCTTTTGGGTTCAGTGTTTGGATGAATAACACCACAGCTATGTAGTTATAGAGCAAAATGTACTAGTGGTTTTGAGCTCTTGGTTAAGAGTTTGGTGTTGTTGACAACTGTATGCAATTTTCAAAGAGTTTTAGTGTAACATAGTGGCCAGTAACTTTATATATGGTGTGTTATAGAGGTTAGTAGCAATTTTGAAGTTGTTAGGATGAGAGTGGAGAGGCTGAGCATTAGTAACAGTAGAATATAGGAGAGGCTACTTTAGTGTATTGTGATATGAAGTTAAGTGGTTGGTGAGTATGAGAAGGGTGATGGTGACAGTGATAAAGAATAATGTATGTAGATGTGTTTGACAGATGTATTCATAGCTATGAAGGGACATAAAAGGAGATTTATAAAACTGAGAAGTTAGTAATATATGTGTGTATAAATGAATAGTGAGAGAGGTAATTATTGTGTTATGAGTGGCACTTATGGGTAGTGAATGTTGGAGGTAAAAGATGTCTTAGATGTAGGTAGAGTGAGAGTTTAAATTAGAAGGTTGTGAGGCAGAGAACAATGAGGGTGAATAGAAGAGCTGGATGAGCTAGGAGTATAGATGATTGTGGATGGATGCTGTGTATTATAAATTACATAGATGAAGTGAGGTGTTGAAAATTATTAGAAGGTAATTGGCTAGACAGAGTTGATAGGAGGGAGATAGCTGATATTAATGTAAGGAAGTTGATGTATGTGGGCAGAGGGAGGGGAAAGAGGTATGTTGTGTCTGATTGGTTAATAGTAATTGGGGGACTGGTAATATGGGTATAAGTTTAGATGTACTGGGGTGGCTGGGAAATGGGAGTAGGGTAGGGGAGCAGAATGAGCCCCAGCATAGCAAGTGTGAATGGACAGGTTTGGCCCAGATCACAGATGACTGCAAGGAAAAAAACAATCAACTAATCTGTAAGTAGTGGTAAGTACAGTGAAGTGATTCCTGTACTATTAGTTGTGTGCAAAGTTATTTTATTATTTATTTTTCATTTAAAAAAAAATTAAAAAGCTGTCAGGACATAAGGGAGGGAAGGAGGGAGGGAGTTGCTGCTTATGTTATAATTAGCATGCCACAATGTTTATCATGTTTGCACGGCTCTACACATCATGTAGAGCCACTTACCGAATACAAATCAGCATGCTTTTGTGGGTACATTTTGCAATGACATGCACATAGTTTTAGCAAGCCGTGTAGGGTTTATTAAATACAGTCCTTGAAGGTAATAACATTTTGGCTTTTTAACTTCTTGGATATCTCAGATATTAAATCTATAAGAAGGACCATCTTTTGGTATTGGAAGTGCCAACAGGGCTATTTGGAAACTCATCCCAACAAGTCCCTCTGCAGCACCCAGATCAGTATGGGCAGATTCTCCAATAAAACTGGGTAAAATATTATCAGATTTGAAAATGATTATACTACTAAGACATGTGTGAAAATACAGTAAGGGAGTTTTTGCCATTAATCAAACAAAAAAAATGTAATAACATCAAAGCTCTTTTATTAAATTCTACAAGGGTAAAGTATTCCAGCATTTGGTACTAGAATCTGCAATAGTTTGGAAAAAGCCAATAACTAAGTTAAAAACAATAATATTATTTCAAATTTTGAAATAATAAACCCTTCCATTACAACTATGTAAAGACATTCTGAAAGGAATAACTGGACTGAAGCAGCAAGTAAGAAACTATGAATATTGTTACCGTCAATAAGAGAAATGCTTAACTATAATAGTTAATTGATGGGTTAATTTCTACCATATAAATAATGCTGCTTCTAATTTGATTTTCATTTTGAAACATTCAAAATAATGAAAGAAATAAACCATTTACTAAGTATACTTTGATTTCACAAGAAAACGCATTAAAGCAGATATGTTCTATTAATTAGTTATTCATCTGTCAGTGTAAACACTACAAAGTAAGAGCGTGTGGTTCTTTCAAAAATGTTCTTTGAGTGTAGTTTATAATTAATGTCACAGGTTCATAGTTTCATTGGTTAATACAAGATTATTGATCTAGTATATCATTTACAGCCTAGTCTTAAGATCTCAAATCATGAATAACCGGTAACATGAATAATTAATGCCTTGTTTCATCCACATTAAATGAAGGCTTAAGGAGCCAGATCTGGGGTGTATCTAATACCTAACGCTGATCTCCTTCAATGAAGGATTCAGGGGCCAGACCTAGGGTATGTTTACAATTGCCCATCCATTCATCAAAGTCATGCTTAAAGAGGGTCAGGGAGCTACTTTATTTTAGATATAAGGAATCTATTTGGTAAAAGAGAGATTCTCTGGGGGCAGAGATCCTATCTCCCCACCTTCAGCTGAAGTTTTGATCTCTTGAACAGATGTTTAGGGTGTTATTTATTTTGTGGATGTGCAGGAGGTCACATAGGACTACATGCTCTGAGGCTCTTTATGCTACACAGAGGTCCCCTTTCAAAAGCTTGCAGGAAACAGAAAAGAAAGAAAATACTTTAAGGCAGTATAGCTCAAGGAAAAATATCCATGATTGTTTTAGTTTGGAAATGTTATGTACTCTCAAGCTGTGTCATTTACTTAGACAAGTACATTCCAAAGACGCCATTCTATTCTATTAAGAGCGTGATGGGTGAGGAGTAGAGACGGATGATAACGTTCTTGGACCTCATAGGTCCACCTCTCATGATCACTTTCACTAGAAAAAAAGATTTCCAAATAACACTGACTATATAGTGATCAAAGGATAGTTGACTGTCATTGAAAGTGTCCAGGTCCCTAATGACCAAGTCAACATTAGAAGGGGTGCCACCTATGTAGTAGGCAAATGAGCACCCAGGTTTGTCAAAGGACACAAAGTTAAATTTCTTGGCATTTTGTTTTATGGCTGTGATCCATGCACCACTTGTTAGTGTGTGTTAGGCCATCCCAAAATATCTGTAATTCAGATGTGGAGTTTCTAAAAGATCATGTTTGCATTCATCTGCTCTCTTAGTTAGCCACAGGCCCTTCATGTTAGCATTGACATCAGAGAAATAAATACCAAAGAGAAGTGGTCCTAGGACCAATCCCTGGATGACACCACTCATAACTACTATTTTTGATGAGAGTGTGTCTCCAGCATTAACAGATTGGTTTCTGTTAGTAAGTCACTTTGCTATCCAGTGGCTAACATAGGGTTAACCTTTAATTTGATTAGCTTATTGATAATGCTCGATTTTTGGGATGGTATCAAATGCATGGGCCATGTCAGGGTCGACAGTCTGAACCAATTTACCCACATTCAATGCATCAGTGACCTATTTTTATTTATTTATTTATTTTACATTTGTTGACCGGGATTGTCCAACTGAACTGAAGTGCTCTTTTTCAGCTGAGGCCTGGGGAGAAAAGCTCCAACATATTAGACAATTTTCATTATAAATTAGCATTTAACAGCAATGCTACAGGATTATTACAATGCATTAAGTAGCAATACAATGTTATACAGTGTCAACCTGTTCCAGGAAGTCGACCAGATTCAGGATCAAGATATGCCTTTAGCAAACCCAAACTGGCTTGAGTCGTGGCTTTTAGACTACTTATGTTCTTGTTAATAAGGTCTATAATGATGCACTCCATTGCTTTATAGATAAGGCTGGTGAGACTTATAGGTCTATAGTTCCCAGTGTCAGCAGTGGGTTCCCCTTGTGAAGTGGGATGACTACACTGGTTTTCCACACCTGTGGTACAGATTCAGTAGTGAGACTCAGATTGAGTAGGCTTTTCTTTTTAAACAAGAAACACCTTTATTGAATTATCACTTCTGACATAGGCAATCATACATTTAAATAAATGAAAACAAACATATTGACACATTTTCAGTTGCAAGCATTATACATCGCTCATAATCTTCTGTTGCATAGCTCATTCACTTCCTGCCTTCCTTTAAACATCATTCCTCTTACAGAACATTATTCTGCATATATTCTTCCCACATTTCCTTTTTTTCCTATGTAATCTGCTCCTTCCCTTTTCTAAAGATCTCACTTCTAGTTATTTTATCTCTGTTAATATATTTATTACATCTACCACAGCTTGTTTAGACTTTGATTTCCATTTTCTAGTCATTGCTGTGTTTGGTAGCTATCAGAATAAGATTGAATAGGCTTAGTAGTGAGGCTGAGAAACAGTATCTGGTTCTTACAAGAAGGCAGTCTAGCTTTCTATCAGGACCCATGGAGTTAGTGTTTTTGTCCTTGGAGATTGCACTCAGGACTTGCATGGGAGTGACCAAAGAGTTGTGATGTGGGTATGTTAATATTTTGGAGAAAGTTAGGGAAAAAAAAAGTGTACTTACTTTTCTTCTTACTTTACTATATCCCTACTCTCTGTACATTTTGTAGTATTCTCCATGTATGTCATGTGCTACAATATTTTTTTTATTTCCTAACTACTGCATGTTTATATCTTATAACTCTGTCACTAGTAACAATGTCTTAATTTTATCTAATTTTACCTAATTACTGTACATATATTTCTTTAATGGGATTTTATTTAGTATCATTATAATTGTTAATTTCGGAGCTTATCTCCCCGGGACTCTACTGAAAATGGACATATATCCAGATAGACTAGTCCGGTCAACAAATGTAAAATAAATAAATAAATAAATAAAATAGAAGCATAGTGTTTGAGCTGAATGTATCAGCTTTATGTTGGCTATGTCCTAAGGAGATAAGAACGTGTTCTTGTTATGTATTAGCTCAGTTTAATGCTGCACATTTGTTCTAAGGTTTGTGACATAGCTGAAGAAGGCTTTGTGGCTGTCCTTAGCACAGGAGGTAATTAATAAATACCTGCTTTTGGAGGATTCTATTTTGCTTTCGATATCTTCTTTGATCTTTTTGAATTGCCATCTAGATAGTTAGACATTAATATTGTTATTACAGATTGTGAGTTTTGTTTTATTACTGTACTGTTTGTTTATACAAGGGTTCTGTCTTTGGGGTTTATTCCTGAACTGCTTATGTATTTGCATCTTATGGAGACTTATACCGCAATACATGCTTTGAGATGAGCATAGAAGTTCACCAAATACTACAGCATGTGAGATGCAGCCATTGAAGTGTGGAGGGTGCTTACGTTTCAACAGATCACCCATCAGCTGGAACAGGTTTGCCTTAGACTAGCATATAAAGACAGAAGGGTTTTGCGGTAAAGACAGAAGGGTTTTGCGGTAAATCCAGTTTCACCATTATAGTGAATGTTACTGAATGGTGGTCAGATTTGAATAGTGATGAGATAACTGTAGGTGGTGAGCACAGGGGGGCTATATTCGGTGAGAAACAGATACAATATTTTTTGAACCCCCTAGTTGGGACTTAAACTAGCTGGTCTAAAGAGCTGGCATTAATGAAATTGAGGAATCTTTATGCATGCTGTACATATTAGTGATGTTTGCATGGCTGTACACATCATGTAGAGCCACTTACTGAATACAAATCAGCATGCTATTGTGGGTGCATTTTGCTACGACATGCACATAGCTTTAGCAAGCCGTGTAGGGTTTATTGAATACAGTCCTTGAAGGTAATAACATTTTGGCTTTTTAATTTCATGGATATCTCAGATATTAAATCTACAAGAAGGACTATCTTTTGGTATTGGAAGTGCCAACAGGGCTATTTGGAAACTCATCCCAACAAGTCCCTCTGCAGCACCCAGATCAGTATGGCAGATTCTCCAATAAAACTGGGTAAAATATTATCTGATTTTTCAATGACTATGCTTCTAAAACACATGTGAAAATACAGTAAGGGAGTTTTGGCCATTAATCAAACAAAAAAAAGTAATAACGTCAAAACCCTTTTATTAAATCCTACAAGGGTAAAGTATTCTAGCATTTGGTACTAGAATCTGCAATAGTTTGGAAAAAGCCAATAACTAAGTTAAAAACAATAATATTATTTCAAATTTTGGAATAATAAACTCTTCCATTACAACTATGCAAAGACATTCTGAAAGGAATAACTGGACTGAAGCAGCAAGTAATGAACTATGAATATTGTTACCATCAATAAGAGAAATGCTTAACTATAATAGTTAATTGATGGGTTAATTTCTACCATATAAATAATGCTGCTTCTAATTTGATTTTCATTTTGAAACATTCAAAATAATGAAAGAAATAAACCATTTACTAAGTATACTTTGATTTCACAAGAAAACGCATTAAAGCAGATATGTTCTATTAATTAATCATTCATCTGTCAGTGTAAACAGTACAAAATAAGAACGTGTGGTTCTTTCAAAAATGTTCTTTGAGTATAGTTTATAATTACTGTCACAGGTTCATAGTTTCATTGGTTAATACAAGACTATTGATCTAGTATATCATTTACAGCCTAGTCACAAGATCTCAAATCATAAATAACCGGTAACATGAATAATTAATGCCTTGTTTCATCCACATTAAATGAAGGCTTAAGGAGCCAGATCTGGGGTGTATCTAATACCTAACGCTGATCTCCTTCAATGAAGGAGTCAGGGGCTGGACCTAGGGTATGTTTACAAGTGCCCATCCATTCATCAAGGTCATGCTTAAAGAGGGTCAGGGAGCTACTTTATTTTACATATAAGGAAATTTGGTAAAAGAGAGATTCTCTTGATGCAGAGATCCTGTCTCCCCACCTTCAGCTGAAGTTCTGATCTTTTGAACAGATATTTAGGGTGTTATTTATTTTGTGGATGTGCAGGAGGTCACATAGGACTACATGCTCTGAGGCTCTTTATGCTACACAGAGGCCCCTTTCAAGAGTTTGCAGGAAACAGAAAAGAAAGAAAATACTTTAAGGCAGTATAGCTCAAGGAAAAATGTCCATGATTGTTTTAGTTTGGAAATGTTATGTTCTCTCAAGCTGTGTCATTTACTTAGACAAGTACATTCCAAAGACATCATTCTATTCTATTAAGAGCGTGATGGGTGAGGAGTAGAGAAGGATGATAACGTTCTTGGACCTTCTAGGTCCACCTCTCATGATCACTTTCACTAGAAAAAAAGATTTCCAAATAACACTGACTATATAGTGATCAAAGGATAGTTGACTGTCATTGAAAGTGTCCAGGTCCCTAATGACCAACACCGTTAGAAGGGGTGCCACCTATGTAGTAGGCGAATGAGCACCCAGGTTTGTCAAAGGACACAATGTTAAATTTCTTGGCATTTTGTTTTATGGCTGTAATCCATGCACCACTTGTTAGTGTGTGTTAGGCCCTCCCAAAATATCTGTAATTCAGATGTGGAGTTTGCAAAAGATCATGTTTGCATTCATCTGCTCTCTTAGTCAGTCACAGGCCCTTCATGTCAGCATTGACATCAGAGAAATAAATACCAAAGAGAAGTGGTCCTAGGACCAATCCCTGGGTGACACCACTGATAACTACTGTTTTTGGTGAGAGTGTGTCTCCAGCATTAACATATTGGTTTCTGTTAGTAAGTCAGTTTGCTATCCAGTGGCTAACATAAAGTTAACCTTTAATTTAATTAGCTTATTAATAATGCTCAATTTTTGGGATGGTATCAAATGTCTTGACCAGGTCCAGGTCGACAGTCTGAACCAATTTACCCACATTCAATGCATCAGTGACCTGTTTTTATTTATTTATTTTACATTTGTTTACCGGGATTGTCCGACTGAGCTGAAGAGCTCTTTTTCAGCAGAGGCCTGGGGAGAAAAGCTCCAACATATTATACAATTTTCATTATAAATTAGCATTTGACAGCAATGTTACAGGATTATTACAAGGTATTAAGTAGCAATACAGTGTTATACAGTGTCAACCTGTTCCAAAAAGTTGACCAGGTTCAGGATCAAGATATGCCTTTAGCAAACTTAAAATGGCTTGTGTCGTGGCTTTTAGACTACTTATGTTCTTGTTAATAAGGTCTATAATGATGCACTCCATTGCTTTATCGATAAGGCTGGTGAGACTTATAGGTCTATAGTTCCCAGTGTCAGCAGTGGGTTCCCCTTGTGAAGTGGGATGACTACACTGGTTTTCCACACCTGTGGTACAGATTCAGTAGTGAGACTCAGATTGAGTAGGCTTTTTTTTTTAAACAATAAACACCTTTATTGAATTATCACTTCTGACATAGGCAGTCATACATTTAAATAAATGAAAACAAACATATTGACACATTTTCAGTTGCAAGCATTACACATCAGTCATAATCTTCTGTTGCATAGCTCATTCACTTCCTGCCTTCCTTTAAACATCATTCCTCTTACAGAACATTATTCTGCATATATTCTTCCCACATTTCCTTTTTTTCCTATGTAATCTGCTCCTTCCCTTTTCTAAAGATCTCACTTCTAGTTATTTTATCTCTGTTAATATATTTATTACATCTACCACAGCTTGTTTAGACTTTGATTTCCATTTTCTAGTCATTGCTGTGTTTGGTAGCTATCAGAATAAGATTGAATAGGCTTAGTAGTGAGGCTGAGAAACAGTATCTGGTTCTTACAAGAAGGCAGTCTAGCTTTCTATCAGGACCCATGGAGTTAGTGTTTTTGTCCTTGGAGATTGCACTCAGGACTTGCATGGGAGTGACCAAAGAGTTGTGATGTGGGTATGTTAATATTTTGGAGAAAGTTAGGGAAAATAGAAGCATAGTGTTTGAGCTGAATGTATCAGCTTTATGTTGGCTATGTCCTGAGGAGATAAGAATGTGTTCTTGTTATGTATTAGCTCAGTTTAATGCTGCACATTTGTTCTAAGGTTTGTGACATAGCTGAAGAAGGCTTTGTGGCTGTTCTTAGCACAGGAGGTAATTAATAAATACCTGCTTTTGGAGGATTCTATTTTGCTTTTGATATCTTCTTTGATCTTTTTGAATTGCCATCTAGATAGATAGACATTAATATTGTTATTACAGATTGTGAGTTTTGTTTTATTACTGTACTGTTTGTTTATACAAGGGTTCTGTCTTTGGGGTTTATTCCTGAACTTGTTTATGTATTTGCATCTTATGAAGACTTATACCTCAATACATGCTTTGAGATGAGCATAGAAATTTACCAAATACAACAGCTTGTAAGATGCAGCCATTGAAGTGTGGAGGGTGCTTACGTTTCAACAGATCACTCATCAGCTGGAATAGGTTTGCCTTAGACTAGCATATAAAGACAGAAGGGTTTTGTGGTAAATCCAGTTTCACCTGTATAGTGACTGTTACTGAATGGTGGTTAGATCTGACTAGTTATGAGATAACTGTAGGTGTTGAGCACAGGGGGGGCTATATTCGGTGATAAACAGATGCAATATTTTTTGAACTCCCTAGTTGGCACTTGAACTAGCTGGTCTAAAGAGCTGGCATTAATGAAATCTAGGAATCTTTATGCATACCGTACATATTAGTGATGGTATAAGTTTCCTATTTAAAAGAAGGATAGTTGATGTCACCCAAGAGGAGAGTGTTAGTTTGGATAGGAAGGGATGTCAGTTTGTTTGCATATGTATTGTGAGCTGCTGTTGCCTACACCTATTAGTTCTAGGATGGTTAGGCAGAAATTTCTTAATGGCATTAGTGTTTAACAATTTTATATTAACAGTCTGGGTATGTTGCATGGGTCTGTGGGGGGCAAAATAGTATTAAGCTCAATACATGCAACTGGCAGAGAGAGGGAGAGAGAGAGAGATAATCCGAGTTTTGTTAAGTATTTGCATCTCTCACAGACTGAGTCTGTTGGGCTGAGTAGGAGATTATTTTCAGTGAGCATGTGACAGGTTTTAGACTACATCAGCAAATCAAGTGCTATAAGGCTACCGCCAAAGGGAGATGTGTATGCTGTCCTTCCATGGTGATAATGTCAGCTGTGTGATAACAATTAATGATGAGAATAAGAGGCTCTGTGGGACAAGTTAGAAGAAAAGTTTACTGTACAGCTCCATGTGGCTGCTGCTTGGGCCATGCAGATAAGCACAGACAAGAAGCTCACACAGGTAAATGCCAGCAGTTTATACAAAGTAGAAGTGGGTGTACAACTCACAGGAACTAGAGGAATGTACACTTCCAATAGTACATAGGAGAAGAAAAATTTTCTGTGTGAACTACCTTCTATGCAACTACTGATACAACAGCACTGCACTCAGCACAGCTCTGATAAGTATACAGTAAACAAGAAAATAAATGAATCAGTGGAAAACAAGTGAAATATGAATCCAAAGTCCTCAAAGCTACCTAGGACACGCATCAAGTAGTTCAACTCTCACCTATATTAACCACTATTCTATCCAAGATAGCCCCTAGACCTGGCCAAACAGATTATCCAAGTTACATGAAGAAGACAGTAAAAATAATGCAGCATCTCAGTTTAAAATGAAAAAGAAAAATGCCTAGGCAATTTAAATACAAACACAAAAATGTACTTCCTGGGCTGTTTCCTGAAAAACAGCAGGTACAAAATATATTCTCCAGTCTCCTAGTGAGTGCATATGGGTGCAGCTCTCTGCAGTCTTAAAAAGACGACAAGGGCTGGACTCCCAAGTTGGCTGCACATTGAGTAACAGCTTAATTTCAGCTCTGTCAGTCTGAAAATAGAAACTCAAAAGAGAGAGCCAGTAAACGTGTATTTTGTGGTAAATTTCAGTAACTGGTTAGTAAGTGCACTGCCTGGATTCCAGCAATAAACTAATTTGGAGAACTTGAAAGAAAATCAATCACAAAAGGTAAGGAAAAAACACTGACTGGGAAGAATTCTACAACTGTTCAGGAAAAAGCTGTGCAAGCTCCAGCTTTGGTGCAAGACATGACTTCCAGTATCCTAGAGGAAAAAATAAGTCAAATGTACTCAGAGCTGAGTAAAATAGACAAAACACTGATGGAGTGATTAGTCAAATAACAAAAGGTTGGAAAATGAAAGAAGCTTTAAACAGATATTCAGATGAGGTGATAAAACTGCAAAAATCAGAGGCTGAAATGACGAAAAGGCTGGCTGAATATCAAACTGTACAAGAAGACATGTTTAAAAAAATAATAGAATTAGAGGACACAGCACGTAGAGAAAACCTGAGATTTTCTGCTGTACTAGGGAAGCTGGAAGGAACAGACTGTATTAATTTTATGAAAGTACAAATAAGCAACTAGTCTGGCATTCCACAGCAGGAGTTGTTACGTGAAAGGGCACATTGTGTGCATGCTCCAAATCTGGCCGTGAGAAAGCAACCTAGACCTTTAATAACAAAGATGCAATCCTATCAGCAGAGGGAGTTGATTCTGACAAAACTGTGGCAGATGGACAAAGTACTACAAGTGGAAGACAGTAGCATGTTTGTGGAAAATGATTACTCACTGTACACCAGGCAGAAGAGGAGTAAATTTATTCCACTAATCAGGCAATGTTGAAACGCAAGCATGAGATTCAAACTGCTGTACCCAGCTATCTTCAGAATATTCTTTTCTGGAAGGACAAAATCACTTTTTGATGCATAACATGCTAAGGAGAAAAAACAAAAGTTTGCCCAACAAAAAGTGAGCTATGAATTAGAAGGACATTCTGCTTCTTGTTCTTCTGGTAATAAAGACCACAGAGAGACTGTGCCAGTGAAACTGTTTCCAATGTTTCAAAGGAAAATGCTTGAGCAACAGAAAAAGCACACAGGTTGACTTGAAGAACCAAACGTATGTTAGAAATGAAGCAGAGACATATTTGGGAGATGGAGATGTACAGGAATAAAACCAGCAAATTGGAAAATGACAAATAAATGTGGGGGTACAAAGAATTAATTATATTTGTGAAACATGACAGAACAAGAAAACCTAGAAATATTGGACTTTTTTGACTTTGGTAAACCTGTAGGTGATTCTAATGCATATACCCTACTCATTATCGTCTGTTATTAATGTTTGGAAGAACACTTAGATGGGGGGAGGGAGAGAGTTAACTGTAAGTAAAGCAAAGTTTTATTCTTAATGGTAATATTTGTATAATGCATGATATCTGCATGCTATAAAGCAAAGTTTTTACAGATATTTTCAAGCGTAATGGAGATACCAAATAAACAGGTGTCCTTATTTTCTTTCCTTCTTCTGTCTTTCTTCTTGTTCAGTTTTAAAAAATATCGCAACTGCAAAAAAAGAGAGAAGAAAAGTCTGGTTAAAAGAGCATGACACAAGAAAAATTATTGTGTTTTTTTCCTCATTCTTGCATTGGGGAATGACTGGATTAAGGCCCTTGGCTTTATCTAGTAACAAGTTTTAAGAGAAAGCAAATAAATAAAAAAAGAAATTTGGATATAATAAATCTTTCATCTGGCATATAAATACATGTTTGTAGAAGTAACTCTGTATCTGTTTTTTATGTCTGCATGGAGGCAATATAATAAAGAGCAATAAAAACAGAATGCTTCATTCTTTCATTGGCTTTTTTTCAGTGGCTAGGAGATAATGTTTTCTGAAAACATTCAAGTTTTTCACAATCTGGGAGAGCAATAAAGGTAAGACAAAACCAGACAACATTTAGCAGGAGCACGAGCTGTACCATGTTTCTTAGCATGGATAATCTTCCTTTTAGGTTAACCCAAGTCTGTAATTCCAGCTATCAGTTTGGGACAATTGTTTTTATTAGGAGAGTAAAACTTCAATATTTGAATATGTACATAGTTTTGTGTGTTACTATGAAGTTAATAGGTTTCTGAGGTGTATGGGGCTGTATTTGTTTGAGGGCTTTCAATAAAACAAAAAGTTTTGTAAGACGTGACATAGGTTCAAATGGATATGACAAGATACAACTGTATAAAAGATCAACTGGCTAAACATTAGTGTATGCATGTAACACAAAAGCTGGAAATAAATATGTAACAAAAAAGAAAGCTGTTAGATCTAAAAGGTTGAAATAACTTTTTTAATAAAAAGACACTTTCTATATTTTTTTTAAATGTAAATGGACTCATAGAAAAAAGAAAGAATAGTAAACTATATTAAAAATCTGGCATGCAAATAGCTTGAATTTGATAAAAGGTTTTCATGATGGTTATTCAGCAGAATACCCAAGACAAAGGAAAAGAGGACTACTTATATTAATTCAAGAGGAGCTCCAATAGTGATAGAAGAGGATAACAATGATAATGGTAGATTTGTAGTACTGAGGGACTACGGGCAAGGGAGGAGGGTTACACTGACATATATTTATATTCCACCTAAAACTACTATAATGGAGCTTAAGAAAATCCTGGGAGAAGTAGTCAGCTTTCAGCAGGGAATATTACTTATAGGTCTGGACTAGAATTTGATTTGCAGCAGTGAAGATGCACCTGGAGTGCCCAGAAGGGAAAATATAACTAAGGAAGGTAGATTTTTGAAGAAATTTATGACCATATTTTGTGGGGAAGATGTGAATTCAGTAGTAGGAGTTTGGAGTGAATTTAAGTATTATTTCCCAAGACACAACTGAGCTTAGCTAGACAGAACTTACATTTCACAGGAACATAATTGAAAGTTTTGATGTGCATCCAATAACTATTTCAGATCACATGCCAATAATAAATAAAATAAAATAAAATAAAAATGTAGGGTAATTAGATAAAAATGAGACATTAGTACTTCCCCATCTATCTGTTGAAAAGAGATGAATTTAAGGAATTGGTAGTGGAAATCATTTGGGAGTTATTAGAAAAGATAGAACGTTCTAAAATATGGCTAAGGGCTGGGATAAAATTAGAGTGAAAGATAAAAATAGGGTAGAAATAAAAGAAAAAGAAATGTGGTTGAGAATTAATAGGAATTATTTTGAGGGACTGACAAATGTTAAAGCATTGTGAAACAGGGGGAAATCTCACACAGCAAGAACAGAAGCAACAGCAGAATGCTAAACAGAAAACAAGTGATTACCTCAATAATACTCATGACCTTAGAAAGACTGCTGTTAAGCAACTGTTTTTTGATGAGAACTTCATAGCACAAAAATGTTTAGCACTTGACTTAGGAAACAGACAGTAGAAAACGTTGTCGCCAAGCTTAGGGAGCCTAGAACAAGGAAAATATCAAGAGATCCTGTAAAGGAACTAGAAATATTTCAGAATTTTTTTGAAAACCTATATAAAGCAGAGAAATATAGAATGCAAGGAACAGTACAAATTGAAATGTTTATGGAAGAATTAAATATGCCAAAGTTAAAGGTAGATGAGGCTCAATTACTAACATGATAGGAGGAGATGAGATAAAAATGGTGATGCATAACCAATCTACAAGAAAGTCTCCAGGAATAGATGGTATTCCAGTAGAAGTTTGGAAGCTAAGAGGGAAAATGGTAAGGATCTTGAAGGTTTAGCTTAACAGTATTTTAAGAGTAGAAGAAGCACCAACATCCTGGAAAAAAGTGTTGGTGGACGTAATACATAAAGAGAGTAAAGGACCATCAGATCTAGCTTCATACAGGCCTATTTCAATCATAAACCATGATTCTAAAGTGTTTATTTCTATAATGGGTGAAAGAATGACAAAGGTGATGACAAAATTGATAGAAATGCAACACTGTAATTTTGTGGAGGGGAGGCAAGCATTTGACAGTAGCAGAACATTGATGATCCAAAAGGAAGAAGAATGTTACAAACTATCACAGTTGCTGGTGGGTATTTATACAGAGAAACTATTTGACAGAGTCAGCTGGGTGTTTATGAGCAGAGCAATACAAGCATTTGTATTCCCTGATGAAATTATAAGGTTAATTAAGAGGATATATGAGGGATTTGAGGCAAAAATTAAAGTGGGTGGATTTATTTCTGATAATTTCTTTTTGAGCACAGGAAGCAGGCATGGGTGTCCTGTTTCCCCTTTATTTGCATTATATTTTGAACCATTGGCAAATAAAATAAGGGACTCAAAAATTCAAGGATATAATTTGCATAGTAGTCAAAAAAGCTATCTCTCTTTGCAGATTATATTATTTTATGCATGATAAAACCTGAAAAGGACATTTCAGTGTTGTGGAACATTTTGAGACAATTTCAAATATCTTCAGGATACAAAATTAATAAAGCTAAAACAAAGGGAATAGCTGTAAGTTATATACCCACACAAACTGGTTCATCGATATCCATATTTATGGGAACATGATAAAATGAAATAGATAAGGAGCATGGATTAAAAATTATTCTGGTGTAGCAGATAAGGATGTGTGGAAGAGACTAAGCAAAAGATACTACAAAAACTGAGAAATTGGAAGTTCGTTATATGGATATGGATAGCAAGATGCAAGCAGTTAAATGTTTTACTCCCTTTAAATTTATACACAGATCAGACATATTTTTATCAACCAGAGGAGAAGTTGCA
Source organism: Protopterus annectens (assembly GCF_019279795.1). Lineage (NCBI taxonomy): Eukaryota > Metazoa > Chordata > Ceratodontiformes > Protopteridae > Protopterus > Protopterus annectens. Next base: position 1,600,408,265 of record NC_056739.1, read on the forward strand.
GATAGCAATTAATAAAGAGCTGAAGGATTTTATTTGGGAGGGGTAGACAGGAAGAAAAAATTGGAATAAGTTGATTCTTTCGATAGAACAAGGCAGTTTGGGAATACTCAAATTGAAAGGGTATTTCAGAGCTGCACAGTTAAGGCTCCTATGCATAGCACAAGCAGAAACCTATAATTCAGAGTAGAAAGGGATGATGATGAAACAGGGATGAAGCTCAAGAAACAAGGAGAAACTGGGGTTTTGTATGTAGATACTTAAGGAGAATAACAATAACCATTAAGAATATTATATTCTTAAAGTAGCAGAAAGTATTCTAAGAACTAAATCAACATAGGAATGGAGAAAAGATATTCTGCCAAAAGGGATGACTGCAATTAGGAATACAGACAATAGGCAAGAGGGGGCTGGAACTTATTGGAGAAAACTGGCAAAAGAACCAAGGTATTGAGAGCAAATAATTAGAAAGGAAAAGGTAGTAGAATGGGAAGAGGCCAAGACTTTAGTTGGACTGCAGGCTAGAGGTTGGCTTCCCTATCAGGGACTGATATCAGAGTGTAGGCAAAGAGAAATAAATAGGGGTATCCTAAGTAAAAGACCAGCACTAGTAGATTTTTTAGTAGAATCTAGAACAAATGCTATTGTTAAAAATGAATAATTAGTAGAGTATATAAAATATTGCATGATAACTAAAAGAATCAATCATAGGAAGTTAAAAAGGACTGAAGAAAGAGTGGATAAGTAAATCACAAAGAAACAATGGGGGTGTATATGTACATCTCCCAAATATGCAGCAAAATCTAGAAGATTTGGCATCTTTGCTTGGAAGTGTTTACATAAATATTTTATACCCTAAGTAGATGCCAAATATTTTTTCCTTGGGTAGGCAGCAAATGTTGGAGGTGTGATGGGGAAGAAAGAGGTAATCAGGAACATATTTCCTGGGAATGTAATGAGATGGCAGACTTTAAACGTTTCCGGCAGGCTACTCTGTTAGAGATACTGGGTGAGCAAACTGATATTACTAAGGAAATGATTTTTGAGCTATGATGCAGAATTGGAATTGCCTAGCCATAGTAAGGCCTTGATGAGCCTGTTTATGGTTGCTGCCAAAGTAGCAATTACTAAAAAGTGGAAATCAAATTCTAAACCAACTGTACAAGCAGTAGAGAATATAGTAACAGAGAAAACAACTGGAAATTGGATCTTTAGAAAAGGGTAGGAGCAAACTATATTAAAAAAATTGGAATTGTGGTGACAATATATGCAGAGGAGGAATGAGGTTTATAAGAAGGTAGGATATGAATAAGCTATATAATGTTTGACTGACAATGACTGGATAGATTATAAGTTTATGTAATGCTTGCAACTAAAATTATGTCACTATGGTTTGTGATATATATAATGTCTGCAACTAAAACTATGTCACTATGGTTTGTGATATATAATGTTTGCAACTAAAATTATGTCAACTTGCTTTTTCATTTATATAAATGTATGATTGCCTGTGTCATATGTGATAATTTAATAAAGATGTTTCTTGTTCAAAAAAAGAGGAAGAAAAGGACTGAGCTGTTTTCCACACAGTAAGCAGTAAATACAAAAGGAAAATAAAAGAATCAATGGAAAGTTAGCGAAACGTGAAGCCAGCATGTTCACATCTACCTAGGACATGCATCAATTCATCCCTCTTTTACTTAGATTATTTGCTTCTCTATCTAAGGTGGCCCTTACACCAGGCCAAGCAGGTCAAATGAGTACAACCAAAAATGTAATAAAAACAATATGGACAGGCAGTTTAAAATGGTAAAAAGCTAGGTGATTCAAGTGTAAACACAAAAAAAATTACTTTCCTGAGCTTTTTCCCAATAAAATAACTAGTCCAAAGTCACTTTTCCTGCCTTTCAGTGGGTGTACATGGGTGCAACTCACTGCAGCTTTAGCAAGACTTATTAAATAAAGAAGTATTCATGCTCTGTATCATAAATGTCAATGGGGAATGCATCAATATTACTTTCATAAAGTTCTTATATTTAATGTAAAAAATATGTTCCAAAAAATTAATAAAGACAATGTGATTTCAGTGTTAGTCATTTATTAATATTTATTATTACATGATAGAAGACATGAGAAGTAAATATTGTGGGAAAGGGAATTGTTATGGCTAGGCTTGTAGAGGCCCTAGGGCCGATAGCCTAGTACCAACCTATGAACCTATGAACATTTTAAACACTTCGGGAATTTTTTGTTTTCATTTTTTACAAAGAATGTTGCTATCAGTTGAAGATTTTCCTCCTCTTGGCTCAAATGGCTGAAAGGCTTTTATCTTAAGTATTCATCATGAACAGCGTCTTGCAAAGTGATGATTCTTTCCCCGAAGGTGGAAGTAAATAGCTTCCTGGTCTTTATAAATGAAATAAGAATTTGTTATCCAGAGGTGCCTATTCAAACATCTTGTTTGGTGATCATTGAGGAATACATGATATGCCTCCCTGTTAGGTGTAATGAAGGTGATCAGACAATATGTATGGGTACTAGACAAGATTGAACATTCTCTATTATACTAAAGAAATTATTTTTGCTGACTATGTCCAATTCAGTGAACGTAGAGCATAAGAAAAAGTTTATTTTAGCACTATTTAATTATAATAGAATATGTAAATGGCACTATAGATATACGTTACATAGAATATGCAAGTTTAAGTTTAGAAAAAGTAGAACATCATTATACTCAATAAGAAAGATGTTCAGTTAACATGTAGTATAACACTTGTACACCTCCATAAAGATATATTTTACAAATGCAATAAAATCTATGGATTTTATACATTAAACATGGGGGGGGGGGGGATTCAGTAATCCTCCGTGTAAGATGAACAAAGTCCTACTCGGAGACTGACGTCAAAGAGTATGACATCAGCGTGTCATGCATATGCATGAGGGCACGCTGACTCAACTCCCAGGCTAACACAGAGCGTGTAGGAGTGCAGGGGGTGTGTCAGAATGCCGAGCAGTCCAAATATCCACGCCCCTGCAAGTGCCTAAATCTGCAAATGTCAGCAGATATGAGCGAGTCTGCTCAAATGTGTATACCCCTAACACTACACTCCCCCACATTCAAAACCCCTGTACAAATGAAATAAAATGTAAAACTATTTTATTTTATTATTCATGATATAGCTGCCTGTATTTGTGCATGTGTGTGCGGGTGTGCCCATTGCTTTGCTACAGTTAGCGGTTTAGACATTGAAGAGGATAATAAACCACTTATATGCAAATTAAGCCAAATAGCAATAGTGTAGTGGTAGAGCCTTCGCACAAAGAGGAGGCATTCTCGGTTCGAGTCCCACAACTTCCCTTTCCATTTTCTGTAGGAAATTTGTGCATAAAAATAATTCCTGACATTTACCTTTCAAATTTTATTAAAATGCATTGAACTGGCCTATGTAGTAGTGAACGATATTTTAAATATATATATAAGAAGGTGAAACAGTCATGCATACTAATGAATGCATAAGTAACCTATCTTAAGCAATGTGAAGCACTGCTAAGCAACGTTTACCAGTATTAAGCACATTTAAGAATAATTGCCCATAGCTAAGCACTGGTTTAACTAGTGCAATAGCTTTGCCAGGAGCTGCACATCGCGCCAACTAGCGCAAACCAAACATGTTTGTGCGAAGCTGCGCACCACGCTAACTAGTGCTAACTAGCATGATGTTGGGCAATGTCGGTAAACATAGAGCAATGTTGGGCAAAGTTGAGCAAAGTCGGCTAAACACAGCCACACCCCCTACCGGTCAGGCCAGTAGTAAAATAAAAAAGCAATGACAGGTCTTGAACCCGGGATAGTGTGCACCATAATCACAGTACTGATCCACTAAGCCATAACAGCATTTGATGTTCATGGACTGTCAACACACATATACATATTAATTAAAGTTTACCCAGTGCTAAGCAGGTGTGCACTCAGCTGAGAACTTTCAAATCCGGCCAATCACAAATAAGTGCAGGAAGTGAGGCATATTTAAGCTCCATAGGCAGGAATACTCACCATAACTGGTTGTAGCTCCCATCTGCAGGCAGCAATGGCTGGTGTCAGAGAGGGCTGTCGCTTCCGAGCGCAACAGTGGGGCATTGAGGAGTCAGAAGTGATGGTTTGGCTCCTCATCCATCATCATGATGCTAGACTCCAGCAGGGCCAGTTCCAGGGCATGGAATACAAAGTGGAAGCCTGGAACCTTCTCGCACATGAACTCACCAGTGCCACAGGCATCCCTCGGACTGGTGAGCAGGTTAGACATCACCATGCAAACCGGAAGAGACACAACCAACTGAACCAATGGATATAGGAGGCCCGTGGGATGCAAAATGTCCCACTACTGTGTAGGTAGCCATGGACTGAAGTATGTAAAAATTGCTAGTGTAGTCGATAGTATGGATATGTATATGTCTCAATATCACTTCATTTACTTCACAGCTGCAGGTGTTTGTGCTGTGAATAAGCAAGCCTATGCAGATAGGCTGCTAAGGATGTGCCACCAGGCAGGTTATTAATTTTTCTGCATGTACTGTTATATAAAATAAGTGAGAGAGCCTGACAAAAGTGTCATAGCCCAATAATAAAGGTATAATAAGGCTTGAATAACCTCTCTGCATGTACTGTTATATAAAATAAGTGAGAGAGCCTGAAAAAGAGTGTTGTAACCCATTAATAAAGGTATAATAAGTCCTGAATTATTTCTCTGCATGTATTGTTATATAGAATAAGTGAGAGAGCCTGAAAAAGAGTGTTGTAAACCATAAATGAAGGTATAATACATCTTGAATAAGATGTCTGCATGCACTATAATAACAAATAAATGAGAGAGCCACTAGAAAAGTGTGTAATGTAATTAATAAAGGTATAACTCCTGCAGTGTGTCCGTGTCACTTTCTTCGAAATGTTGATGTACTCTTACAGTATAGAAATAGTAGTGTTGTATTAAGCGTTGTCAACCCACACTTGGGTAGGCCCATAGAAAGAGGACGAAGGGAGTGCCAGTATCTCTTAAGCATATATACAGTCCTCAACTGTAGTTTCAAGGCTGGCATGTATAGGTAAATCTGGCACATGAGTAGCTTATTATTGTGTTCACCGGAAATGTCAGTGTGCTGCTAGAAATGTAGGAGGCTGTTAAAATATAACTGATAATGTCACCTGAACACATCCAGATATGTAGACATATGAATATAAATAAAATATATAAATACGTAGCAGTAACATATGCATCCTGGACAGTTTGTATATTAGATACAGGTCAGGTACATAAGGAACTAGCAAAACACATCCCACAATGTAATGGACATTGCCTAGTGTAATAATACATGTAGGGGATATATACCTGCAGTCAATAGGAATGTAGTGTAAACTATAAGTTCATATAATTTGTTAATGGAGGTATCTTTTTACACCCTACTGTATGTGCATAAACAATGCAATTCCACACCTCAATGTGTATGTGTAATCTCAAAACATTTGTTGGGACATATGTCCTATTGGTTTATAAATATCTGCATTGACTTTGATGCATGTGCCCTGTTCAAGCACCACAATCTTGGTGGCCTGTTGCCACCAATCATTCCTGCATGCTGTTGGAATGTCCACTGTCGTTCTATATATGCATGTGTTATGCTTGTTGTTCAACTGTTGGAACTCTGGTGTGTTGGGTTAATGGGAACATTACTGCATGCTGTTACAACTAATTTGGAATGCTGTTGGCTATATTGTCATTAAATTCACCTAAACACAGAACGTATGGGAAGGCCGGTCCCAGCAGACCCACCTGTCCCACCTCAGCTGGCGATGGCATCTGGCACCAGCAAGTCCGGTGCCCAGCCCTGGACCTCCTCCTCCATTGGCCCTGTGCCACCTTTGGGTGGAAGCACTGCAGGGGATGGGGCTCAACCCCCCCTGCAAGTGTGGCCGGAGGAGGGCCACCTATCACCCTCTGAACGGTCCGGGCTGTGGTACGTAGGGAGATCAAGTGTTCAGTCGCTAATCCCCTATGCCAGCTCGAGGCAAGAGTGGCGTGACTCATGGGTGAGCCTGCCCCTCCTATGCAGTCCCCAGCACAGCCACCCTCCGGGCTGTGAAGGTGCAGTGGTGACTGCCCATGGGTGGGGATCTCAGTTCCACTGTTGCCATCTGTGGGCTCATGGGCTTGCGATTTCCAAACATCCTTCTCCGTCAATGGTGTTCACGCACCCCATGTGTCATATTCCGTCCCTGTATGCATCTTGTTTGTCTTGTCTGTTTACCTCCCCAACCTACCTCCCAAAACATACCTACTTCCCCTACCCCACATTCCACTCTCACCTGAAAAAAAAATGGGCAATCTACTCCCACAAAAAAATTACGCCCCATACATAGCTGCCCATTTTGCACAAATGTCCACTGGACACAGAAAGTGAAATTTAATTGGCAGTACAAGATACTTCATTGTCCTCACCCCTCTCTCAGGGGTGGAAGGTTTCAATTTTCCCTCCAAATTACTAGTATATGCACAGCTGTTGCTGTTAAAGAAATGGGCAGCTATGGACCTTCCCTACACCTGTCCTGCACATCCTGAGCTGTTTTCCCTACTGTCTTTCCTTCTTTGTGCCTCTTTTTCACCACTTTCCTATCTCCCCATTTTCTTTTCTTTCAAAGAAATGAGCGCAAGGGTTAGCGGGAGTAAGCACTTTTAAGCAGTAGTAAGCGGGTTTGCGCGAGTGTGCGCATGTGTGTGCTTAGCTAAGTATTGCTAAGCGTTGCACAAACACACGCAAACCCGCTTACAACTGCTTAAAAGTGCCTTAGTCACCCTGCATATGAGTGGCCTTGTTCTGCTCAGCAGCAAAATAAAACACCACTGTCAGTCTCGAACCCCAGACCTTGGACACACTAGACTGCATGAAGTACTACTAAGCCACAGTAGATATAGAGCAGGTTGTTGCTGAAATATATATATCATGCATCAGAATGTGTGAATGTAAAGGAAAGATAGGAATGCCATAACACAAAACCTCTTCTGTGGAACTTTACCAGCAGTTGCTGTGGAATTACATTACATGATTGTGATAACAGAACCAGACATTCTAGCAGTAAATAATGTTACAGCAGCACTTTACAACCCCCATACAGTATCATAGCAGGACAATCCCCACCCAAATGTACAAAATACCAGTGTGTTCAAGGTACAGCAAGGATGTAGGTAGGCATACTCAGTACTGGAATTGTCCAGTTTTCATGAGCATCCTGTGATAATGTCAACAAAATAAAAAGCACAAACTGTGCAGAAGTGAGTACATTAATATCCACAGTATAGCAGTTCCCAAACAGTTCATGTGCCAAATGAAAACATCTCAATAACTACATATGTATGGCAGCTAATTGTATAAGTTGAAAAGAAACTCCATACTCCCATGTATCTTGTGTTAGCATTTCTAGGGGTGAGTACAATTCTGCACTGTCAACTGTGTACTGGAAGTGGTAACATTCAGGTCTGAGTACAACATACAAATAACTGGCTACACCCCTAGCAACAGTTAGAAGAAGTATATCAACCTTCTGACTTACACAATGGTGTCCACAGCAAACAAGCATGGTCCCCACTTTGGAAATCTGAAAGGGCTGTGCCTACCTGACTTAGCAATTTATAGCACTGGGTTGCTATGACAGTGAGTACTGCAAGTAAGACACAGCAGGCTGCATGCAATTGCCAAATGGTGGCCACCAATTGGTACAGAGGCCATCACATGCACATGTGCAGATACCTATAAAAGCAGTCTGTACTTGCTGTCCACACATGCAATCATTTCATTGCAGGTATGGAGAGAGAGAGAGAGAGAGAGAGAGACATGCAGAGGCAGACAACAGCTGCAGCAGAAATAAAGAAAAGGGATCCAAAGAAAATATATTGAAAGAAAAAGTAATATAATGTAAAAAAGATAACAAAAAAGAATATATTGAAAACAAAATATATACTGAAAAACAAAAATTATATTGAAAAAAAATATTGAAAAAATATATTAAAAAATATATTGAAATAAAAAATATATTGAAAAAAATATATTTTGAAACAAAAAAATGATTGAAAAAAAATATCTTGAAAAGTAAATGATATATTGAAAAGAAAATGTATATTGAAAAACAAATATACCTTGAAAACTTAATTCAGGATATACGACAACAAATACGAACACATACAAAAAAAAGAAAGGTATGTAACTGCTATGTATTTACTGGAATGTAGTAGATGTTTATGAAGAGTACTCTACATAGTTTGAATCATCCATATGTGGCAGCAGTACGTATCAATGCACAGATCCCCTGCATAACTACTGGCATGGAGAAATGAGTGTGTAGCTGTGTGCAGTGGGATGTGACTGTGACATATGTAGTTCAGCATTAAATGTCAAACATCTGATCCATGTTATCTGTGTTCTGTACAGTAGTGTGTACAATGTCTGTTTGGGGTAGTAGCCCATACGGTTATGTAAACATGGATGTGACAGAGTACCGAATGCATGATAGTCATATTAATGTGTAGCTTAGCATTGGCAACAGCTGTACCAGGCTAGTATGCTAATTCAGCATTAGCAGCTATATATACACCCTCTAATATTACTGTGTGCTCACGTAACACCTGTTCATGTTGCAGCAAGGCCCAACAGGTCAGCCGTGAGATACATGGACTTACAACAGTGTGGTCCTTGTGTGTGTATGACACACACATATGGAGAGATCTGTCCGTGTCAGATATATTACATGTGCATTGAGCAAGGGACATACTGCAACTGTTTGTGAAAGGTGGATATATATATGTTGTTGAAGGTTGTTATGTGCATATTTCTATGTAGGTTGTAGTGTGTGGCAGACCAGACAGTATACAGTGCTGGTATATGACATGTGGTGTTTAAACACTGTGGGTATGATTCGTCAGGTTTGCAGTGTTGCAGCCAGTGAGGACTGCTAAAGCTACATGGGCTGAGAACACCTTCAATGCATTCCGCACAACACTGTGCAATATTATGACATAACTGTATACCTCACAACCTTCCCATACTTGATATTCCCACCATGAAAGGTGGACTGTATATGTGCCTATATGTATATCTATATGTACACCAATGGATGTTTATATGTATGTGTGTATATATATATATATATATATATATATATATGTATATATATATATATATATATATATATATATATATATATATATATACACACACATATATATATATATATATATACATATATATATACACATATATATATATATATATATAGATATGTATATATATATATATATATATATATATATATATATATATATATATATACATATATATATATATATATATATATATATATATATATAGAGAGAGAGAGAGAGAGACAGGGTCATAATTACTGTAACAGATGCCTGGTAACAAAGCCATGGACTCAAGCTCAGTGTTGACACTGCATTGGCATCCCTCCTTGCAAAGACTCAGTACCCATGGACTACTACATAGGTGGTAGTCTACTTAACACCGAAGGTGTGATAAGAGACCATGGGACACAGGTGGACAGTAGTCTCCCCTTCGATAGTCACAGTGCCACACTAGTCATGTAATCCATCTATGTGGCACACGTCATCACAAAAGGTGTGTCATCCAGGGAAATATAGGTCAGTGTTCCCCTTTACTCCACACACATAAAACCCAGTATAGAGTACAATGCCCCATGTGGTATGTACCTCACAAGACATCTACAGCAACTGGAAAGGACACAGACATACATCACAAAGAGTAATACTGGCCTCAAACAGATGCCCTATGCAGACCGTCCCACAAACCCACAACTAGACTGTGTCGCATACCGCCTACCCAGAGGTGACCTCTGCCTAACATACTAAGCTATGTCAAACCCAGATCTGTTGGACATGCTCCACATAAACAGATCACAATCTCTACGAACTACACGCTCTAGGGACTCAAACCCTTTGACCACAATAAACAGCACATGCTGGAGGGATAGATTCCTGTCTCAGAGATATCCCATACTCTGGAACAAACCAACTATCCATAGCAAACAAAGCTCCTAATTAGCAGTCATCATAAATAATCCTGAAGATTGTATGGGAGATAGTGAATACACCCAGGCAATCACCTCTGTGTCTCTGCTTGACAGGGCCACGTGAAATGTAATTACCTGTGTGTCAAAGCCCAGGGTAGTGTATGGCTAGAGTTCTATAGCCCCAAGGGCCAATAGCCTCTTACCTACCTATGAAGTGATACACACCCACATGTACTTCTTGCAATAATTGCTATGTGAGGTTGACTGAGTGTGATGGTGAATGTGTTGGTGAATGTGTCAGAGTTCGGTATATGTGTGATAGCTTAGTGGGAAACTGTTTCTGTCATGGTATTATGTGTCCTAGCTGTGATCCCAGCAAAAGATGTGTATGCAATTGCTAGGCAGAAAAAGCAGTATGCCATATGGTCTGACGTAGTCCCTTGTTGTCGATTGGGGTGTCCCATTGCAGGCTAAAGCAGTACATGCATGCTTATTGAGTGTTACTGCTGGTGAATCCAACTCCTGTATGAACTGTAGTACTACCTGAAGCTGTATGCCTAAACAGCACAGTATGGTGTACGTCCACATTTATTGGAACCACTGTTATGTGTGTTCCCTGTAGTCCTCACAGATTACATACCTCAGGCAAAAGGTCTTGTAACTACTGACACACAGTACTGTAAGGTACACAGGTAAAGGTCACCTGGGTTGCCATACCTTTGTGTCTGATATGTATGTCTGATATGTGTGTAGGTATGCCTGCACCATGACCTCGGTCATATGTGTGTTACAGGATATAACTGCGTATCTAGCAACATGTATAGTCTAGTACAGCAGTATGCCACCTTTATTAATGAATGTGCACATATGTTACGCAGGGGTCTGCCATCAACGACTAGTGTAGTATACTGGTAATACTGTCAGTGGACTTTACAATCATTGCAATGGATTACATATTTCATGATGCATTAGCATGATATATACCTCCTGTGGCTAGGTGGTGCATTGTGTCGCATTCAGTGTGACATGTACTGTTGTATAGTCTTACATACTGTTTTAACTTTGCTGCTGTGCAAAACATGGTTTGATATATAGAGTGTGCCAGGCACTGGCAGGCATCTGTGGGTTGAGAACTGATATGTGGTATTGAAAGTGTGTATCTTCTGACAGCCAATAGGTTGCTATATATGGCAGTTAATTGATATCTGTACTTTAGAATGTTACGTGTGCCAATTGACTTGCTCACACATATTGTTTCATTGTCTTCCAGGGTAATGTCCCACCATCGTAATCCCGCATATAGCATGGCTGAGGAAGAACAGATCACAGTGAGCCTTGTGCAGCACTATGCCCTGCTGTTCAACAGAACCAGCCATGACCAGCATGAGCGGACTGCACTGTGGCAAGATCTTGTCTGTAGGGTAAATGACATAGGCATACATAACCAGACATATGAGCAGGTATGCCATCACTGCAGTTATTTAATTAGACATGTCCGGCAACATGCATCTGATATCCGCAGACAACAGCTTGCCACAGGTGGGGGGTAGCCATCCATCTCCCCCTCACCAGAGTGGAGGAGCTGCTCCTGGGCCAGGTGGATCCTGGCCAACAACAACCACAATAAGTAACATGTATCATCTTGGAGGCCGGAGACACCCAGCAAGTTGACATGGAGCGTGCAGGTAACATGGCATAGCTGTAGAATACTGCTACCTCTATTGGTAGAGCATGCTTATGTGAGATGTGTACTGTGTAGTTAGAAGATGTGGTGCCTAGTGTTGTGCAATACTAATAATTAGGAATATAATCTGTAGGTCTGTGACTGTCAACCATTGTACTACTGTAAGATTGCAAACACTCAGTAGCAATGCCACAGCTGTTGCCACTGACAAAGTGTCTCATATCCTTGTAGGTCCCTCTGGTGTGACAGCAAGGCAGCAGACCCATGCTGGTGAGTGTGTTTTACCTTTAATATTGCTAATTAAATGTGCATGTCATAGGTGAGGTGTAAGCCATGTACACATAACACACCTACACATAATGCATGCTGTGCATGTTTGCCGTGAGACTATGCACATCCTAGTAATGTGGGTAGCTGCCTAAAACGCATACAATACACAGAGCATCCCACACAGTTGTGGCAACACTGTAGTGGACATTGGATAGGCAGAGTCGATAGGCATGCACACAACATACACAACTTTGTCATATGCAGTACACGTTAACATGCTACACATGGTGTATTCAGACACCCGCTGTAAGGTCACACTACGGTATCCCAAACCTCATCCACACAGCACACATAATATACCTGAGGGGTAGATGCCTCACATGTGGCTGTGCGACACTCTTCAACACATAACACATTCATGTTAGGCAATGCCCCCTATTGGGCACCTTTCAAACCCATGTAACAACTGGCCATGAAATGGTGAATGTAGCCATGGTACTGCAGTTCAGGTACAGCATGCTATGTGCCGGTCTGGCACACATTAGTAGCCTTGAGTGACCACATGATGCTGCATGATGATGGCTCATGGCACTACACCCCATCCAGTTACAGTGGCCACAGTAATACACGTATTATAAATTGCTATGCACCTCAATGTTGTGTGTGCAGACATATGCACCTATACACAATATGCATAGCAATCTCCATTTGTAGAAAGTGACACACATATGTCTTGTCATGCTATAGAGTGTATAGGTCACATGATACACATTGTGTATGTGTGATATTTCATGTTGCAGTTGTGTGGTAGCATGTCATGTCATGGCTGGCACTGGCATGTCCACAATATGTCCTACACTCACCATAACCACTGTACAATGGCTATGTTGAGCAATGGTATTCCATCAGGTATACATGCACCACTCCTCCTGTGTGTATACATAGCATGCATATGCTAAACCTGTGCCCACAATTATCTGCTAAAGACACAGATGCTCTAATCAGAAATGGATATCTATGTGACACGCTGATACACATCCAGCCATGGTATGTATACCTGCGACTGATGGTGCACAGGACATTGCAGGGCTTTTAATACCTGCACAGCAATGTTGTGTCCATGTGCACACTGCATTCCAGGGTGAGGTCATTCACTGAACAAAACACACATGCATCAAAGCCATGTATACTGTTATTAGCAAGGGCTCTCTACACTCACACTGCATGCTGTTGAGCAACACACATCCTGCATGCTGTCACGTTTGATATAAATGTTTGGCTTGTGATACTGTACCCCAACATCACACGCTATTGAATATGTTCAGGATTGCTGGTGGTGTGTGTGTGTGTCTGTTTTAGTGAGGAGTGTATATCTATGTGCATGTGTTCATGTGTGCATGTGTGCATGTGTGCATGTGTGTGTGTGTATGTGTGCATGTATGCTTGTGTGCCGACATCATGTACAGGTCATAAAGTGTGTTTCCTGTCTTCCTCTCACAGGTGCTGATTTTGGGCTGGTTCAATGCAGCAGGGAAACTGATGTCACTGAGCATAATAGTGATAATGATGATAGGTGTGTTGAGGCACAGGCATGTTTTCCAGGGTCTGTTGTTGGGCCACCAATCGACAGTACACAAGTGTCCAACCCATCCATGCACACAGTCATACTGCCAATACATCCATCACCAATGCCCTTAGCAGAGGGACAGCGTACAGTCGGCATTTGCCAGGACAGTGTGGTATCCATGGCACATGCATCCCGACACAGCAGCCATACCCAGATGTCTGGAAGGGTACCACATAGGCAGATATCCAGGAGTTATCGTCAGAGCACTGCTGCTCATCATGCCACTGGCAGATGTGCCACAGGTCTTACAACCTCACGCATGTTCCAGGCTGTCATGGAGGCACGTATGGAATGGTACACCAGACAGGGACTAAGGGCACATAGGGCGCATAACACCACTGTAATAGACAGTATCTGTGACTTAGCTGGTGCCATCTGTAATTACACTGAGTTCACCGATAGACGTTGCGGAGAGACATTAGATGTCCTCTGCACTGTCATGTCCATGTGTCAGGACAGTGCGGCATGGTTGAGTCATCGACGTGGATGTATGCCAGCAACATCAGCAGCTGGCAGTCACTGTGGATGTCCCTCAAGCCACAACCACTCCCGTAGTGCCAGTACCAGCCCCAGCAATGTTGGGGGTGGGCTGTCCATAGAACATCCTAGAAGACCATGTGCACGTGGCTCTGGACAGTCCCAGTAGGGACCTGGGTCCAGTGTACATCCATCTACCTCTGGGGATAGTACCCAGTCTGGCTTAATACCTGATAGTGTCAGTAGCACCTCTGCCAGGCACAGGTACTGTATCCGTGGCCAGAGCCGGTGATCTGTAAAGCCTCACAGGTACAGTCTGTGGCTGTCCCACAAATACCAGTATGTGGCAGCCACATGGTGGAACTGTATGCATGCAGACACACACACACATAATCCAGACACCTAGGGCTAACACATACCCACACACATTACATCAACATTGGCCCATACCAGTATTCTTGCCCCTCACACACACACACTCACACACATACATGTCAATTGGATGGCTCACTGTAGGCCTCTGGCAAACCAACAATGCACCCTGTGCATATGATGAAACCTGTGCCACCTCCTGTCATCTGTAACATCGATGCAGGAACAGGCTACCATGGTACTGATGCACAGGGTGTCTTTATAGCAGTATAGCAATGTTAGCATGTTGTCAGCAGTAGAGTGTAATGATATGCTTGAAGGTGTAGCTGAGCAGGCATGATGCATTAATGCTATGATTGTCATTGTAGTGTTGTTTACACCAGTGTTAGTTCCAATTGTATATTGTCCACCCATATGTCACTTGGCTGATGTGTGCAGTATTGGCAGCATGTGTTAGAGAGTGGACAGTATGTGTGGGATGTGTGTAGCACATATTTGCAGGTGTACAGTTGTGAAAATGGTGGAGGTGCACTGTCTGCATGTACGTGCATAGTGGACATATGGGCAGGGTGAAATTCTCTGTATTACACAGTAACACTCCATAGTTTCTATTGGTGGCCAGTATGCATTGTACTACATACATTTTGGAACTTGACTACACATGTGTGTATGACATGGTTTGACACTGTGCTGTGGATGATACTGTTACTATCTGTCATTGTTTTGCATTCTGGTAGCATACATGACTTCAATGGCCTGACCATAACCAATTGTTAGATGATGTCTTGACAAGTGACACACAGATGTAGGACACACAGCAACATTTGGATCCTTCAGGTACTATACTATGCCAGTAGCCAGTGGTATTCAGCTGCACCCATTACTGAGACCACTCCTGTTTGGCATATGGCTCTCTTAGGTACAAGCAATCACAGTAGGGATATGTCTGTCCACGTGTGCTAATGCATACTGTGGCCTATACTGCATTCTCCAGGTGACACACTCATCCTCCACAAAGGTATCATACAGACAGATACCTGTTGTCAACCCCATGCTGTAAAGCTATAGGCCAAACTAAGCATAGTCATCCACCTTTATGGAACATAGTATCCCCATAGTACCACATAGGTAGTAGCCACCAACATGATGAACGGGTACCGATGTGTACATGCAACCTAGTGTTACGTCATCTCTCCTTTGATAATCACATTCCCTAAGGTATTTTGAAATCCCTCGGTGGGTCACACAAGCAATAAGGGGTCTGCATGCATGTCCACAAAGGTTGTTGTACACCTATAATGCATAGTCATCATTGACAGACTCTGCTGCATTTGAACAGGTCTGTCATATACCTTGGCCATAAACCCTTACTCACACAATTCAATAGAAACCGTAATGAGTGTGTGTGACACGGATGACCCAGGCCAGGCATCACTGCAGTGGCTGGCCTTGTCACAAGCATACAGATGTGACCTAAGGTCTGGGAAGCAGCAGCACAGTTTGGCAAAGATGACAGCTGTGTACTTGGATAAAGCAGGGTTCCCACACATGCAATAATTGAGGTAACATGTACATATATGTATTTGCCTCACAGCTACCTCACATGTGCAATGCCTACTGATATGCCATACAGTAGTAAAAGCAAAACCCCCAACACATTGGCCAACACTGTTACACACATAGAGTATACACACTTACCAAGTGCAGGATTCAAACCCCTACCTAACTACTTCATGATACTAGAGGAGTACACATCAAAACGTCGTGCTATACACATTACTGGGAAGTCTCTTTGCCACAGGTATATTTGTAGGATGGTGACATCATCAGACTTGACAATAATTAGAATATACTTTTAAAATATTTTACTACTCTCCAAAAAGGTTGCTCCTTCCCAAGGAGATCACACACACAGTTGTCAAGTGCAGGATTCAAACCCCTACCGAACTACTTCATGATATTAGAGAAGTACGCATTAACATGACGTGCTACATACATTACTGGGAGTTCTCTTTTCCACAGGTATATTTGTAGGATGGTGACATCATCAGACTTGACAAAGATTGGTTTACCACTTTTAAGGTGTTTTACCACTCTCCTAAAAGGTTGCTCTTTTCCAAGGAGACCACACACATGCACACAGTTATCAAGTGTAGGATTCAAACCCCTACCTAATTATTTCATGATAACTGAGTAGTACACATTAACATGACACACTATACACATTACTGGGAGCTCTTTTTTCCACAGGTATATTTGTAGGATGGTGACATCATCCGACTTGACAAAGATTGGTTTACCACTTTTAAGGTGTTTTACTACTCTCCTAAAAGGTTGCTCCTTCTGAAGGAGACCACACACCAACACACACACACACACATGTCAAGTGCAGGATTCAAACCCCTACCTAGCTACTTCATGATACTAGATAAGTATGCATTAACATGACGTGCTATACACATTACTGGCAGTGCTTTCTTTCCACAGGTATATTTGTGAGATGATGACATCATCTTGACAAAAATTAGTTTACCACTTTTAAGGTGTTTTACTACTCTACAAAATGTTTGCTCCTTCCCAAGGAGGCCACACACAAACTTGTCAAGTGCAGAATTCAAACCACTACCTAACTACTTTATGATACTACAGAAGTACGCATTTACACACCGCGCTATGCACATTACTGCGCGTTATCCTTTCCACAGGTATATTTGTAGGATGGTGACATCATCAGACTATACAAAGTGGGTTACATTAGGTGACATTAGGTTGGCTACATTGAAGGAATGTCTAAACACTTTGGCCATGTGATCATCAAAGGGGAGGTTACTATCTACCTGTGTCCCCAGGGCCATAATGACTTTCTCCGTACATACTGGATTACCACCTATGTGGTAATTTGTGTGCACTTTGTTGTACCCAAAGGGGATGACTATGCATTCTTTGGCATTCAGCCTGAGGGCATTGTTTTGACACCAGGTATCTGTCTCTGTAAGACACTTCTGGAGGATGTCTGTGTTAGCCGTACAGTTGATTATGGACCACAGTTACCATTCATCTGCAAACCTGTTCAGCCATTCACCTCCCATGCTTGCCTGTACCTTTGAGCAGTATCTACTAAACAGGTGGGGTCCCAGGACCAAGACCTGTGGGATGCCATTTGTGACTGGCTTAGAGTTGGACATGGCACACGCAACTCTGAACATGTGTGTTTGATCTGTGAGCCACTTGGCCGCCCATCCTGTGACATAGCTGTTAATGTTCAAGCTGGTACTCTTGTCCATGATGACAGAGTGGGGAATGGTGTAGAAAGTCCTTCATGAGGTCTAGGTGGGCTGTGTGGACTACTTTCACCTCCATCTATGTCCGTGGTCTCTGTTTGAAATGTCAAGTAGGTTTAGGAGCCAGGATCTGACTTTAACAAGGCGAAGTTGTGGAGAGTCCAGTGTCTGGAGGTCTCCAATGTCTCAGTTTATGGGTTCCATGACAATTTGCTCAATAGCTCTGTAGACCAGGCTGAGTAGAAATGAACCACTGGTGGGAAAGCAGCAAATACACTAATGACCAAAAAAAGCCACTTCCAAGCCAATAACTAGTCCCCGTACACTCAAGGGAAACCAACTGGTGTAAAAAAAATATCACCGGTCTTTAACACACTTTATTACATAAAACAACAAAAAGTTGAGCGCTTTCGTCAAATAGACTTCCTCAGAACAGTGGGTATCCAAAATCACTCAGCTTTTATACCTTCAAAATTAATCAATTGACCAATTAATGAACCATTTAAAGCTACAGGAACACAATATGAATAACCTATGTATATACATCATTTAAATACTTTTGAATCATTTGATGAACACATTAAAAAACATACAAATGAAGTTAAAAATGTAAAAGTGCAAAGGGTTGAATCAATAAAATATTGTATTGTACTTAAAGTACATATACCAGTTATTTTATTTTATTTTGCTCTGTATCTCAACTCAGGTTTGATACTAATGGCATCATTGATGCCCGGAAATTTGCATGCATTGACCATAAGTTGCCACCTGGTTTCTGCCCTAAGCAAATTATTGGTCCAATCCCCCCCTCTAGAATCCTTGCTAACTATTTCCAAAATACCAAACTTAAAACCATGAGTAGGATTACTTTTGATATGTTTGTATAGGGCATTTTTCTCGTCCATTTTTGTGACACTGTAACAGTGTTCATAAATCCTACGGTTCAACCTTCTTTCTGTTTTTCCAATGTAAAAACATTGGCAAACCGTACAAAGAGCTAAATAAACTAAACCGGTTGTAGTGCAGGAGCCAGATACCAAATTTATCTCAATCCTAAAGGGGCCCAATCTCACCTTGGGGATCTCCAAAATGTATTTACATTGTTCACAGGCCCCACATTTATGTGTCCCTTCCTTTCTTTTCTTTCCTTGGTAACTATGTTCCAGAATATTCTTTAAATTTTTGTTTACTTTATAAGTAAATAGGGGTTCAGTACCCAATATTCCCAGTACTTCCTTATTCCCCTTGAACATGACCCAATTATTCTTGATAAGCTTCTTTACTTCTTCGGATGTTTCCCCATAAGTAAGAACCATAGCCTGGGTAAAGTCCTTCAAGTCTTTAGGATCTCTTTTCATGACTTCCCCACCCATTCCCAATAAGGGAATATATCTATGGTTCCATTCACTCATAACCTGATTCCTAATTTCTTCCAAAAGGTCCAATGGATACCCCCTATTCAGGAACATATCCATTACCGATCTGGTTTCTTATTCTCCATATTCCATCTTGAAACACATCCTTACCACCCTCACTATTTGTCCTTTAATAATATATTGTTTAATATATGGGGGGTGGTTACTGGAGTATTCCAAATAATCATTAGAAAATGTTGGTTTCCTAAAAATTCTAGATTGAAATTTATTACTTTCAGAATCCCTAGAAAGTTGAACATCTAAATAGGAAATCTCGTTTAAATTACCATTACCTGTGAATTTAAAATAATCACACATTTGGTTAATATATTCCATGAAAGAATGAAATGACTCTACATTCTTCCATAAAATATAAAGGCCGTCCAAAAACCTGAAATATAAATGCCAATCATTATTGTATATCGAATTTAAAACATATCTTTTCTCCCACTGGTACATAACTAAATTTGCAAAAATGGGGGCACAGCTACTACCCATGACCACACCATTAATTTGTCTATAAAATTCTCCTTGAAATGTGAAAAAAATATTCTTTCAAACAATCTCCATAAGTTCTATTATGAAATTAATAGTGCTCCCCCTTAAATTAGTATGACTCACCAAAATTTCACAAAAAAATTCCAACCCTATCTCATGCGGGGTGGAAGTAAAAAGATCAACTACATCTATTGAAGAAAAATACATTTCATTACTATAACATTCGTCTTTCACTTTTCTCAAAAAATCCCAGGAGTCAATTAAAATGTGTTGAATGGGTGTTAAGGCCTGTCTCACAATCCGATCAATATAAATACCTATAGTGTAGGTAACACTGTTGTGGGCGGATATAATGAGCCTGTAAGGAGGATCCTTTATATCCTTGTGTGTTTTTGGAATGCAAAATACTATAGGTATTACAGGATATTTAACATTAAGGAAGTTATATTCTTCCTCATTAATGACCCCTTGAAATAAGGAGTCTTCCAACATGAATTTTATTTTCCTGAAACAAATATTAATTTCATTTCTAGAAATTATTTCATACTTGGACCCATCGTTCAACATACTAGTTATTTTGTTATTATAATCTTCTACACTGGTAATGACCATACCCTCACCCTTGTCAGGTTTCATTAACCGGGTGTCTAAATTATCACGTAATTCAAACATTAATTTTCTTTCTTTAAAAGAAAGAAAGATTGTGTTTCCTATTTTTGCTGGTCTGTAATAAATTATATATCTCTTGAGTACAGACATTTTCAAAAGAATTTAAAATAGGTATTAAAGGGGGGTTATAATAACTTCTCTTATAAATAATAGGTTTCACCCTCTCAACCTGGTCAGATCTTCCTTGATCTAAAATTTTCAAATTTAATTTCCTTATAAAAATCTTGAAGTCCATTAAGGTTTTACTACAATCCTCCCTAGTGGAGGGAACAAACTTCATACCCTTCATAAATAAATTAAATAATTCTTTATTAAGAGGGAACTGTGAATAATTATAAATTTTAAACCCTTTGTACGAAAGGACAATACCATCACTACCAAAAATGTCCTCATCTGAATTTCTATTACCAGTAGTATTCTGGTAGTAGAAATTCAGATGAGGACATTTTTAGTAGTGATGGTATTGCCCATTCATACAAAGGGTTTAAAATTTATAATTATGCACAGTTCCCTCTTAATAAAGAATTATTTAATTTATTTATGAAGGGTATGAAGTTTGTTCCCTCCACTAGGGAGGATTGTAGTAAAACCTTAACGGACTTCAAGATTTTTATAAGGAAATTAAATTTGAAAATTTTAGATCAAGGAAGATCTGACCAGGTTGAGAGGGTGAAACCTATTATTTATAAGAGAAGTTGTTATAACCCCCCTTTAATACCTATTTTAAATTTTTTTGAAAATGTCTGTACTCAAGAGATATATAATTTATTACAGACCAGCAAAAATAGGAAACACAATCTTTCTTTTAAAGAAAGAAAATTAATGTATGAATTACGTGATAATTTAGACACCCGGTTTATGAAACCTGACAAGGGTGGGGATATGGTCATTACCAGTGTAGAAGATTATAATAACAAAATAACTAGTATGTTGAACGATGGGTCCAAGTATAAAATAATTTCTAGAAATGAAATTAATATTTGTTTCAGGAAAATAAAATTCATGTTGGAAGACTCCTTATTTCAAGGGGTCATTAATGAGGAAGAATATACATTCCTTAACGTTGAATATCCTGTAATACCTATAGTATTTGTCATTCCAAAAACAAACAAGGATATAAAGGATCCTCCTTACAGGCTCATTATATCTGGCCACAACAGTGTTACCTACACTATAGGTATTTATATTGATCGGATTGTGAGACAGGCCTTAACACCCATTCAACACATTTTAATTGACTCCTGGGATTTTTTGAGAAAAGTGAAAGACGAATGTTATAGTAATGAAATGTATTTTTCTTCAATAGATGTAGTTGATCTTTTTACTTCCATCCCGCATGAGATAGGGTTGGAATTTTTTTGTGAAATTTTGGTGAGTCATACTAATTTAAGGGGGAGCACTATTAATTTCATAATAGAACTTATGGAGATTGTTTTAAAGAATAATGTTTTCACATTTCAAGGAGAATTTTATAGACAAATTAATGGTGTAGCCATGGGTAGTAGCTGTGCCCTCATTTTTGCAAATTTAGTTATGTACCAGAGGGAGAAAAGATATGTTTTAAATTTGATATACAATAATGATTGGCATTTATATTTCAGGTTTTTGGATGACCATTTTATTTTATGGAAGAATGTAGAGTCGTTCCATTCTTTCATGGAATATATTAACCAAGTGTGTGATTATTTTAAATTCACAGGTAATGGTAATTTAAACGAGATTTCCTATTTAGATGTTCAACTTTCTAGGGATTCTGAAAGTAATACATTTCAATCTAGAATTTTTAGGAAACCAACATTTTCTAATGATTATTTGGAATACTCCAGTAACCACCCCCCCATATATTAAATGAAATATTGTTAAAGGACAAATGGTGAGGGTGGTAAGGATGTGTTCCAAGATGGAATATGCAGAAGAAGAAACCAGATTGGTAATGGATATGTTCCTGAATAGGGGGTATCCATTGGACCTTTTGGAAGAAATTAGGAATCAGGTTATGAGTGAATGGAACCATAGATATATTCCCTTATTGGGAATGGGTGGGGAAGTCATGAAAAGAGATCCTAAAGACTTGAAGGACCTTACCTAGGCTATGGTTCTTACTTATGGGGAAACATCCGAAGAAGTAAAGAAGATTATCAAGAATAATTGGGTCATGTTCAAGGGGAATAAGGAAGTACTGGGAATATTGGGTATTGAACCCCTATTTACTTATAAAGTAAACAAAAATTTAAAGAATATTCTGGAACATAGTTACCAAGGAAAGAAAAGAAAGGAAGGGACACATAAATGTGGGGCCTATGAACAATGTAAATACATTTTGGAGATCCCCAAGGTGAGATTGGGCCCCTTTAGGATTGAGATAAATTTGGTATCTGGCTCCTGCACTACAACTGGTTTAGTTTATTTAGCTCTTTGTACGGTTTGCCAATGTTTTTACATTGGAAAAACAGAAAGAAGGTTGAACCGTAGGATTTATGAACACTGTTACAGTGTCACAAAAATGGACGAGAAAAATGCCCTATACAAACATATCAAAAGTAATCCTACTCATGGTTTTAAGTTTGGTATTTTGGAAATAGTTAGCAAGGATCCTAGAGGGGGGGGATTGGACCAATAAGTTGCTTAGGGCAGAAACCAGGTGGCAACTTATGGTCAATGCATGTGAATTTCCGGGCATCAATAATGCCATTAGTATCAAACCTGAGTTGAGATACAGAGCCAACAGAATAAAATAACTGGTATATGTACTTTAAGTACAATACAATATTTTATTGATTCAACCCTTTGCACTTTTACATTTTTAACTTCATTTTTATGTTTTTTAATGTGTTCATCAAATGATTCAAAAGTATTTAAATGATGTATATACATAAGTTATTCATATTGTGTTCCTGTAGCTTTAAATGGTTCATTAATTGGTCAATTGATTGATTTTGAAGGTATAAAAGCTGAGTGATTTTGGATACTCACTGTTCTGAGGAAGTCTATTTGACGAAAGCGCTCGACTTTTTGTTGTTTTATGTAATAAAGTGTGTTAAAGACCAATGGTATTTTTTTTACACCAGTTGGTTTCCCTTGAGTGTACGGGGACTAGTTATCGGCCAGGCTGAGTAGACATATTGGGCAATGGTGTCCATGTTCTGTTGTGGCACCCCCTTTGTGGAGCTGGATGATTGTTTGTGTATAATATTCTTTGGGTACATAGCCTGTGGTACGCTTGTGTCTGGGCAGTGAATGTAGGTGAGGGTCTAGTTCCTCATGGTTCTAGTGTAAGACCAGCCTGGGACACCATTCAGTCACATTGATGCTGTGTTCTTAGCTTTGTTGAGGGCTGTCTTTACCTGCATGCCCATGATGTCTAGGGCTCTGCATCCTTCTGTGATGGACACAGGCCCTTTTGGGGGTGATGGGGGGAGTTTAAACTGAACTTGTCCCCCTGGATGTGGGCAATGAAAGTTGGTTTGGTGTATTTCTTTTCATTTTTCAGTAGCTGACAGCATTTTTGGAAGTTGACACCTACATGTCTGGTATAGCTACCGAAGGCTTTGTGGTTGTTATTCTTACATTCCTTGGCTATTTGTCTTTAGAAACCGTCCTTGGATTATTTTATGAACGATCATTGTTTCTTCCTGATAATAATCAGTGATGCCTTCCCTTTAGTGAAGTTGGATCTATCATGTGTTCGTTTCCTCCTTCTGTTGTCTAGCTTATTTATGGACAACAACCACCTGATTGTTGTCCTATTTTTGGAGGAGTGCATCTTGGTTTTATTTGTGATGTCTCATTCCATGCATCCCTGTAGATGCTCATAGGATGCACTTGTAAATGATTCTGCAGATTGTATACCATTATTCTATAGCAAGAGGTCTTTGGAACGTTCCACTTTGGTCTTGGGAAGTGTGCAGTTTGCTTTTGCAAATATCTTCACAGTGGTTTCATTGACTGGGTGGGGGGGCGGGATGTGGATGTCCAGTGTGATTACTTCATGATCTGATATTACCAGTGAGGGGTTTATCTCTGTAGTGGAACACTGGTACCCCATGTTGGTGATGATCATGTCCAGTATGTTGTCACCTTTAGTGGGCATGGTGACCAGCTGTTCCAGGGTGTTAGGGTTTTTAAACTCTAGGAAACATTGGGTGAAGGACGTTGTACGCGAGTAATTCCACTGCTCACTGTTGGGTAGTTGTAATCTCCTCATATAATGGTGTTTGACGGGACCTTTATATTTTCCACTGTTCTCCAGAATACTGAGTGAGGTTCCTGAGACAAGGTACATTATCTGTAGCAGGCTACAATCTGATGGGCAGCTTTGGCCAATGTTAGTTGCACTTGCATGGTCTCCAAGGCCTCATGCTGTGTCACTAACCTGGAGGTGTGGGTATCCATAAGGTAAATTGGTACACCCCTTCATTTTGTATTTCACTCATGGTTTTGGGTCCGAAGGTCTGAGGGATTGTGAGTGTTTTACATGGAGCATATCCAACAGCTCTGTGTTTGACATAGCTTTGTATGTTAGGCAATGAACACCTCTGAGTAGGCGATATGCAAGGGAGTACGGATGGAGCATTTTGAGATGGTCTGTGTATGGCATGTATTTCAAGCTGCTAATGCTCTTTGTGAGGTATTGCTGCTGGCTTTCCAGTTGTTGTAGTTGTCTTGTGAGGTACATAGCAATAGTGGCGTTGTACTCTATTATAGTTCTAGTGAGTGATGAGTAGAGGGGAACATTGTCCTCTTCTATTCTGCATGAGACACATTTTGTGATGATGTGTGCCACATAGGAGGGTTTCCTGACTACTGTGGGAATGTGATTATCACAGTTGTATCCACTGTCCACCTGTGACCCAAGGTCTCTTGTCACACTTTCAGTTTGAAGTATACGACCACCTATGTTGTAGTTCTTGGCTACAGAGTTTTTAACCAAGGGGTTGACGCTGCACCTTTTGGCATTGAGCTAGAGCTTTGACAACAGCCATCTGTCTCAGTGAGGCCTTTTTGTAGGATGTCCACATCTTTAGTGTTTACAATTATGGCTCCTAGTTTGCAGTCCTCAGGAAACTTTGGCAGCCACAGACCTGCCATGTTAATGTTTACTTCAGGGAAGTAGATACTATACAGCCTGGGAAGTTATCTGGTCCCATGGCTGCTGTGATACTGGCTTTGGAGAGTGTTTTTTACCTGTGCAGCCGTGATGACAGCAACTTTGCAGTCTTCCATTATAGAGATGTGCTCTTTCATGGGCGAGGGGGGGGTAAAGTTAACAGTGATCCTATCTGTCAGGATGTTGGCAATATCAGTTGGCTCTGTACATTTAGTGCCATTGAGCTGTAACAAAGAACAGATCTGAGTGTAACCATGACATGAACCTGTCTGTTGGGCAGAGATCTCCTGAGTAGACAGTATGCAACAGAGTACAGATTGGGTTACATTCAGTCTTGTTGCATGGGGCAACTATTTGAGGCCAGTAATCCTCTTGTTAAGGTACTTCATTGGTCTTTCTAGCTGCTGAACGTGCCTAGTCGGATTCATTGCAAGTGTGTTGTGGTACTCTCTGACAGGTCTGATGACTGCTGAGTAGTGGGAACCTCCTTTGACCTACATGCACAGACCTTGGCAGTTTGTGTGAACACATAGCATGATTTTCTGACCACTTTGTGAATGTGTTTTTGGAAGTAGTGATGACTATCCACATTTGTCCATAGATCCCTTATTATCACATCCGTATTTAGCCTAAGTGTGTGAGCATGCCCAGTATGACCTTTCAGTGTGATGCTGAATGAAATCCACTACATTTGTTGGAGTGTGTGAGCACGCCCGGTATAGACATTTATACTATATGTGTATGGAAAATCAAGTTGTATTTTTACAGCAGGGCTCACCTTTGTGTCATAGATCAACAGGGATCATGCTGTGCCTGCAGGGCTTCCATGCGACACTTTGCATAGACCTGTCAACATTTCTACACACAGGGGGGACAGCTATTCTTTGTACATTTCTAACCGGGGGCATACCTGATTTTTACTGTGGGTGTACATAGGATGTGGGTTTCACCTGACACTTATACACATTCGCTATGCCTGCACTGCTATGTACAGGACACCATTTCAATCTGTACTGTTGCCTATCGTAGTGGCTTGAGGCATACTATTGTACTACAGATCTTAGCGTCCAATGTCACGTATATTAGATTGCGACTTCATAGCCTACACAACCCACATCACACTGCCTAGCTTGATGTTCTCTGTCTGCATAGACCTGTGGGGGAGGATACCCATTTGCCTCTTTAGGGGCATGATACAGCATTTCTTTGTGTTTGCATTAGTGTACAATTGTCCTGCTGTGTCTGTGTCACTGAAATGCTATCATGGCTTAGTGGTTCAGTACTGTGACTATAGTGCACAGTATCCTGGGTTCAAGTCCTGTCATTGTTTTTTATTTTCATGCTGGGCAGACCAGACTGCTTAAGGAACAGTAAAGCAGATATGAGCATGTTTAACTGACTTTGCTCAACTTTGCCCAACCTTGCCCAATATTGCTCAATGTTGCCCGACGTTGCGCTAGTTGGCATGAGCAATTTTGTTTACATATACTAGATATTGGTAAAAGCTGCTTAGCACTGCCTTGTATTGCTTAAAACATGGCAATCATGCCTCAGGTGGTGCTGCAGGGCTGCCTATGTCGGATGCACATACTACAATCCCTATACATGTTTGGAAACAGGTAGTGTCAAGTTAGGCATCCCTTTTATTTTATGTGCGAGTCAGAGGGAGGTATCATTTCCAGAGTTCCTACTGAGCCAGTGTATGTGCTATGCATTGCCTCTTTGCCAAGGCCAAGGCATACTGGGCACGCCTCCTTCTGCCTATTGGGGCAGGCACAGGTTGTTCCTCCTCTGAGTCATGCTGTGCCTGTGCAGGCCTTGGCAATGGTGGGGGCTGTTTGGCCCTGCCTCATGCTGTTCCTGCTGCAGCTGTTTTTGCAGGATCATATTGTGTAGCATGGCACATACCATGACAATTTGGGTACATGTAGTTGGTGAGTACTGCAAGGCTCCACCAGATGTGTCCAGGCACCGGAACTGTGACTTGAGCATCCCAAACACACGCTCAATTACATTTCGTGTTTGTGTGTGTGCCTCATTATGGCATTCTTGTTCAGGTGTGTATGCATTTCTGATGGGTGTCATCAGCCATGGCTCCAGTGCGTATCCAGCATCCCCCACTAGGTGACCGTCAGGGATGTCCCCATTGGCAAATGTCTGGTACAGCTGTGACAGATGCCAGATATGGGAATCGTGGTAGCTTCCAGGGCAGCCAGCACACACATTCAGTATTATGCCCTGGGCATCACACATGATCTGGCAGTTGATGGAGTGGAAGCCCTTGCAGTTGATGTAGGCCTTACCCTGCTCATTGGCTGGTGCTTTGACGTGTATATGCGTGCAGTCAATTGCACCCACTACCTCAGGGTATTCCGCTATTTGATGGAATAAATGCATATTGCTGGCCAATACCTCACGGGAATTGGGGAAATATACATGATCACCGACATGTGCTGACATGGCATTCAGGAACTGGTGCAGTACCCTGGATGCTGATGCCTGTGAAATCCCCATCATATCACCAGTTGGTCTCTGGAAGGTACCTGTTGCTAGTATTCATAGGCCAACACATACCTTGGTTTCTACTGGGATGGGTTCCCCACTGTTGGTTCTGTGTGTGAGTTGTGGCCTGCACAGCTCAACAATTTGCTGCAGGAGCTCTCTGTCCACTCTATAGCACTCCACTATCTCCAGCTCATGTAGCCCCTGGTAGGTTACCCTGGGTCTGTACACTCTTCTCCGTCTCCTCACTGTGGGTTGCTCAGCAGCATTCACAATGGCACCACCCTCAGCATCTTGCACATGTTGTCTTATAATAGCAATGGCAGCCTCTAACATTTTTTGGTCTTAGTTAAGCTTTTTAAGTTTTCACTTCTCTTTGTAGACTGCAGTGTTGCAGTGTTTCTGAGAAAAACACGGGGCATGTTGTTTGCAGAGTTTTAAGTGTTGGGCTGGGCTGGACTAGTGTACTGCCTGTGTAATTGGCTGATTCTGATTGATTTCACCTGGCAGCTCTGCTAGTTCTCCTTGGTTAACTTCCTACTTCTTTTCCTTCCTTTTCGCATTTCTGTTTCCACAGGGTGCAGCGCCGCACAAACAAGTGCAAACACGTGCACACACGCGCACACATGTGCACACAGGCTTACACAAGCTTACACAGGCTTAGGCGGGTGCACATTCATGCATAAAGGCTTAGACGGCCTTACACAGGCTTACATGGGCGCACATACGCGCACACAGGCTTAGCAGGTTTACAGGCGCGCACACGCGTGCACACAGTGTAAGCAGCTTTGCAAGAAACTTTAGTGATAGCCACGGTGTACACCTTCGGTTTCTGGGTGTCAGTTTAGACAACTATAGACACGCCTCTTCCAGTCCTGAGTAACTCACAGCGAACACATGCCACTCTGCTCCAATAAGCTTACAGTCTTTTTGATACAGACCCCCTCATGATGTCACCTATCTTCTACTCTGTTACTCCCCTAATCATACTCTTACACTCTAGGGACATGGTTCACATGGCAGGGAA
Organism: Protopterus annectens; assembly: GCF_019279795.1. Taxonomy (NCBI): domain Eukaryota; kingdom Metazoa; phylum Chordata; order Ceratodontiformes; family Protopteridae; genus Protopterus; species Protopterus annectens. The sequence goes on from NC_056739.1 coordinate 1,600,437,284, forward strand.
ATTTGGGATTCACTATCCTTATACTCATTTGCAAAGGATTGCTTGCAAATGCTTGGTTACATCTCTCAGACTGAGCTTCCCCCCTTAGCAACCACTACTCAGTAGCCATGTTGTCTTCAGCCTGCCATTCACTTGCATGGCAGATGAATATTTTGAATAAAATCCCTATTTGTGGCTTTTATTTTTTGTTTTTCTGGTTTTTAGAGCGTTGCACGTTTGTGCGGCGCTGCGCTACGCTTAAACATCAGAGTTCAAGGAAAAAAAAAATATTTTTTTTTTATTTTGCAACGGATAAAACTGCCAATGGCCGTATATTTGGCCATTGGCATGCTTCCTCAACTGGATGCATCCTTTATTTGGAGCTGTCATAGCTCCGTTTTGCTATTTGCAGAATGGTACTCGGTTGCCAACCGAGTACATTTCTGCAAATAACACTACTCTTACTTGGACAGGTTGGTGTTTCCTGGATTGCAAATTTACCTCATTTGCATAGCTTTCAGCAGCCAATGAGGTAATTTGCATAAACTAACACTGTCTGTGCAAGAGTCATTTTAGGAGCTCTCTTGCACGCCCCTGCCGGCTGTTCCTGGATCGCTCGGTAGACATGTCGGCTGGCTGGAGTCTTACTCTACTCTTAGACTCCGTGCAAGCCTTCGTGAATCCAGCCCATAAATTTCATTGTAGCTGCATGAAGTGTGATTTATATGACTGAATATTTATGGAAAAATGTTGTGGCTGTAAAAGGTGATAGTTGTGATGCTAAAAACTATTAATACACTAAGTGCTAAGGTCTTTAAGATATATAGGAGAAGCAAAAACTTTTACTTTAATTGACATTGATTTTCTGTTAAATACCATATATCAATAAATTCAGCTGCAGATGATCTTTAATGTATGATAAATATTTGTGTTGTAATAGAAATCTCAATACCATAAATAGTTACAAACTGAAGAACAACAAATATAGGACGTCTTAGAATTGTCCAGCAACAACTTCATATTAGAAATTAAAATATACTGGCAGATTATGTTAAACACAGTATGGTAAAAAACAGTAATAGCACAGAAAAATATTCCTTAGAAAAAAAACTAAATTACATGTATTTTGTGTATTTTGCTGCATATATATATATATATATATATATATATATATATATATATGTGTATATATATTTACACACACACACACACACACACACACACACACACACACACACACACACACACACACACACACACACACACACACACACAGCTTGTTTCAACTTCGTGTTGTATTTATTTTACTGCCTGCACTTTAACAAAGTTGTTTTTGTGTTTAAATTACCTGTTTAACTGTTGTTGGCTACACACTCAAGTGTGATAGCCATTTCTGTGCATTTAAAGTGTTTTCTGGATTATATATATGTATACACACACACTTGTTTTCCCGCCTTTCTAAGCTAGTTTCTCTGTTCACCTGTGAGAGATGGGGAGCTTTGAGCAGCCAATCTGTCCCTGCAAGAGTGGTTTCAGCCCAGAAATTAGTAGTTTATTGGCCATTTTGGGCTAATTTCTCTCTCTTTCATTTCCCTGCTATAAAACCCACATTTGCGAGGTTTTTGCGGTTGTGTACAGCTCAGCAAGCTCCTGCCTGGTGCCCTGCAGAGTTCTTCAGCAGAAGAGATACAAAAGAGAGATTTTGGAGTGATTAAGTATCATTTTTCTGCATTTTCTTGCTGTCTTTAGCTAATTCCACCTAAAACGCCGATTTTTTAGAGTTTCGGTGATTTAAAAAGCTTGTTTCAGCTTCATATTGTACTTATTCTACTGCCTGCACTTTAACAAAGTTGTTTTACCTGTTTAACTGTTGTAGGCTACACACTCAAGTGTGATAACCATTTCTGTGCATTTAAAGTGTTGTTTTGACTGTATGTGCTTTATTTTCTGAAAAAAAAACTTGTTTTCCCACATTTCTAAGCTAGTATAGTCCAATTTTCAGGTTAGTGCTGAATTTAGGGCTGTGTTACAAGTTACTGTGTGTGCCCATACCTTACCTGGATAGAAGGAAGTTTCTCTGTTCACTGTGAGAGAGGGAGGTTTGAGCAGCCTATCTGTCCCTGGAGGAGTGGTTTCAGCCCATAAATTAGTAGTTTATTGGCCATTTTGGGCTAATTTCTATGTCTTTAATTTCCCTGCTATAAAACTCACATTAGCGCAGTTTCGCATGCCAGGCAGCGCCGGTTAGCTAGGGTGTAGCTATTCCCGGCTCCACAAAGTCTACTCTTCAATTTTTCTCTTGGAACTAGACAAACTTTCAACTTAAGCACTCAAACCATTCACTTCTCAGCCCAGCACTTGCTCAAAACTCATAGCAAGCACTAATAAACCTTAGCACTAGACCCCCGTATACTGTAGAGAAGGACAAGGCTCTCTATTCGACCTTACCAGCCAATCAATAAAGCAGTTCACTGTACCTATCCAGGCATGTCCAAAGGGCAATTTCAGGTGTACTCTCTGGTCCAACTGGTGAATCTGGGCATTTTGAGGCAATGTTACAACTGCCTCATGTACACAGACAACCCTCTTCTCCTACCACCAAACACTAATACATGCAAGAGATGCAATTATACAGCCAATCTGGAGGCTAAGCTCTCTCAACCCAAGAATGGACCAGACAGTCAAGAGGAGAAGGGAATTACTTGCATCACACCACCAGTCTCACATAGACCTATGAAACCAGCACCAGTAAAAAACACACATAAATACATGAAAACATACTTGGAGGCTCTAAATAAAAATCTGCAAAAGCAACAGAAACCTCAAAAGCAGACACCCAAGCAACCTCCACCCCAGCACAAACCATAAAACACATAATTCACAAAACCAGTGTGCTATGCCATCACAGCCCTTAAGGCAAAATAACATACTCAACACATGAGTAATAGGTGACTCTATAGTGAGGCACACTGACATCCCACTCACTAGGCTGAACAAGGAGTAGGTTACTGTTAGTTGCCTGTTGGGTGCCAGGATCTGCCACATAACACAAGCACTCAGGTCACTCCAGAACAAGTACAAATATGACTCTATGATTGTCCATGTTGGTGTGAATGACCTGAGCCATACCTCCCTGCACTACATGGAAAGAGACATGGAAGAGCTCTTTGATCACGTAGCCCAGGCCAGTATGACCCTGACCTTGAATAGCATCCTGCCCGCACCAAGAATGATACCATGGTATAAAGAAAAAAATATCAATTTCAGCAATTGGCTAAGCTTCTGGTGTAATTCAAAGGGATCCAGTGTCTGTCAACCTGGGATGGCATGCTCGACAACCAACGCTGCTTCACTAGAGACGGCTTGCACCTGGCACCCTTAGGCTTTCGAATACTGGCCATAGTGCCTTTTTTAGGAAAGGCTCAAAAGACAAACCCACCACTGTAAATAGCACAGTATGGAGAAAATTGATATATATGCAGTAACAGAAACCTGGTTTAAGGCTTCAGACAGCACCCCAGCACTACCAGGCTACAACTCATACCATACATTTTGGCCACAAAATCTGGACCAAAATACAAAAGGAGGGAGCGCATCCATATTCATCAAGGATACCCACACCTCCAGGTTAGTGGCACAGCACGATGCTTCAGAGATCATCCACATGCAAATAACAATGGGGAAACTGCAATTCAAATTGTAGCTTGCTACAGATCACCCACCATGTCCCAGGACCCCCATTCTGCATTTCTGGAAACACTGGGATACATAAAGGTCATACCAAACACCCTGATATTGGGTGATTTCAATTACTCAAACATTAACTGGGAGAGCTACTTAAGTACTAACTGCCTTGCCCAACATTTCCTAGGATTTATAAACTCAAACACCCTGGATGAACTGGTCAACATTCCCACGAGAGGTGACAACATATTGGACCTGGTCATCACCAACATGGGCGACCAGTGTTCCACACCAGAGGTCAACCCCTCACTGGTTAGATCTGATTATAAACTAATCACTCTGGATACCCACATTCTGCCCCCACCCCCAGTCAAAGAAACCACCCCGAAAAACTTCAAAAGCAAACTTCACTTTACTTAAGACCAAGGTGGAAAGTTTCAAAGCCCCCATGTTAAAGGATAATGCTGCCCAAGCTGTAAAAGCCTTTACTAATGCACTCTACGGGCACCAACAAGAATGCATGGATCATGCTATCCCAAGCAATACCAAAACTCACTCCACCAAGAAAAGGAAACCAGTCAGGTGAACCCCTACCATAAACGAGCTATACAGTAGCAGGAGGAAACTAGTACAGAAAAGAGTAAAATCCCAAGAAGGGAAGACATCTCTGATCAGTATCAGCAAGAAACTACAATCCCTCATAAAATCATCCAAGGCTAGCTTTGAAAAAAAATTGACAAAGACTCCAAAGATAACCACAAGGCATTCTTTAGCTATGTGAAGAATCTAAGTGGCAATTCTCAGATCTGCTCGGAGCTAATGCAGAATGGCACAAAATACACTGAACCAACCGATATTGCCAACATCTTGGCAGACAAGTTCAGTGCAAACTTCACCCGCTCTCACCCCCAAAAGGGCCCATAACCATACCAGAAGAATGTAGTGCCCCTGAAATCACAGACAATCAGGTTAAAACAGCCCTCTCCAAAACCAAAAACACAGCATCAGTGGGACTGGACGGTGTCCTAGGCTGCATCTTACACGAGCTCAAAGATTAACTAACCCCTCACCTAAACCCACTGTTCAAACTCAGCCACTCCACAGGCTACATGCCCATAGAGTGGCTCACAGCAATGGTTATTCTGCTCCACAAAGGTGGAGCCACAACAGACCCTGCAAATATCACCCTATAAGCCTGACTAGCTTGGTCTGCAAGGCTATGGAGCCCATCATTCAAAATGAGCCACGGACATAGGAATCCAAACCAACAAGGTGAAAAATGGATCCGAACTAGCAAAAAACACGTCTTTAATAAATAACTCAGCTTAAAAACAGTTTGACTCACGTGTAAAGATATTTACAATATACGCTCAGCAAGTAAATAACTTGAACAGCTTAGATAGCGTGTAAATAAGTTTACAATATACGCTCATAAAAACAAAATAAAAGACAATAAACCAAGTAAGTAAGCGCTTTCGATTGTCCTGAAAAACAAACTTCCTCTGACAAAGAATACATCATTCATCATTTCCTTTTCATTTTAAACCTTAATGAAATTAGGTAAACTTTTTCATTCGCCCATCACACTAATAACTTGATGACAACCATCTGTTTCTCGTAAATATATCAATCCCATACCAAGCAGCAAAATATAAACTAAAACCCTATCAACTAACAAGTATAGAATACATATAAATGAAGCATATGTATAAAAAATAAATGAAGCATATGTATAAAAAATATACATATATATTATATAATTTAACTTAAGGCGATGCATGTATAATATACATTTATAATAGAGGCAAACAGGTCTATGTTTTTTGCTAGTCCAGATCCATTTTTCACCTTGCTGGTATGGAACCCATCATCATGGATCTCATTAACAGAGACCTAGGGAACCTCCAAACACTGGACCCTACCCAGTTCAGCTTTGATAAGAGCAGACCATGCTTCCTAAATCTGGTGGACTTCTTTGAGACAGTTACCAAGACTATATACGAGGGAAAGGTGGTCCACACAGCCTACCTAGACCTTGCAAAGGCCTTCAACACCATTCCCCATTCTGGTATTATAGACAAGCTCTCCAGCCTGAACATAAACCCCTACATCATGAGATGGGTTGCCAACTGGCTCACGGACAGAACCCACATGGTAAGAGTTGCGGGAGCTAGATCTGACTCTAAACCGGTTACAAGTGGCATTCCCCCAGGCTCAGTCCTAGGACCCCTCCTGTTCAGCATATACTTCTCAGAGGTACAGGCAAGCACAGAAGGTCTATGGCTGACCAAGTTCGCAGATGACTTTCAACTAGGGACTATAATTGACTCCCCGGCTGACGCAGACATCCTCCAAAAGGGTCTCACTGAGACAGATACCTGGTGTCCAAACCATGGCCTCGAGCTAAATGCCAAAATGCGCATAGTCACCCCCTTTGGAAAAAACAAAGTACCCACAAATCACCCCATAGGTGGTAGCCCCCTAAATACGGAAGACGTAATAAGGGATCTGGGGACCCAAGTAGATAGTAATCTCTCCTTTGATAATCACATTGCCAAAGTGGTTAGAAAATCCTTCTATGTGGCCCACCTAATCACAAAAGGGTTTGCATCCAGATCAAAAGAGGTCATTGTGCACCTCTAGGCATCACTCATCAGACCCATCATAGAGTATAATGCCCCATTTGGGATGTACCTTGCAAGACATCTGCAACAGCTGGAAAGACCACAGAGGTACCTCACCAAGAGGATCACTGGCCTCAAACAGATGCCTATGCAGCTCGACTGAAAAAACTCCAGCTGTACTCGGTTGTATACCACCTACTCAGAGGTGATCTATGCCTGACATACAAGGCCATGTCTAACCCAGAATTGATGGACATGCTCCACCTAAAGAAAACCATATCCCCTCGAGCCACACACTCTAGGGATCTAAACCTCACCACAACAATAAATAGGACATGCTGGAGGGATAGATTCCTGTCACAGAGACTTCCTATGCTCTGGAACAAGATTCCAATCCACATTAGGCAGAGCTCCTTGCTAACACTCTTCAAGAGAAACCTTGACGAGTGGATGGGAAACAGAAAGTTTACCCCAGGGATCACTTCATGGCTCTGCTGGACAGAGGGACAGGGAACTAATCTAAGGGGGTGGCGAAAGACAACACATTCTGGCTAGGCTTATAAATGCCTTCGGGCAGATAGCCTAGTACCTATCTATAAACCTATGAACCTATATATATGGATCTATGGGAGATGATCAAACATAAAAAAACAGACCCCCCCACAAAAACTATGTTTTTATGTTTTTACATATTATAGCCTACATGGACCTTGTTTTTCTTCAAGAAACTCATACTAATTAATCACACAAAGATAAATAGAACTATAACCTATGTGAATTTCTTCCCGGTCTTCCTATAAAAGTAAAAGAATAGGAGTGATAACGTTATGGAGAATAAAATTTGATTATGCCTAGGGTTTTTTTTTTTACAAAAGAAGTCTGGGAAGATTTGTTTCTATGATAATTATTAAACACAACAATTGAATGTGCACTTAAAACCAGTATGGGAGTGAAAATAGCAGATAACATCTTGATTTTGTTGTAAGCAATATAAAATGTAGTCTAATTGGTATGCGATGGCGATTATAATTGTATAGTTAATACAGCTGAATCTAATGCAATAACGGTACCTGGTATTTTGGCAGTGGCTAAAGTCTTGAACCCTGGAAAACGTATCAAATATAAAGGGGTTATTTAAATTAAAGGCCAACAATTACTTGAAATTCAGACATTATTCCTTTGGATTATGTACCCAATCTAGAATAGATAAGGTTTTAATTCTCAAGATTTGCAATCTAAAATAAAGAATTTTAAAATTATACTTTTCCATTTTCTGACCATGAAGCTCTAAATTTCAGTATTGTAATAAATTACGGTGCATTGTAATAGTTAATTGAATATCTGTTTATATTGTCAAATTAGATGAGTTTCAAAACTGACTTAGAAAAGAAAACGGAGAGCTTTATGAATTTTAAAAATAAATAAGTTATTTACTGATATAGGACTGTATAAAAGCTTACATATATGGGAAATCTGGGCATGCTATGGAAGGAAGCTCTAATGTTAGGACAATGAATTACTACAAATTCAGGATAAATTGCAAAATATAAAAATAAAAAAAAACATCTAAAGGGTGACAAGAAGAGTATCAATCAAATTAATTTACTAAAAAATATCAGGATAGTCGCACTCATAAGGCCACAATATTCTTGGAAAATGTAAACATTTTTCTTACTCCTGAGACAAAGAAGAATGCATAACTTAAGTAAAAGAGCTAAAATAGTCTCCAACATGAACTATATTAAAGATACATGAGGTCTAAAATATGATAAGTTAAAAACAAAATTGAAGAAATTTCTAATTAATTTAAGGAACATTATTAAAGTATGTACAGCAACATCAATACTCCATGATTTTGGCCAGATTCATTATTGTCTACAGAAAGTGTACATGATCTATATGTAAGAACATCACTACCACATTTTGTGTGCTTTATAGTCACTCAGAAAGATTATACTAAGTGTACATGTTGTCTGACTTCTGTGGTAGCCTTTATAAATCCAGTAAACTACCAACAATTCATACACATAAGACTAGAAACATGACAAAAAAAATAATATACACCAACACATGAGCCAGCACTCCTCACACTATGGTGAATAGATAGTTAATAAATAGCACAATTCCTTACTAAGTAAACATAACTGTATTCTGCCATAACGGCATACCAGTTTTGGCTTAATTAACCTTTTTTTAAGCACTGACAAAGGTTAATTAAACCAAAACTGGTATGCTGTTATGGCAGAATAAAGTTATGTTTACTTAGTAAGGAATTGTGTTATTTATTAACTATCTATTCACCATAGTGTGAGGAGTGGTGGCTTGTGTGTTGATGGAGCCTTTATGAATCCGTCACAATATTTAAGACTGCAAGAAAGTCAGTAGAAAAACTAAAATTAGGAGGAAGAAGGTGTGAGTTATGTTTGTGTCATCTGTTCACTCAGAACAGCGTACACTTAGTGTAGTTGTTAATAAATCCCCAGGGGCAGTCTTTTTTTTATTTTGTTAAGAAAATTAATATTAGAAAACTCACAGAAGGAGCTATTGCCACTAATTCTAAATAAAAACACTTAAATAAGTGACAAAAATAAAATAACCAAAAAAAAAAAAAAAAAAAAAAAAAAACAATGTTCCAAGAATCTTAAGCATGAGAGTTATGGCAAATGCATAAACATGAAGTTATGGCAAATGCACAAATGCAGAAACCAGCAGCATTGTAGCCCCTTTTAGTAAACATTACTTAATTTTACCAATCCTAAATGAAAAAAATCTTACAAATTGATCTAAATATAGATTAGAAAATATATGTCTGTTTTAGCAAACTAAAACCACACATACCAAAATTAATTAGAAATGGTCAAACTGGTTTTACTTAAAAAAACTAAGCTAACATTAAGTGAATATTGACACTAATGGATATAGCCAATATTAATAAATTAGAAATAGTGTTTATAATGCTTGATATTCAGAAAACCTTTGATTCAGTAAAATTGGGTTATTTATTTAAAATTCTACATTTATATGGTTTGTCTCAGAAATTCATTGCACTAATAAGAAACATAAGTTAAGATAAAGGAGCTTTAGTGAAACTGAGATATAATGTCTCTAGACCTATTAAGTTGACAAAAGGTACTAAACAAGGATGCCCACTATCACTTTTAATTTTTATGTTGGCAATATGAGATTTTAGCTTGAGCAATTAGACAAAATGCAAATATACATTAAATGAGAATCAAAGGCATATGTGAATCAAAAACTATATATTTGCTAATGTTATTTTGTTGACCAGTATTAACATACTTGGTTCCTTGAAATAAATATTTAATAATTTAGAAATTATTTTGAGTTTTCACTTCAACAATGATAAAAACTAAGTCTATCATATTGAATAGAAAACAAAATGCTAACATTTTACCAACATACAATTTCATTTGAGAGGATCAAAAAGATAAAATATGTGAAAATTATTTAAAAAGTAGCTATGATGAAAAAAAGAAAGAAGAATTATTAAAAAAGCCATTGATAAGATTCAAATCTTGATAAATGATTAGAATAAATTATTCTTTAATTTTGATGACAGATTGCAGTTCATAAAAATGATTTTACTTCCTAAAACATTATATGCAACTCAGCTACACTTATTCCTATCAAAAGCCAACTTAGAAAGTACACCAATATGGTTTTGAAAGTCTATGGTATCACGAGAGGTCCAGATAAGAATATATAATTAATATCAGAACATGGGACAGAGAAAGTATCAAAGTCACTGACAAAGAAACCCATACTTTAGCTGTCTTAGTTAAAGTTATTATTCACTGGTTGTAGAGTAACTATAAGACTAAATATGAAGACTTACAAGCCTTTCTCTTTAATGTCAATGAAATGGAAATTAGTTTATCTACTCTGGAGATAAATAAGATGTGGTTGGTCTTAAATAATTATTTTCATACAGCATATCAACTCTTAACTGATTTCCCTTGCATTGATTAGATTCTCAAAAATTTCTAAATCTTTATATTTAGACATGTTAATCTAAGGAAGTAGTTTAATTTGATAAATCTTTCTGTACAATTAGATAATTAATTGAAGGATCAAGCAAACAAAAGGTGAATAATTGGAAGGAAAAATATAGGAAGTGTAATTGCTTTCATGATCAAATGTCTACAACTATAGGAACTATAAATTCAGAATTTGTATTAATAGCGATAATTGTATATTGATTCAAGGAATAAGAGTTCCTCAAGATACTTTTAAAAGTTTAACATTTTATCCAGACCAGGACATATATAAGATAACTGACTTCAAAGCCAACTAGTATACAACAAAAGAGTTATAATATCTGATCTGTAGAAATTCCTTACAATTTACAAAGAAGATGAATTAAACAGGACATATTAAACATGAAACACAGGATGAAGGTGACAGCATATCAGAATTTAATAAGATTCTCCTGTTGAAGTCCATTGGGAAAACTATATTTGTTAAATACTGGAAACTTTTCACATATGTCTACATTGAGTTTATTTTACCCCCAACAGAATCTCTAAAATTAATAAAATTCCTGAACCTAAATGTGCAAGATGAAAACTAGAAATAAAAGCAGATTGAAATCATGCAATGTTTGATTGCTGCCTTGTGAATGATTTTTGGAAAATCTAAATTATTTTATATAGGCTTTGTAGTCAGATAATGTTAACATAAATGGAAATGTCATTGTATTTAATATTCCTATTTCAGATAGTGTGAAACTAAATTAATATCCAATTTCATTGGCCATTTTATCAATAGCAAGAAAAAGTTACAAGACAATGGAAACAGAGCAACTCCTCTGTTCTCAGAAATTATATTTCTACTGAAACAAGTTGCAAATAAAGATATAGAATTTGGCAAGATAAAAGCAACTAACAAAAAATAACTTTCTAAACACTGGTCAAAAATTATTTGGCATATTGTTCAACAATGTCAGCTGAGATATAACATCATCTTCAATGAAACAGCAATAGATTATTTAATTCAGTTGAATAAAAGTTTATGATATGATATGATACATGCAGACATCTGCTGTAAATTGTGTAAATAGTTATTTCTGTTTAAATAACTTGGGGTTATATAATTTCCCCATATATGGATGAATGAACACTGAAATTTAATTCAGTGTTAAGATAAGTACTGTAATTTGTGCTGCAAACATTAAAACAATAATTAAACAAAAAAAACTTAACACAAGTATTATTAGGATAACACAGTTACAAAGATCAGTGAATACTTAAAGTTATATTTTCTTTATATATATATATATATATATATATATATATATATATATATATATACATACATATATAGCTAAATATATATATATATATATATATATATATATATACAACTTCAAAACTATTCTCAAATAGAAATTCACCAGCACTCTGTTCTCAAATAGAAATTCACCAGCACTCTATTCTCAGATATAATGTAAAATACTTGATATGTATCTTAATAATGTTCAGTTATTTTCTCCCATATGGGATTGGTGTTATTAAAGTATACAACTCACTGTTGCTTTAAATGAACATGTATAAAAGGAGTGGAAGGGCACACCCTAACACATGCACTAATGACGCTAAGGTGAAACCTGGTTTGCTGGTGAGATGACTTGACCTGTTAGCCATTAAAGTTGGCTAAGCATCTATTCCTGGACTTCTGTGTGCTTTTTCTGTTTTTACATTATTTGACCAACCAGAAAATAGAAGCACTAGGAGCCACGAGCCACAGGAACAGACTTTATTAAATCCAAGCACTAAAATCCACAAAGAAACGCTGAACTACTTCTCCATGTTTTTAGGGTTGCCACCTTCTCAAATGCTCAAAGTGGGACATTTTTTGTAGAAATATCAGATTTTGCAGGGCAAAACATGCCCACGGCAAGTACAAAGGACAGAACTTCACTTTTTTGCCAGAATAAAAGGTTATTCTTGTAGCATTTGAGTTGCTTATTCTGTTTCTTATAACATTTAGGTGTTTCAGATACAAAATAACGGTTTTATGCAACTATTAAAGAAAATAAAGGAAATATTTTTGTCCTAAAATCTCAGGACATTTGCCATTTTTCCAATTTTTCTGCAGGACACAACTGCCCAAAGAGGGACTGTTCCTCACAAAGTGGGACAGGTGTTAACCCTATGTGTTTTTTGTCACAAATGTAACTTCATCAGCATACTAGATATATTCAAACTGTTATTTTATATAATCTTGTGACATATCCTAGCCAACCAGTGCATCCGTTTAATTACATCAAATACTTTCAAAGTTATTTGGAGGATTAATTTCATATATACAACCGTTTGAATGTCTCCATATGAATAAATAAAACTTACAATGTAATAATTAATCCATATTATATAAAACATCTTATTTAAATCAATGTTTTAAAAGCAATATTTTTAAAAAACCTTTTCTAAAGGAAATGTTACCACACTAAATTAGTATCGGATCATTTACTTATTTAAAGAAGCTACGCTCAGCTTCGTTTAAAACTAATAACAAGTTCAGGGACTCAGTGAATCAAAATAACTAGATTATTTGCTGTGCTGGTTTCTGATTGTGTAGTGATATATATATATATATATATATATATATATATGTGTGTATATATATATATATATATATATATATATATATATGTGTGTGTGTGTGTAGTATATATATCTAGAGTGTATATATATATATATATATATGGTTCTACCCAGAAGATCGAAGTGAAGAAGACCGACGCTCGCGAGTGAGTGGCAGAACATCGACAATGCAGAAGCGTCACGGACACGGATTCACCAACGCATGGGGAAAGGCTGTGTGAGTATGCGTAGTGACGGACGTTAGGGTGCGCGAGGCAGTGGTGTGTGTGACGGTCTGGGGGGGGGGGGGGGGGGGGGGTTTAAGGAGTTAGTAGGGGGGGGCGAGGGGGGTGGGGGGGGTTAGTTAGGGTGGGGGGTTAGGGGGGGTTAAGTTAGTTTAGTTAGGGTTTGGGGGGGTGGGTTAGGTGAGTTAGGGTAGGGGAGGTAGAGTTAGGGTTAGGGGCGCGGGTTAAGTTAGGGAGGTGGTGGAGTTAGGGTAGGTAAGTAGGTTAGTAGGGTTAGGTGATAGGTGGGGTTGTAAGGTGGTTGTGTTGGGTTGTTGGTGTGTTGTGTGTGTGGTTTGTGGAATGGGGATGTGTTTTGTTTTTAATTGTTATTGTGGTGTGTGCAGTGTATGGGGTTTCGTGTATATATATATATTATGTGTCGGTTATGTGTGGTTTCGTGTTTATGGACTGTCGAATATGTGGTGTCGGTGATGTGGTTGTCGGTGTTGTGTGGTTTCGACTATATATATATATATATATATATATATATATATATATATATATATATATATATAGTGTGTGTGTATATATATATATATATATATATATATATATATATATATGTGTATGGGTCTACTGTATATATTCGAAAGCACACCGCATATAAACAGTAGACCCATGGTTACGCGAAAGTGCACTTCAGCGAAAGTGCACTTCCGCAAACATCGGTTCAATGAACCAATAAAAAACACAGTGACATTGTTTTTGCAGGGGGGCAAGCCCCCCTGCACCCCCCATGTGGGGGGTTATGCCCCCCCACTTTAATATACCAACTCCGAGATCGCACTACAATGGGGAAACACGTAAATTCCCTTTCCTCACTGTAGTGTGCTTCAGCACCTGTGTTCCTTAATGGTTCATTGAACTGTTCTTCGTGGAAATTCACTTTTGCTTAAGTGCACTTTTGCGTAACTGAGAATCCACTGTTCATTTTTGAACAAGTAGTTTTTCGGTCTTTTTCAGTTTTTATATATATATATATATATATATATATATATAGTTGGTGTAGTTGGTGTAGATAGCTTACTATCACTTTATTGAAGTGGATTCAGTCGAATCCACTTTGAGCAAAGTCTATCACTCAAACATTGAAATTGTCAAACTCCAATATATCTGAAGTACAAATCTCACCCTTATCTCAACCCATGTTAGCGCTTGTTCCTAGGTCGAATTCAGAATATGTTTTTGGCTATATCAGAATTCAGCAATGTGACTTTTTGCAGATGTGAGTTGATGATGCAATCATTTGACTGAGTCCACTTTAATATAATGATAATAAAGCATTCCATACATGTAGCAGTTATTTGAGGTCGATACTTACTTTTGTAGTTTTGGGTAAGTATGTCAGTATGAGAGAACATAGATACTGCAGAATCATGGTAAATAAAGCAAATGAAGATGAGAAACATTGATCTGATTCACGTTACTGGAACATAGGAACTATAACAGAGTAGTTCTACTGTACATACATTCTGCTACTTTGTGGACAGATACACCATATGGGCTAGACATGTGCCACCAACACATGCAATTGAGGTTGGTGCTTGAACCACCTATAATAGAGGACATGAAGGTCTGAGTGGCAGTAACCATCTTTGCTATAGGAATATTTTGGCATGTATTAGAGGAAATATTAATGTCAGCCTTGTAGATCCTATACCAGTTCCTTGATGCAAATCTGCAGCATGTGGAGGAGCAGAAAAGGTTCCCACAGACAACAGTGAACAAAATTATGATCATGCAGTAACATACCTCATTTCTTTGAGATGCTGTCGGCCACTGTCTGTACCCACATTGCTATCAAGCCCCAACTGATCCACATGGCATTTGATATAGTAACCGGAAGGATTTCTACTCTCCCATATAGTAGGCTGTGCATAATGCACACCGTATGACTTGATATGTGTCTGTGCACCACCTACCTATGATTCTCACATCTGGCCTGACTTCTACCAGCATTTTATATGGGGCAACTTTGCATAGGGTCATGTAGTTAGTAAGAATATACTTTGGCAGTTATGCAAACCAGGATATCTGGCTTCTAATGACTTATGCAGCAGGTTACTTATGAACTTTCTCACTGTTTCTTGTTGCAGGTGATGTTGGATATGCCTTGGAATTATTGATGACACCCCCCATCTGAACTCACCAAACAATGGTTGATACTGCATAATCACTGACACAGAACATTATTGAACATGTGTCTGGACTCCTGCTGGCATGCTTCAGTTGATTCCAGTAGCATATAGCAGTATGGTCTAAACATTTGCAGTCAGTTATTCATGGTGTGTGCCATGTTATACAATATGGTAGTACAGAAATAGCTAAGTACAGAAACAGCTACAAATTAGAAACATCAAAGTACTGCCTTATGGACATGTTGCAGCAGCAGACGAGTTGGGCGCAGAGTTATCAGAGGAAATGGCTATATCCCATACAAATCAGTGGCAAGCACAATACACTGTGTCACTAGAAAAGAGGTGGCATCTGGTCTACACTTGTAGCACATGACAAAAACACAGAATAAAGCTGCATTGTTACAGTGTATTGACTGGACTTGCTGTGCATCAGGCAATACCATACCTACACAGGGCATATGGGAGGGCAGGCACAATCATCATTTGCTCAGGAAGGGACCAATAGTCAATATTATGATGTTAAACCCAAGAAGTATCTGTTTTCCTGACTGGATTTCTAATGTCCTTTGTCTCCCTCTTTTGATGAACATTGTTAACTTTACCACTAGATAAAGTCTCTGTATGATGAACAGCGGGAATAATACCACCTATATAACAGCATTCTGACCAGTCTATTGGTAACCAGATTTATCTCCACATATATAGCAAGATTCATGCAATGCAGCCATGCCTGGTCCTCTAGCCCCATTATGTATTTTCTGAGTAGTTGCTCTACTCGATAAGGATTGTTCCATTTTTAACATAATGTAACTGTCACTGAGAACTGGAGTGGAACCATTCTAAAAATTGGTAGTATTATAACATGAATTATGTATGCCTTTTCAGTTTTTGGTTAAAAATGCTGCTCCTGTTTCTGTCTCTGTCACTAGTATGGGAAATAAAGAATAATCCCATCATGAACAGTTTGTTTATGTGCACACACCCAATAGTTACTGATATTCATTGTCTTGGCATAAGTATACAATGCAACAGAAAAAGTATTAAACTTAGGATGCCAGTCAGGTGTTCTTTGCTCAGTTTTTACCAAATGTTTGTATTTACTAAAAAAATTATCCAGTACTTACAGTTCCGACAGCTTCTGGTGAAAGAAGAAAATGCAGTAAAAGACTGATGATTATTAAAACAGTAGTTCCAATAAATAAGTCCATATGACGATTGAGTAGGGTGGGGCTAGGGAGGATTCTCAAACATCTGCAAGTAAGGATAATAAACTTTCTTTTAATGATCCATATAGTATCAATTTCCAAATAAACGTAATTTTGAATCCTGAAGTGGTTGAAGTACTGCAACTGACACTTGATCACCTGACTCACTGCCAGAATTCTGGGATGATCCCCACTCATTGTCCTTTGTAGATGATGTTACTGGGTTACTAGATATCAGTTCCAATGATGACATTGTTGAATCACTAAGCCTCACTTCTGTCCGTGATAACATTGTTGAGTCAATTAGTCTCACTCCACACATATTGGTATCCCTATTTTTTCATCTATTATGTGCTGAGATTGGCTCTTCATCATTAGCGTCGGGAATGACATTGCTGGTTTCTCTTCAACATCTATCACTGGACAGGACCTTCTTTACATGTGACATATGAATACAAGTGGATGATCCTTCACTTTGAATCATTGTAGCTGTTATGAAGAGAACCAAGAAAGGTCCTTTCCATCTCAGCTGGAGGGCATGTCATCTGGAGAAAGACTTGACAAACACAAAGACTCCTTGAACAACATTATGGAAGAAGGCAGAATCTGTCTGTCACTGTCCTACAACAATTTCAAAATGAATATGCTGCAGAACAGAAAGAAACACTTGCAGTAAAGAAAAATACACTCATCAACATCTTGTAACTCCAAATTTTTGGGCAGTGGTGTAACTGGCATCATTCTCATGGTTCTTCCAATAAGAATTTCATGGGGAGGATATTTTCTACAACTGCTAACTCCACTAGATATACTACGTAATACTAGATGCAATACCTCTGGTCATTTAAGAGCAGTTTCGTCACACAAATTAACAGTTCTAGTTTTTAAAGTCTGGTTCATTCTTTCAACAATTCCTGAAACTTGGGGCCTGTATGGGAAATGATATTGTATGTTCACCTTCAAAACTTTGCATGCTTGTTGTACTACCTGTCTTATAAAAATGAGTTCCCCTGTCTGACTGAATACAACAAGGAGCACCAAAACTAGGTTTCAACTCTTGCAACAGCTTTTGATGACCATAGACCCATCAATCCTAGCATAAGGGTAAGTTTCAACTTATTCAGAAAAAAAAATGTACAATTACTAGAACATACTTGAACTTCTGACACTGTGGTAATTCAGTAAAATAACACTATACACAACAAAAAGGTCTCCATGGCTTTTTCAAAGACTGAGTTGGGACAGGAACACGTTTTGACACATTATATTCCATACAAACAATACAAGTACTTACAAAATATTGAATAACTTTGTAGGTGTAAGGGGCATGCCTATAATCAAAATTTGTCTTATTAATGCATTTTTATCCCAAATAAAAAAGTAAATGATAAGTGTGAACGAATATTACTAAAAAAGAACATGGGGTTACTAGCCTCCTGTCCAGATGGCACCAAACTGAGTCCACAGAGCAGCTAAAGCCATCACATATCCACCTTACCTTTTCAGAGTCATCAGCCTAATTTTGCAAAGACAAAAATTCCTGTAAAGAAACAGGTGCATTGGTTCCTTGTAATTGCTGCAAAAATGAAGCCTAAACAGAGTGAGATAATGTAGATTTTCAGGGTGCCATATCTGCAAAGGCATTTCCCTTTGAAATGTTGGAGACATCAGTCTTATGAGAAGGACATTTTTTTTCTTCTAGACTATACAAAGCTGCATAGTGCAGGTCACATCTACTGACATCTAAAGTCACACTGTTTGTAATATAGAAAGTGAACATCTTAGAATTGCCACATATAAATGAATATTTATAAATGTCTTTGCTACTGTTTTGAATTAAATAGCATATAAATATTCATTAATTTGCTATGAACATTTTCTTTCCAATTTACTGATATAGAAAACTTCACAGCTAGCACACATAGCCACATACACAGTAGTCTGCAGGCCATAGTTAACTGGTTATAAGCTAGTAGTTGTGGTAGTTCTAGCCAGGAGAGTTGTTTTTAGAGTGAGACAGTGGTGTGTCCATTGTGAAGAACCTGCAGCGAATTTTGCTGGTTTGTTGTAACATGTTTCTAATTTGTTTAAGTCTGTCTTTTTAAGGTTGGTGAGAATGGGTATGGTGTGGAAGAGAGTTGACAGTGTGGGTTATGGCAATAGCTGTTTTAGAACTATCCATCATTTTTTTGTTTCAATAAAGGCTTCCCATTTTTTGTGTATTTTCTTAATTATTTGTGATATGTATTGGTCAAATCTCAGTTTATTATCAAACTTAGCTCCTAGTAGTTTTGTATAATGATCAGAGGGTGATGTTTGTATTGTCAGTAGCAGTGATATAGAAGGTGGGTAG
Source organism: Protopterus annectens (assembly GCF_019279795.1). Taxonomy (NCBI): domain Eukaryota; kingdom Metazoa; phylum Chordata; order Ceratodontiformes; family Protopteridae; genus Protopterus; species Protopterus annectens. The sequence continues at coordinate 1,600,456,159 of NC_056739.1, forward strand.
GGGATCTGAGGGCTGGGTGGGTTGAAAAAGTATCAGTTTGGTTTTGTTGGGGTTAAGTATGAGCTGAGAGTTAGGTAGTCATTATTCAATTTGAGTGAATGACTTTTGAAAACAAAACTAAAACAGAAATATGATGCCGTTAACTGTACCACTTCTCAAATATTCGTACTGAGTCATGGGCTAGTGTATAACACTTTTATTACAAAAAATAATAACTGCTAAGCGCTTTCATCTACTCATTGTAGACTTCATCAGAACACTGTTAATTCAATAAAACATGTTTAAATACCAATCTTACACCAATGGGAATGGATGATCAATTATCTAATACATATTAATGGTCAATGTTAAATATTAATGAATACTAGTGAATATTTATATGTTCACTAAAAATACAGTCAGCCTGATTAAATAAACCATATATGATCACATTAAATACTGTAACTTGCTGTGATGAAATGTTAAAACTGTTTTAAACACTATTAAACATACTCATATAAAACCAACAAAAATATTAAAAAATATTAAAAAATACTAACTCTAAAATAAAATGATATATAACTTGTTAAATGCTAAAAAATAAAAAAATTAAAAACAAATTCTTAAACAACCATATAATGTGCCCGGATATAATTTGAAAAACAAGTTTGAATCAGGTATTTCAAATACAGGATATGAAGTGAAAAATGGGTTCACAAGAAAATACGGGCACTACAATCAGTGCCATGCAATTTTAGAAGAGAAAACTTTCATTTTAGGAAATGTAAATCACACAGAGATTAGATTTAAGAAAGGGAATTGCTACACTCAACATGTGATTTCTTTGGCTAAGTGCACCAATTTCCCAAGCTTTTATGTAGGCAAAACAGACAGGTGCCTTAGGAACAGAATATATGACCATCTATATTGCACCCAACATGGTTTTCGTCCCCACCACAGCACAACTACTACCCTACTATCCTTTACCCATACCATTGCTGAGGCCCAGGACAAAAATAAACTTCTATCCTGTCTCTTCCTTGACCTCTCAAAAGCTTTTGATACAGTCTCACATCCCCTACTGCTATCTAAACTTGCTAATCTTAACCTATCTACCTCCTCCCTCGCCTGGTTCTCTAGCTACTTAACTTGTAGGCAACAATCAGTAAGATGGCTCTCTTCCACTTCTCCTTTTATACCTGTCCCAACAGGAGTTCCCCAGGGCTCCGTCTTGGGATCTCTCCTCTTTAACATCTTTACTAATGACATCCACACATCTTGTAAACAATTGTCCCTCATCCAATATGCTGACAATTCTACCTTCATCTGTATCGCTGACAGCATATCCGAACTTCATACTCTTACCCAACAGACCTTCCTCTCTACTGAACAGTGGCTAACCACTAACCTACTGATCCTCAACCTCAAAAAGACCAAACTGTTACTTTTTCTTCCCAAATCTCTCTCTCTCTTAACACAAATCCATCTTTACTATCACTACCTCAAATAACACTACTATCAAACCTGAAACTCAAACTAAACTTCATCATCATCATCGATGACAAACTGAAGTTTAATACACACTTACTACACAGTATAAAAAAGACTCACCAGAAACTAGGTTTTCTATATCGAAACAAAAGATACCTAACATCCAATGCTAGACTGTCCCTTGCCCAAGCGTTTCTCCTTCCATCCCTTCTTTATGCTGCCCCTATATTTACTCATATCCAAACTACTACCTTAAACAAACTTCAACAAACATACCATAAGGTAGCTAGATTTGTTACAAACTCTCCATAAAATTGCACACCACTGCCTATCCCTTAACTCCTTACACTGGCACGAATTTCCCCACTTATTGCAGCTGTGTACGGCGGTAGCGTTGTTACCTCACAGCAAGAGGTTCTCCCATTCGATTCTTGGCTTGGGAGTGCCTTCTGTGCGGAGTCTGCACGTCCTCCCCGTGGTTGGGTAGCATTCGAAAGACATGCGTGCATAAATGGGCGTGCCTTCACTGAAGGTTGCGCATTGAGCTGGCACTTCGATGTTTCGCAAAAATCTACTGCCAATCATTAGTTGACCGGAGTTCCGCTGTGGCGACCCCTTACCAGGAAAAAGCCGAAAGACAAACAACAATTGCAGCTATCTCAACTTCAAATGCTACACTCCCTTCTCTACAAACCTTCATCCTGCCCTGCTCTCTCTTCTCTCATCTCAATCTATTCTCCTCCTTGTACTCTTTGTACCTCTAACCAACTACTATTACAAACCTACCAACCCAAAAAAACTATCGGCAAATACCTCTACAAATCCTCCATTGCCCAAGCCTGGAACAAACTTCCCAGGGACATCTGTTCCATCATTCACCTATCCCATTTCAAAGAAAAACTGAAGGCTCCCCTTCTGAAATCTAAAATCTGTCCATGCCAAGCCCCAACCTAATAACTTTCCCATCCCTTATGTCATTAACTCCCCATTTTTTCAACTGATTTGACCAAATCATGCCTTTTTTTTTCTCCCCAAATCTCTGATACCTGCACTGACGAAACAAGCCAGTAATGTAAATATGTTAATATGTAATTACACTGCTACCCTGTAATATAATACAGGTATACTGCCTTTTAAATTTCTTCTTTTAATTTGTCTAACATATCTATTGTTAAATCAGTTTTGTTCATATTCAGCACTGTATAACTTTTCCTTAAGTAATATCATCTGTTAGTGTAAACTGTGCTTGTAAAGACCTACTTAGTGATTGTATAACTTCTGTTGTAATTTGCTGTGTTTCATGGAGCCTTTCTCCTCGGGTCTCCACTGAAAATGGGTCCCAAGCCCAGTTGGACTAACCCAGTTAACAAATGTCAATAAATAAATAAATAAATAAATAACTTAGGAAAAAGGACAGCAACAATGCATTATACAGGCATTTGGAAGGGAGTATTGACTGCCATTCATTTAAGTTTGGGATATTGGAGCACATTAAAGCAAATCTGAGGGCTGGAAACATTAAGTTAATCCTGGGGGAAAAAGAGGTTAAATGGCAAATATTACTTAATGCCATTACACCCCCAGGTCTAAATGATAACATCCCCAATAAACCAGTTTAGAAGCAAGAATATAACCTTGTGCTTACAATATGGTATAATTTTGTACATCTCGTCAGTTGTCATGTGATTTAGTTAGGAAGCTTACGAATTGTACATTTTATATTGTTGCAATTTACTTGTTAGATATGAGAGACAGCCACACTCATTATATGGTTGTTTAAGAATTCGTTCTTAATTTTTAATTTTTTAGCATTTAACAAGTTATATATCATTTTATTGGGTCTATATTATATTCTCGAAAGCCGACGATATCGAATGCGATATTGTCAACACGAGAATAGCAACAGGTGAGAATGTTGAACATGTAAACAGAAATCTCCGTAAGGGGAGATTTCCATTTACCGCAATGTAGTGCAGTCTCGGAGTTGGAATATTTAAGTAGCGGGGTGTGTGGGGGGTGCAGGAGGGTACTTTTTGTTTTTTTTGGGGGGATTGTGATTATCAGTTCGATGGTTGAGGACATCGACCATATGGTGTCGACCATATGGTGTTCGATGTTTTCAACCTTTGAGCTTATAATATAGACCCCATTTTATTTTAGAATTAGTATTTTTTAATATTTTTAATATTTTTTAATGGTTTTATATGAGTATGTTTAATAAGGTTTTAAACAGTTTTAACATTTCATCACAGCAAGTTACAGTAATTAATGTGATCATATATGGTTTATTTAATCAGGTTGACTGTGTTTTTAGTGAACATATATTCACTAGTATTCATTAATATTTAACATTGCTCAATAATATGTATTAGGCTAATTGATCATCCATTCCCATTGGTGCATGATTGGTATTTAAACTTGTTTTATTGAATTAACGGTGTTCGGATGAAGTCTACAATGAGTAGATGAAAGCGCTTAACCAGTTGTTATTTTTTGTAATAAAAGTGTTATACACTAGCCCGTGACTCAGTACAAATATTTGAGAAGTGATACAGTTAACAGCATCATATTTCTGTTTTAGTTTTGTTTTCTTAGTTGATTTTCGCTGTTTTACTCTTATTTTTTAATAACTTTTGAGTTATATCTCTTGCAGCTGTTGTATGGATGCTGCACATATAAAAGTGGAGTCGTCTGTGTATTGAATTACAGAAGCTAGTGGGGTGGCAGTATTAAGGTCGTTTATAAAAATACTGAAAATAAGAGGATCAAGAATAGAACCCTGGATGGTTCCTAGTGTGGTAAGGAGTAGAGGGAGAGGTCTTGCAGCCACCTCACTGCATGCTGACGGCCTGTTAGGTAACTTTGGAAACAGAAGAGAGCAGAAGGGATAAGCTTTAGGTTTGTGAGAACAGTCAGGAGTTTATTGTGAGAAACTGTACCAAAGGCTTTAGACATATCAAGGAAGACAGACGAAAATATTTTTCCCATCATTTCTATATTGGTAAAGATGAGGAGTGCTGTAGAGGTACTATGACAGGGTCTGAAATCATGTTGAGATTTGGCCAGTAATTTATTATTAATGAGATAATGCAGAAGTTGAGAATGAATACACATTTCTAAGAGTTTAGATAGTGGGGATAGAATGGTGATGGGTCTGTAGTTAGTAAGTTCAGTTGATTTTCCACCTTTATGTAGGGATATTATGTGTGAGATTTTCCAAATTAATGGAACATGTTGTTCAGCAACAGACTAATTAATGAGTATTGATACAGGGTAGGAAATGACTTTTGATGCAATTTTTAGAAATTCAGATGGTAAATTATCGTCTGCTGTTGTGATATGTTTGAGTTTTCTTCTATGGTTTTGGTGGGGATGGGCTGAAATGAGAAAGTATCAGTGTTATTGTTGGTTGCCTTAGGTGATGATGTTGGGTATTGTTGGTTGTTTTGGGTTAGTGATAGAATGCTTTCTGTAAAATATTTATTGAACTGTTCTGCAATGGACCCTGATTGTTATGTTAGGGGAGAGGGTTTGTCCAGGATGGAAGATTTTTTTTGATAGTGGTTCAGAATTTTGTGAGGTTCTTTTTTATTTAAATTGTATGTTGGTGTAGTAATTTTATTTTGTCTAGTTTAATTTTAGTGTTTGGCCCTATTCCTAATTTGTTGATATGCTAAATGATTAGGGTGAGTTTTGTCGGCTTGCCATAAGGCCCAAGCTTTGTCTCTTAAGCTTAAGGAGGGTTCTTGTTTTGCTAGTCAGCCAGGGGTCATAGTTCACCTGTACACAGCTTGTTCTGGTAGGTGCCAATCTGTTCAGAATGTTAAGTAAAGTATTATTAAAGTATTATACAGTAGTGTATAGGAATACATTTTTAACAGGAGACCAGTTGCATTTTTTCAGAGTGTTTATCAGATCATGGGGGGGGGGTCGAAAATTTTCTTGTTACAGATTTGGAGATAAGTGATATGTTTAGTAGGATTGGTATGTTGCCTGAGGAGATAGATAAGTATGCAGTCACTAAGGCTGTTGGGTAAACAGCATGTGATTTGATAGTGGGGGGGGGGTTGTTTCTCAGGGTCCATTCTAGGATAGACTGCTTTTTATTTTTTATTTTTTGTTTGTTTATTCTGGTAGGAGTTTGGATAATTTGTGTAAAGCCAAAAAAGGTGATATTATTGCTGGAATTTTCTGACTTACATGTCATCCAGTCAATATTGAAATCACCCATACTGATGGTTTCATGGACAATGTCATATGAAATACATTGCGGGGGTGTGCTTGATTGTGGGAATATTATTGCCTGGTGGGATATACATGCCTATTATTATAATTGTTTTCTGTTGTTGCTTGAGTCATCTGATTACAGAATTGTCAGATATTTAGAGTGTATACTGTCCTTCATATATTCCAAGATCCCATTCACAAACACAGCCATACTGCATGCATGTAAATAACTGGCATAGTTTATTCAGTTCCTCTTCAAAAAAATTGACATAAATATATAGATACTATAGATATATAAACAGCTATGATTGCACATGTGCATATGTTTAAAATAATATGTACTTTTTGAGAAGAAGGTTTGCCACCCACTTACAGTGCCTCCCACCTGTTTTCTGCAGGTCTCTTGTAGCACCTTATTGCAAACTGTAAAAATCTAGCCTTGCCTGTAGTGTGTCTGATGTGTACTCTAACATTCATTACACCCTCCACTGTCATTTCTGCAGTGGTACCACTCCAGATGATGTCAGCAACATGTCATAGACCCACATGAACCCATCCCTGACAGAAAACAGAGCAGACCACCAATTGCATCATCTTTTTACCCTCTTAACAACTCAGCAGGTAGTCTGGTTTAATTCTTGGTGGTCTGGTTTAATGCTTGGATCACCAGTGTCATGACTGGACATCTTGCTTCTATGTCATCACCTAATTTGTAAATGTTTTATGTACACATGTTTGTGTTTTGCCATGATCTTTCTCTTTTGGACCCTTGTGCACCTCTTTAGGAACTTTTGGTTTTATCCACTGTCTGGAAATGCACTAACATGTTTTTAATCCCTGAAAGCCTAGATAAGGGTTATCATATGCAGTATAAAAGGCAGTATGGATAATAATAATGATAAGTGCCCTTTTCTACTAGTGAAAAGGCCTGATATTAGTTGTTCAAATTGTTTCAGATACTGGAAATCAACTGCATTTTCACCGAATTACTTAGCAAAAGGAACCTGGAGGCTTAGCTGACTGATCCTCTAAACAAAATTGTCACTCTCCCATTCTGGATACAACAGAAAAGTCTTTGTGGGTTCTGTTCAAGCAGCTTTATTTTATACAAACACATTATTATTTAAGGTTACTGACTTTAGCTTATATACAAATTAACAACTGCGTTCATGCATGCTATCACTGTGACAGCTCTTACAAAATGGCCCCATGCAGTCCACGTGTCTGGGATTTTATATGTGCACGTAAAGCCTTGAAACACTTCTTAAAGATAAAGCACACATCACTTGCACTTTGATCTACATCCTCCCTCTTTGAGAATTAGATCATATGACACTAAGACTTTGTCAACATGCAGAAATCACAAACACATTTTTGTCATGTATTACACAATGCTAAATGTGCACACACACACACACACACACACACACACACACACACACACATATATATATATATATATATATATATATATATATATATATATATATATATATATATAAAATCAAGTCCACACTAGGCTTTGATGCTTATCCATATCGTGTGATATAGAATTGTGAATGAGATTTGGCAACTGGAACAGTTTCTGCAAAATGTTTGACCGGTGGAATGTTCTGATCACTTTCTGGAATGGAATCAGAATTTTGAACACATTCTGGTATGGGAACAGTGTTTGATTCACTATTAGATTTAAAGTCTGTATCACAGAAACAATGTTGTGATGGTGATGGTGTTTCAGATACAGGAAGAAGATATCTATGATTCCTCCTATATTCTACACCTTCAGTGTCTAGCAGGTAAGATCTAGGTTCAGCACAGATGCCTGTAATCTAACTTATTCAATCAAAACCTTTCATTGTCTGGATTCTTACCATCTCTCCTTCCCTTAATGGATGAAGTGATCTGCTCGATCGGTCGTAACTAGATTTCTGGATATTACACTTCTTAAATAACTGAGCCTTAATGGCTTTATTGTTCTTAGGTTTAGGCTTCAACAGACTGGAATTAATGGGTAGCATAATTCTAGTTTGCCTGGAAAATAGTCTTTGAGCAGGTGAGCCAAGAATATCATCACAGGGTACATTTCTGAGATTAAGTAAATTCAAGAACACATCAGTATTGTCTCGCTTTGACTTTTCAGGTAATTGCTTTGCACTCTGTACTGCTCTTTCAGCTAGACCATTGGACTGAGGATATTCAGGACTACTAATGACATGTACAAAGTCCCATTCTCTTGCAAATTTCTGAAACAACTGGCTAGTGAATTGAGTACCACTGTCAGAAAACAGTTTGTGTGGACTACCATGAACTGAGAAATGAAGTTTCAGCTTACTAATAACAGCAGTGGAAGTTAGGTTAGGTAGTAGATCAATCTCAACCCAATATGAATAAGATTCTACCAAAACCAAATAGTGTTGATTGTTCCACTGAAATATATCAGTTGCAATGATTGACCAAGGTAGTTCAGGAACTGGACTTAGCTGAAGTAGTTCTCTTTGCAAACGTGGTCTAGTACTATGGCATACTGAACAAGAAGAAAGTACTTTATCAATGTCTTTTGGTAAGGAAGGCCAAAACATTAATTCTCTGGCTCTTCTCTTGGATGTGGATCCTGGGTGACCATGATGCAAAATCTGGATATACTCTTGTTGTAAGGAAGCAGGAAAAACAATTATAGGACCTTTGAAAATAATTCCATCTTCCATCAACAATTCACCTCTGTAAGGAAAGTAGGTTTGCACTTCAGGGAGTACACTAGAGTGCTTTGATGGCCATCCAGCATTAATGTAGTAATTAAGGTTCTGTAAAACTGGATCAGTCTGAGTGTGAGCTCTTAACTCAACAAGTCTAGTGGTGAAAAAAATTATGCACTGACCTCACATCAAAGTGAAAATTCTCTGCGTCATGCTATTCTGTAGTATTTCTGGGTGATCTGGATAAGATATCAGCCAGATAAAGCAATTTGCCTTTAGTGTAGACCATTTTGAAATTGTCTTTTGCAATTTGACCATTATTCTCTGTAATCTCGCTGGAGCAGAATGCACAGGCTTCTTTAAAATAGTAACTAGAGGTTAGTGGTCAGTTTCAATCTGAATAGCTCGACCATAAGTATAATCATGAAACTTTAAACATGCAAATACCATTCCCAAAAGTTCTTTCGCAATTTCAGCATACTGCATCTCAGTTTGGGTAAGTATGTGTTCTAGATGCATAGATTACTGGTCTACCCTCCTGAAGTATATCTGCACCAAAACCAAATTTTAAAGCATCACAGGAAAGAGTAGCTGGTTTGTTCATGACATAGTATCTTAATGTAGGTGAGGTGGCAATTTTCTGCTTTAGGTCTTCAAATGCCTTCTGGTGCTGTTGCAACCATGACCATGCAACATTTTTGCATGTTAGCTCTCTTAAAGGTGCTGTCAACTCACTGAAGTCTGGTATTAACTTGCCTAAATAGTTGACCATGCCTAGAAAATGTTGTATAACTTGTACATTATCTGGTACTGACATTTCAAGAATAGCAGTTTGCTTGGCTGGGTCTGGTCTCAAGGGTGTACTTGTGAACAAATGACTAACATAGGTAACTTCTGGAAGCCTGAATTTACACTTGAGAACTGAACTTCAAGTTCACTTCCCGTGCTCTATCTAGAACTTCTGTCATGCTCTGCTTCACCATTGACGCCAATCAATAAATCATCTATTATTATGGCTCAAGGATAACCTGAAAAAATTTGGTCCATTGCATGCTGAAAGACTTCACTTGTAGAATTTATTCCAAATGGCATCCTTAGGAATTTGTATCTGCCAAATGGAGTACCAAAAGTAGTTAGAAATAAAGATTTGCAATCAAGCATCACTTGCCAAAATGAACTCTTTGCATCCAAGACAGAGAAAACAGTGACATTCAGTATTAGAGTTGCAACTTCTTCAACTGTGCACATCACTTTGTTCAGATCTCTTGAGTCAGTACATATTCTGATTTCATTTGAGCCTTTTTTGTGAGCTGCTACCATGGACGATACCCATTCAGTTGGTTTTGTGACTGTACAAATCACACCTTTCTCCACCATTTTATCCAACTGAACTTTAACTTTATCCTGCATAGCTATCAGAACACTTTTACTGGTCTGGCTACTGGAGTGATCTCTGGGTCTAACATCATGGAATACACAACTGGAAGTTTGCCTAACTTGTCCTCGAAAACGTCAGCATATTCTGAGAAAATGGCTTCAGAAAAATTAGAATTTAGAAATGCACTTACATGATGAACTTCTTTAGCAAAAGAAAGCAGATTCATTTTCAAACTATCTTTGAAACCCAATAAAGATTGCACTGGCCTTCTGACTACATAGAATAACAAATTGTAACAGTTCTTGGCCAAATAACATAAAAGCATCACTGAGCTTTTGGTTTGAATTTCTTCACCTCCATAAGCAACAAGTCTAGCACTACTGGCTACATTGAGTTGTTCTTTAGTTCTCACTTTAGCAAATGCATCTGGTGATATAGCATTAAACTTTTAACCAGTGTCTGCTTTAAGCTCTGTGAATTTTCCATTAATTTGGACAGTACAAAAGACTTCGCTCATTGCTAATAAATTCACTGCATCAGCTCTTTCATCAAGCACAGATACACCATCCACATAGAAAGCTGACTGCTTCGACTCTACTTGACCAACTTGCTTTTTTGTGTGACCTTTCTTTACAACTTTGTGAGGCTTACTCGATTTACAAAACTTTTGGAAGAGGTTCCATTTTTTACACTTATGACATTGCTGACCAAATGCTAAGCACTTCTCTCTTTTTGACTTATGATTTACACCACAATTGTGACAGTTAAAAATAAAGTTAGACTTGGGTTTTGCTGATTCATGCTTGTACTGCACTGAGCTGGAACTTGCTCCCTTTTTAGAATTTTCTGGAAAGCTGCACGTCATACTTGGAAACCCTGTAGTTGCCACGTGCTTGGGCCTACTTTTCCTTGCCACATGTTGCATGCTGTTTATATTTAGTCTAGAGCCAACTGAAACCATGCTCTTGTCACTCGTAAGAATACTTGTGTGTTTTTCTGTCACCTCATGGATTTGACAAATCTTTGTGACTTTGCTCAAGGTTAAATCACTGTCACAAAGTAAAATCTTTCTCATAGCAGTACTGTTAATACCACACATAAGCCTGTCCTTAATTAGCTCATCTTTTAAGTCACCAAACCGATACATTTTAGCTCTGTTTCTCAGGTCAGTTATATAAGCTGCAAATGCTTCCACTGGTTTCTGACCTGTTGTGTAAAACAAATGCCTCTCTAGTGTAATATTTGTCTGGGGGTTACACATTTCTCTGAACTTGTGCTTCAAATACTCTGGGTCTTCCCTTGATTCAGCTTGCACAACAATATGATGGTTTTCACCTTCTCCCTCAATGCTTTCTTTCTATGGCCTCTGTCCCAGCTAGGTTTAGCAAAATGAATGCTCTGGTACATGCATCTCTATCTGCATAAGCTGCTTGTATAAAAATATCGTAGTCTTCCTCAAATATTCTTACTTTTCTACAATATTCTGATCAGATACAACTGTTAGGGGCTTTCAGAATCTGTCTGCCATATTTAACACATACCAGTGAAGGCTTTTGCAAATAAGCACAAACATACACATATGCACATATGCCAGAAACTTATGCATTTGTAACTTTGTGCTTCTGAATTTATACCTTTTGGGCTTTTCAAAATAATGCAAATAGACCAACTTGTAGTACCACTGAATAACTGGACTTTGCAAAATAAACTTCTCAGGCACTTTAATACTCATGTAATATCATTTGAAATGTTAAATGCTAAAGTCATTTATCATCATTTTGCCAGAGTCATTAATCATTATTTTAAGAAACATCTCAAACAGCTCCATGATGTGAATGAATAACTCTCGGGCACTGTAATACTTTTGTAATACTGTCTTTTACAAGAAATCACCTTTTTTATCAGTGTAAGAAGAATATCAAATAACTGCACAATGCGAATAAATCAGACATCTCTTGCCTTAAACTCAATAACTTTTTGAAGTAATTGCACTTTGCAAATAACTGCATACAGCACAATGAAATGTCCCCAGAATAGTGGTTCCTTGCTAGGCAATTCTCTACAGTGCAAGAAACACTCTGTGAGATCGTAGGTTCACCCCGGGTATCACTTCTGTGTCACTGCTAGACAGAGGCACAGTAAACTAATCTTGAAAAAGGGCATAGTAAAACATTTAAAATGGGTGGCGAAAGCCAAACACACTCTGGCTAGGCTTGCAAATGCCCTAGGGCAGATAGCCTAGTATGAACCTATGTAATAGCATCAGTTGGCAAATAGACATACCCAGCACAAGAAACATTTCAAAGTGGCTATACTCTGACTGTATTTCATGAAATAGTTGCACTTTGCACACAGTAAACTTTTCAAAGTACATGGACAGTAAGAAGCACACACTGTAAGCACTTTTACATACTTTGAGATACTCCAAATAACTTTAGTTATGCCCTTGATAGTATACAAAGTTGTACTTATGCCAAAACATAGCACTTTGCCGAAACACATGCAGTCGCCTTGCTTTATTTCTGCTTAATGTGCCCTTTTTGACCTTATTACATTTGTTTTGCTCGTTTAAGCCTTTTCATGCCCAATATACTTTTCTTGTACTTGTTTTACACGAAACATGCTCAGATTTGCTTGAAACACACTCATTTTGCTTTATACATGCTCATTTTATCTTTAAACATGCTTGTTTAGCTTTACTGTTAATTGTTCCATCAAATATGTTTATTTTAAACAGTTCCTTTTAGTTAATAAACTTTTCATGCCTTCCACTTGCTTAATAATGCGGTTTGTGCCCTTGTAATGCTCCTTTTTGTCTTTTTTATCAAGTAAACAGTTCATGTTACTTCTCATTACATTTGATTCTTTTCTGGCTCTTTTTGTGCTCATTTCTCTTATTTTTAGCTTCACTGTCATCTCTGCACCTCATGGCTTTCGATTCTCTTCTCTTCTATCCCGGTTCTGACTCCATGTCGCTCTCCCATTCTGGATACAATAGAGGAGTCTTCATGGGTTCTGTTCAAGTAGATTTGTTCTATACAAACACATTATTATTTAAGGTTACTGACTTACTAACTTATATACAAACTAACAACTGTGTTCATATATGCTATCACTGTGACTGCTCTTACAAAATGGCCCCATGGAGTGCACGTGTCTGAGATTTTATATGTGCATGTAAAGCCTTGACACCCTTCTTAAAGATACAGCACACATCACTTGCACTCAGATCTACAAAAATACACGATTGGATGACTTTTTTCAGATCAAATTGATGAGGAGTGAAACAGGAAAACCATTGCATGCAGTGGTACTTCCTGGCATTTTTGCATGCTACCTCACTATGCTTTTTTACGCAGTTTGATTAAGTGAGAGTGCTAAAGGAAAGGTATAAATTGTCTGAAGTCAGGGTTCAGCACAGATATGTGAAGGCATTTAGTGCAGTGATTATGGCTTAACTTGCTTCTGCATCATAAACAGAAAGCTGTCATCCCAACATACTGGCCTGCACAGCAAGTTGAGAGTAAAGGTTGTGGGTACATTCCATCAGGATGTGTGCAGCACAAACAGGGAATTATCTAGAGTAGATTGATATTTCTCTTGGCAGTCTTTCAAAAATCCTGACAAAATCCTTAGTTGATGACAAATCCTTTAGTAGTGAAGTGAAGGAGCATAAGAAAAAAATGATTTGTAAATCATTAACTGCAGATTTCTTAGAGTTAGAGGACAATGGATTACAACTGTATGATCTCACATGGGAAGCTTTCCTTGTCTATGTAAAGTCTTGCATAAGTATATTTTTTAACACTTTTTATTACATTATTTCTTAAGAGATAGACATGCATACATTAATAGAAAAGAAAACAACCCATATTAAAATTTTTCATTTACATGTATTATACATTGCATATATGTTTTCTTTCTTTTTAACAATTGTCATTCACACCAACATTATATGAAGTGCTCAATCCGTGCTGAACATTATTCTGCATGTATCTTTCCTACAAATTCCATTTATTTCTATGTAATTTGCTCCTTCACTTTTGTAAAGATCTCACCTCCAGTTCTTTTATCTCTTTTATAATATTCAGTAATTCAATAACAGTCAGTTTATATTTTGATTTCCATTTTCTACTAATGACTTTCTTGACAGCCAGTGGCATTAACGACCTTGCTACGTCTAGGTAAATCAGATCCTGTTCCAGCTCAGAATCATTTCCTTAGTTACAACCATTTGTCCTCCAACATTTCTGACAGATTACTTTGTATGGAATTTTTTAAAATCTGACAATTCATTACACTCTCAAAAAATATGTTACCAGTTTCCTCTCTCTCCAATTATAACTCATGCAATTGCTATCTACCCGAAGAAAAATTCTCTGAAATCATTCAAGTAAACATCACTGAAAAACTGCCAAGCATGCTAAGCTAATCAACATATATGCAAAACAAAAAAAATCTAAGAAGTGGGTATCCTATCATGAGCAGAGGGAGACAAAGGCAAAACAGCTCAATAACACCATTCAGTAGTGCTGATATATGAAAAAAAAAAACATAAACAGCTCCATCAAGGCCTTTAAGGTACAACTTGAAGAGCATCCCTAGTGTCTAGTGATTTGCTTGTTAGTCAAGAGGAATGTAGTAGTCTGACAGATCCCATACACGAACAAACATAGTAACACAAACACACACACACACACACACACACACACACACACACACACACACACACACACACACACACACACACTACCTGCCCACTAAAGTCGCCATGATGAATGAACACAACCTTTGAGCCATGTTCATTAACATGAGCTGCCAGGAGCATCCAGATTACTTTATGCTGTAAAAATGCCTTAACACTTGCATTTCTGGGGAAGTGCATATGGCTAATTAACATATGTCTCCCTGGAATGCCTCATTAGTATTCAGCAAGGCCATGGAGGCAAACCTCTTCTTCTTGCTAAATGGTAGATCAGTCTCTGTATCCCAAATAGTTATCATGAGGTCATTGTTCAATCCTGGTGGACTATTATTATTAGACAACATCTGTCATAAAACAGAAGAAAATAGAAATAATACTAGGGAAATGATCATTGATCACAGAGACCATAAGATGCTTAGCCATATAAACTTTAAGTAGACAAACGTGAACGTTTCTGACACTGCTTAATACCATGACACACCATGCTTAATGCCATGAAAATATTACGTTGTCTTAGAAATTGTGGTATCCTTGACTATGCTGATTAAACCTGATGGGTTATTAACATTAGAAAACATGAAAAAACCGCTACAGCGACAGAAGCGGAAAAACACAGGAATTAGCCACACAGACAAAATGACTTTTTAGTACTTTCTTCCACTTTAATTTGCTTGGACTTCTTCAGAAAAACCAGGATGCCTCCCTACATCCTGGTTTTATACTGTGAAACAGGAAATGATGTTATTGTGTTAATTGCTGTCTTGTTTAAATCTCACAATAAAAACTCATTTAAATACATTCATTTGTGAATAAAAAATGTATGTATGTATACCCCCAGAGTGTGAATCTATACATTTGGTAATTATATTATGACCATTATCTATAAAACAAGGTATTTTTTCAAAAATACATTGACCCTCTAACAAACTGTTTAGTTTGACTAACAGTGTGTTATCTCTTTTTAAAAAGTGTAACTAATGATTTAGCAAATAAAAAAATGTATTATTCATTTTTTACATTAAAAAACTTCAAGTAATTCAAGTCTATCCTATGAAGTCAAAATGAACAGAAATCTACCTGATGAATATATAACATTGACATATTCTTGTGTGGACATAATCAAGGAAAAGCTATTCAATGTAAACAACCTAACACATATGGCCTCACATCCATATACCAAACCTTAGTCCAACATCACAAACAAGACCCTAAAATGATGTGCTTTTACATGTGGGTCTAATGATGGCCACTTGTGAACCCGTCAACCTAAAAGAGTGTCCAGCCACCTTGTGGGGTGAGCTTGACCGAGTGTGAAAAACTGTCACTACTAAAACTGAAAAAGGAGGGGGGGAGGGGGGAAAGAGGGAAGGGAAGGGAAGGAGAGGAAAGGGAGGAAAAAGAAAATGAGGGACTATGGTGTGAAGAAACTAAAAAAAGCTCTAAACCTAACATGACTGTGGATGAATCTGTGAGTGTAATGGACATGTGCAAAGATGTAAATTGGAATTTACATCTTTGCACATGTCCATTACACTCACAGATTCATCCACAGTCATGTTAGGTTTAGGTTTTTCCTCCCTTTCCTCTCCTTCCCTTCCCTTCCCTCTTTCCCCCCTCCCCCCCTCCTTTTTCAGTTTTAGTAGTGACAGTTTTTCACACTCGGTCAAGCTCACCCCACAAGGTGGCTGGACACTCTTTTAGGTTGACGGGTTCACAAGTGGCCATCATTAGACCCACATGTAAAAGCACATCATTTTAGGGTCTTGTTTGTGATGTTGGACTAAGGTTTGGTATATGGATGTGAGGCCATATGTGTTAGGTTGTTTACATTGAATAGCTTTTCCTTGATTATGTCCACACAAGAATATGTCAATGTTATATATTCATCAGGTAGATTTCTGTTCATTTTGACTTCATAGGATAGACTTGAATTACTTGAAGTTTTTTAATGTAAAAAATGAATAATACATTTTTATTTGCTAAATCATTAGTTACACTTTTTAAAAAGAGATAACACACTGTTAGTCAAACTAAACAGTTTGTTAGAGGGTCAATGTATTTTTGAAAAAATACCTTGTTTTATAGATAATGGTCATAATATAATTACCAAATGTATAGATTCACACTCTGGGGGTATACATACATACATTTTTTATTCACAAATGAATGTATTTAAATGAGTTTTTATTGTGAGATTTAAACAAGTCAGCAATTAACACAATAACATCATTTCCTGTTTCACAGTATAAAACCAGGATGTAGGGAGGCATCCTGGTTTTTCTGAAGAAGTCCAAGCAAATTAAAGTGGAAGAAAGTACTAAAAAGTCATTTTGTCTGTGTGGCTAATTCCTGTGTTTTTCCGCTTCTGTCGCTGTAGCGGTTTTTTCAGTTTCTCTAATTTTCGGGCAACCGAAGGAGTTTTTGCAACATTAGAAAACATGTGCCATGAATATATTTTTGTCTAACAAATTCCCTTTATTTCTACCTCCAAAAGCTGAAGTCTAAAAATCCAGTATGTGAAACTAAAATCATTTGTATGCAGTATAGTTTATGGTGCACTTTTAAAACATTGTCCTCAGAAAAAGGAGTTCTGCAGTACTTGATAAAATGGAAATTTTAAATTAGAATACTTGTAATTTAAGCCACTTCAGATCACTTCAGATAATTATACTCTCAATATTAACAAATAACTCAAACAGAAATCTGCTGATGCTGAACAAGGGCATCCTACCAATACATTTTGATGAGATGCTGGAGATGACGGTATTATTCAAAATGCATTACTAAATATAACATTACAGCCCTACCCATCAAATGGTAATTTTAAAAGACCACAATTACCAGCAAATGAAAGACTATATAAAGAAAGTATAACATGTATCAGATAATGTCTGTAGCTATATTCATTTTTGCATATAAAAGCAAAATAAAAAGTACTGAAAAAATGAAACGGTCAAATCAGGAGAACACCAGAACAAATCAATATTTAGAAAATTTTACACAGATCTCAAAAACTCTTATTCTCAATGATCATTTTTTTAATCATTTTAACTTTTAAATGAATACTTTGATCTACAAGAAATGCCCTGTACTTTTCAAAGTATGGTGCAGAAGTTTAAACTTACTTTTTGCATGGGATTCATTACTTTGTTATATTTTTTCTGCCTGTTTATACATCAATGAACAGTGTTTACACTTTCAGGCACACAGAAATAATATCATTACCCTACTGGTGAGCTAAGATCGAACTCTCGTGCTTTAGTTTCCCGAGGTTCAACCTGCCAATGATCAAAGTTCCTCCCCTGGAAATCACTGTCAGCAATTTCTGTAGGCAGTGATATCCTTTCCTGGGGGAATTTCTTTGTTCTTCAAGTTAGTGAGACTTTGGTGTGATTATATATAATTTTGGAGGGTGTAAAGGCTTGCCTACAAAATTGTGTTGCAGGGGGCATAACATTTAAAAACGTGTTTTTTCAAACTTTTTTTTTTTGGTGAATGCAGTTCAGAAATTCTTATGCTCAGTGCATTCAGTTTCATCCACTCATAGTGAAACCAATAATAATATACAAATAAAAATAGAAAAGTAAATATAATGCAGTAACAGTCAATGTGCATATTACACTCTGAGAATTCAGAACATTACAAATAATTATAATGTCCTTATTCCTTACAAAATTTTCTTTAAGCACCTTCCAGAAAATTCTTCCAAAATTTCATTAATTTTTTTTCTCTAACTATCCAACAGTGACAAAGGCAAAGAACTTCAGAATCAGTCTGGTACAAATCAATATAATGGACTACCCATGGAACATAGAGACATGCCTACCACAAATGAGGTGTGGATGCTGAGCGTATGCTTTGTAACATGATGCAGACAGAAGATAATTATCAGTAGCCATTTGAAATGTCGGGATCTGCTAGAGCAAGTCCTGAAACACAGAATGAATAGTCCAAAAATGGACTTACATATGCTAAGTCCAAGACGGCCACTTCTTGGAATATTCTCTTTTGCCTGAGGTATGGTGATTTCAGAGTTGGTATATATAAGCTGGGGGATGTGGAGCTTGTCCCCCAAGTTGGAGGGTGCAGGGGTGCTTTCCCCTGCAAAAAAAAAAAGACGGTTAAAGGAGAAGAGCGATCTTTGAAATTCACTATTCTGTAGTTTTGGTCTTTTTTTTTCGGTTTGTTGGCAGTCGGTATTTTGAGTGCCAACATTTCAGAAGGAACCCAGTTATTAATAAACTGGATTAAGCTTTGAGGTCCACGCCACCACTAATTTAGAAACCTGCCAATGGAAAATGGCATGTCCACTGGAAAGAGAAATTCATGCAATTGCAGACTTGAATGACACAAAGGAAAGTGGTAAGCAGGTAACATATACATGCCTAGGCACATGCTCTACATTGTGATGCTATGAGAAAACGTGTAAGACACATAAAATGACTTATGACAATTTGTTATATCACTTTTCATAGTTTAAATGGGGAGAACATGGGAATATAGGAAAACAGGACTAGCAGTACAAGTACAACAAGCATACACAGGCTAGGTGGGATGGGGTGGGTAGGGGAAGGAAGGGTATATTTGTTTTTCGTATGGACAGAAACACTTTTTCTGAGATGGTAAGATGGGGCTGGGTGTAAGGCTAAGTCAAGGGATGGAAAGACAGTGAGGTTTGGAAACAGTGGCATACTAACAAGCATAAAACACAAACAAAGACTCACTGGGTGTCCCTGAATCAAACACATACAGACAAAGAGAGGCCACTAATGATGGTGAAGACTGAACAACAAACAAGAAAGGGAGGTGACACTCAAGGAAACAGAATACTAGGATGAGCATAGGATACTCCAGGGTTGGTCTTAGTCTTTTTTCTACACTGCCTGGGCTAGATAAAGGGAGAGGTCATTCAGCAGCCTGTATGCCCCCCCCCCCCACTTAGCCCCAACTGAGCTGCAGAAGACAGATCCAGGCGATAATGCGACTCTTGAAGCCATGAAAGGACTCTCTCTCCAGGTGGCCAATGTGGATTTCCAGATGTTGATTAACCAACTCACCTACCACTGTGTGGAGTACAAAGTCTATGGATCCATGCAACAATGTACAGAGAAGTGATACACACCAGCCAGCCCACATAATGTGGACATAGCACTGCAAACATGTGCATGTCAGGGGAAGTATGACCAACAGTGACAGAAGTCAGTCTGATACATGGAGAATATAGTATCAATGGGAAGACAGCTATCAAACAATATGGGTCCCCAACATGGCCACCCCAACAAATTATTGCTTTCCTCTCGTCAAACCACAGCTCAAAATACCTGCCCATCCAGAGCAAACATCCACACATGTTTTCATCCAACCCTTACATAACCACTATCCCTTCCAACATGTATAACCTGAGTTTAGCAGTGTGCACAGGCTATGCATGTGAAACCACGTGTCTGTTCAGTAATCAAAATATACCTACAGTAGTACAGGTGGAGCCATATCAGTAAAAGTACATGCCTAAGTAACCACTATGTCAGTAAAAGCACTTGCCTACATAACCAGTATGTCTGTAAAAGCACATGCCTAAATAACTACTATGTCAGGTAAACCACATGCCTAAGTAGCCACTATGTCAGTAAAAGAACATGCCTAAGTAACCAGTATGTCAGTAAAAGCACATACCTAAGTAACCAGTATGTCTGTAAAAGCACATGCTTAAGTAACTACTATGTCAGGTAAACCACATGCCTAAGTAGCCACTATGTCAGTAAAAGAAAATGCCTAAGTAACCAGTCAGTAAAAGCACATATCGAAATAACCAGTATGTCTATAAAAGCACATACCTAAGTAACCAGTATGTCAGTAAAAGCACATACCTAAGTAACCAGTATGTCTGTAAAAGCACATACCTAAGTAACCAGTATGTCAGTAAAAGCACATGTCTAAGTAACCAGTATGTCAGTAAGAACATGCCTAAGTAACCAATATGTCAGTAAAAGAACATGCCCAAGTAACCAGTATGTCAGTAAAAGCACATGCCTAAGTCACCAGTATGTCAGTAAAAGCACATGCCTAAGTAACCAGTATGTCAGTAAATGCACATGCCTAAGTAAGTAGTCAGTAAAAGCACATACCGAAATAACCAGTATGTCTGTAAAAGCACATACCTAAGTAACCAGTATGTCAGTAAAAGCACATGCCTAAGTAACCAGTATGTCTATAAAAGCAGATGCTTAAGTAACCAGTATGCCAGTAAAAGAGCATGCCTAAGTAACCAGTATGTCAGTAAAAGCACATGCCTAAGTAACCAGCATGTCAGTAAAAGTGCATGCCTAAGTAACCACTATGTCGGTAAAAGAACATGCCAAAGTAACCAGTATGTCTTGAAAAGCACATACTTAAGTTAACTAGTATGTCAGTAAAAGCACATGCCTAAGTAACCAGCATGTCTGTAAAAGGACATACCTAAGTAACCGGTATGTCAGTAAAAGCACATGCCTAAGTAACCAGTACGTCAGTAAAAGAGCATGCCTAAGTAACCAGCATGCCTGTAAAAGGACATACCTAAGTAACCGGTATGTCAGTAAAAGCACATGCCTAAGTAACCAGTATGTCAGTAAAAGCACATACTTAAGTAACCAGTATGTCAGTAAAACGACATACCTAAGTAACCAGTATGTCCGTAAAAGCACATGCCTAAGTAACCAGTATGTCAGTAAAAGAGCATGCCTAAGTAACCAGTATGTCAGTAAAAGCATATGCCTAAGTAACCAGCATGTCAGTAAAAGTGCATGCCTATGTAACCACTATTGTGGTAAAAGAACATGCCTAAGTAACCAGTATGTCTGTAAAAGCACATACTTAAGTTAACTAGTATGTCAGAAAAAACACATGCCTAAGTAACTGCTATGTCAGTAAAAGCACATGCCTAAGTAACCAGCATGTCTGTAAAAGGACATACCTAAGTAACCAGTATGTCAGTAAAAGCACATGCCTAAGTAATCATTATGTCAGTAAAAGAACATGCCTAGGTAACCAGCATGCCTGTAAAAGGACATACCTAAGTAACCGGTATGTTACTAAAAGCACATGCCTAAGTAACCAGTATGTCTGTAAAAGCACATACCTAAGTAACCAGTATGTCCGTAAAAGCACATGCCTAAGTAACCAGTATGTCATTAAAAGAACATGCCTAAGTATCCAGTATGTCAGGAAAAGCACATACCTAAGAAACCAGTATGTCAGTAAAAGCACATGCCTAAGTAACTATTATGTCAGTAAAAGCACATACCTAAGTAACCAGTATGTCAGTAAAAGCACATGCCAAAGTAACCAGTATGTCTGTAAAAGCACATGCCAAAGTAACTACTATGTCAGTAAAAGCACATGTCAAAGTAACTACTATGTCAGTAAAAGCACATGCCTAAGTAACTGGTATGTCAGTAAAAGCACATGCCTAATTCACCAGTATGTCAGTAAAAGCACATACGTAAGTAACCAGTATGTCAGTAAAACCACATGCTTAAGTAACCGGTATGTCAGTAAAAGCACATGCCTAAGTAACCAGTATGTCAGTAAAAGCACATACTTAAGTAACCAGTATGTCAGTAAAACGACATACCTAAGTAACCAGTATGTCTATAAAAGCAGATGCTTAAGTAACCAGTATGTCAGTAAAAGCACATGCCTAAGTAACCAGCATGCCTATAAAAGGACATACCTAAGTAACCGGTATGTCAGTAAAAGCACATGCCTAAGTAACCAGTATGTCACTAAAAGCACATGCCTAAGTAACCAGTATGTCTGTAAAAGAACATACCTAAGTAACTAGTATGTCTGTAAAAGCACATGCCTAAGTAACCAGTATGTCATTAAAAGAACATGCCTAAGTATCCAGTATGTCAGGAAAAGCACATACTTAAGTTTACTAGTATGTCAGAAAAAACACATGCCTAAGTAACTGCTATGTCAGTAAAAGCACATGCCTAAGTAACCAGCATGTCTGTAAAAGGGCATACCTAAGTAACCAGTATGTCAGCAAAAGCACATGCCTAAGTAATCAGTATGTCAGTAAAAGAACATGCCTAAGTAACCAGCATGCCTGTAAAAGGACATACCTAAGTAACCGGTATGTCAGTAAAAGCACGTGCCTAAGTAACCAGTATGTCTGTAAAAGCACATGCCTAAGTAACCAGTATGTCATTAAAAGAACATGCCTAAGTATCCAGTATGTCAGGAAAAGCACATACCTAAGAAACCAGTATGTCAGTAAACGCACATGCCTAAGTAACTATTATGTCAGTAAAAGCACATACCTAAGTAACCAGCATGTCAGTAAAAGCATATGCCAAAGTAACCAGTATGTCTGTAAAAGCACATGCCAAAGTAACTACTATGTCAGTAAAAGCACATGCCAAAGTAACTACTATGTCAGTAAAAGCACATGCCTAAGTAACTGGTATGTCAGTAAAAGCACATGCCTAAGTCACCAGTATGTCAGTAAAAGCACATACTTAAGTAACCAGTATGTCAGTAAAACCACATGCTTAAGCAACCGGTATGTCAGTAAAAGCACATGCCTAAGTAACCAGTATGTCAGTAAAAGCACATACTTAAGTAACCAGTATGTCAGTAAAACGGCATACCTAAGTAACCAGTATGTCTATCAAAGCAGATGCTTAAGTAACCAGTATGCCAGTAAAAGAGCATGCCTAAGTAACCAGTATGTCAGTAAAAGCACATGCCTAAGTAACCAGCATGCCTGTAAAAGGACATACCTAAGTAACCGGTATGTCAGTAAAAGCACATGCCTAAGTAACCAGTATGTCACTAAAAGCACATGCCTAAGTAACCAGTATGTCTGTAAAAGCACATACCTAAGTAACTAGTATGTCAGTAAAAGCACATGCCTAAGTAACCAGTATGTCATTAAAAGAACATGCCTAAGTATCCAGTATGTCAGGAAAAGCACATACTTAAGTTAACTAGTATGTCAGAAAAAACACATGCCTAAGTAACTGCTATGTCAGTAAAAGCACATGCCTAAGTAACCAGCATGTCTGTAAAAGGACATACCTAAGTAACCAGTATGTCAGTAAAAGCACATGCCTAAGTAATCAGTATGTCAGTAAAAGAACATGCCTAAGTAACCAGCATGCCTGTAAAAGGACATGCCTAAGTAACTGGTATGTCAGTAAAAGCACGTGCCTAAGTAACCAGTATGTCACTAAAAGCACATGCCTAAGTAACCAGTATGTCTGTAAAAGCACATACCTAAGTAACCAGTATGTCCGTAAAAGCACATGCCTAAGTAACCAGTATGTCATTAAAAGAACATGCCTAAGTATCCAGTATGTCAGGAAAAGCACATACCTAAGAAACCAGTATGTCAGTAAAAGCACATGCCTAAGTAACTATTATGTCAGCAAAAGCACATACCTAAGTAACCAGTATGTCAGTAAAAGCACATGCCAAGTAACCAGTATGTCTGTAAAAGCACATGCCAAAGTAACTACTATGTCAGTAAAAGCACATGCCAAAGTAACTACTATGTCAGTAAAAGCACATGCCTAAGTAACTGGTATGTCAGTAAAAGCACATGCCTAAGTCACCAGTATGTCAGTAAAAGCACATACTTAAGTAACCAGTGTGTCAGTAAAACCACATGCTTAAGTAACCAGTATGTCAGTAAAAGCACATGCCTAAGTAACCAGTATGTCAGTAAAAGCACATACTTAAGTAACCAGTATGTCAGTAAAACGACATACCTAAGTAACCAGTATGTCTATAAAAGCAGATGCTTAAGTAACCAGTATGCCAGTAAAAAAGCATACCTAAGTAACCAGTATGTAAGTAAAAGCACATGCCTAAGTAACCAGCATGTCAGTAAAAGTGCATGCCTAAGTAACCACTATGTCGGTAAAAGAACATGCCTAAGTAACCAGTATGTCAGGAAAAGCACATACTTAAGTTAACTAGTATGTCAGAAAAAACACATGCCTAAGTAACTGCTATGTCAGTAAAAGCACATGCCTAAGTAACCAGCATGTCTGTAAAAGGACATACCTAAGTAACCAGTACGTCAGTAAAAGAACATGCCTAAGTAACCAGCATGCCTGTAAAAGGACATACCTAAGTAACCGGTATGTCAGTAAAAGCACATGCCTAAGTAACCAGTATGTCACTAAAAGCACATGCCTAAGTAACCAGTATATCTGTAAAAGCACATACCTAAGTAACTAGTATGTCTGTAAAAGCGCATGCCTAAGTAACCAGTATGTCATTAAAAGAACATGCCTAAGTATCCAGTTTGTCAGGAAAAGCACATACCTAAGAAACCAGTATGTCAGTAAAAGCACATGCCAAAGTAACTACTATGTCAGTAAAAGCACATGCCAAAGTAACTACTATGTTAGTAAAAGCACATGCCTAAGTAACTGGTATGTCAGTAAAAGCACATGCCTAAGTAACCAGTATGTCAGTAAAAGCACATACTTAAGTAACCAGTATGTCCGTCAAAGCACATACCTACGTATCCAGTATGTCAGTAAACACACATGCCTAAGTAACCAGTATGTCAGTAAGACCATACCTAAGTAACCAGTATGTCAGTAAAAGGACATGCCTAAGTAACCAGCAGTGGCGGATCCAGGAATTTGCAGAAGGGGGGGTGCAGTCTGGATAGTTGACTACCAGGGTGGAAGGAAGAAAGTGGGACACTTGGTTTGGTAGTTGTGATAAGATCACCTTAAAAAGCTCTGACATCATGTCTGGAAAGACATCACTTTACATTCAGTTACACATGATTTTACTGTGGATGTGGTAGCAGAAAAAAGTAATTCCTACACAGCACATCTATTTTCAATGCATGCCTGGAAAAAATTTGTTGACCATACCAACTCACATTCTCCTTCCATGGCATAGTGGGCATATGGACTCATAAACTTGTAAGGAATCCCACTGAAGTTGGAAATAACCACTGTGAAGTCTACTTTGTTGTTAAACATAAAATATATACCAGACATGTTAGGATAAATTAGTAAAAGCTTCATTTATTGATGTACCAAATAAACTAAACTCATAAAACTTTCCTTAGCTGACCATTATGTTTTTGGATTGTTTACTGTTCTTTCTCTGGGTTTAAGCACAACTAATTTTTTTTAACAAAAGTCCTACTGTACCTTTTCTCTTCTTTCAACAAATTCTGGAGTGAGTAAAGGAGGGGGAGGCAATGCTGGTCTCCAGGAGTTCAAAAATGCCGGTTGTCTTCTTTCTCAAGTCAAAGTTCAATGAAGCAAATTGTTTTTAGGTCAATGTTTTCCAAGTTCATGGCCATCTAAATTTGAGTAATTTCTTCTTCCAACTCATGGTCTTTGACAGTGAACTTCTGTCCTGTTGAACTTTCACTGAGCTTGGATTGCAGTCACTGCAACTTCAACACTGGGGAAATAGTTCTAATTTGGAGAATGCAGTACTTTCTACAACTGTGTTTTATAATTGGAATAGTCTCTGTAGCAATTACCATTTTTGGGAGTTGAATATAAGCTGACATTTTCCAATACAATTGCAGCTACCTTGTTTTCCACAGCTGCTGGCAACTTAAATGCAGCAGTGTTATATTATCATTTTGCCAGATTTTAAAGAATTCAAGTGATGGTTCAGCCTTAAGAAAGCTTTCTGTCCATTTAGCTTCACTGTTCAGGAGGATTGGCTGTAGTTAGAGAACACCATCATTGTACATGTTAGTGATGTTGGTGTCCTGGTTAACTTTTGTCTTTGGAGCAACTGCGTTCTGCAGTGGTACTACTCTGACTGAATTCTGTGATCTTTTCTCTTCTGTTTGTCAGGTTTTCTCCATTTTTTCTTTAGTCATGTCCATTTCCATCTGCAAGTTTCCCTTAATACAACTCATGTTCCTGAACATCTGTTCATCTTTTGTTGTCTTCCATTTCTTTGCATTGCTCATGTATACATCCCTCCTGAACTTCTCTTGCTATCATCTATCAAACTCTGCATTAGAGAGTTACATAATGTACCTGCTCTCATTATCTTTAGAGATCCTTCTTTCCTCAGCCACTTCTAAAGCCTTCACAGACAGTCATTTTGCCTTCTTAATCTTCGTTCTATTTAGAATTATTTTTTCCAACTTCCTGGGTAATATTTCAAACTTCTGTCCATAGTTCATGTACTCTGTCCAGCATGCCTAATCCCTGACTACTGGTACTTCTCTTACTTTCTATGCTGCCTGTGGAGTACAGGACTTCTGTGATGGTAGTGCTCTGACTACTGGTACTTCTTACTTTCTATGTTGCCTGGGGAGTAGATGACTTCTGTGATGGTAGGATTGACTTCTCTGATGGTACTTCTATGAATTCTTATGTTGCCTGTGGAGTGGGTGACTTATGATGGTAGAGTTCTGATTGACTATGTTGCCTGTGAAGAACATTACTGGTATTTATCTTACTTTCTGTTGCCTGCAGAGTAGATGACTTCTCTGATGGTAACACTCAGACTTAATTAGTAGTCAGACTTTGTCAATATGTTATACCATCTAAACATATGTATAAAAACATTCTCGGATGTTTTTCTGCAAATAAATTGATTACCGAGAAGTCTATCGGGATGTCCCTATGCATGAACAGCAACACTAAACTGTTAAGGAGCTCTTGTCCCATGGTACATGGAGTTCAGACTTTCAGTTTTAAGGCTGAATTAGCCCTCTCTACTCCAGCAGTTGTGACTGGAGTGAGCAAGAGTGTATTTAATACAAAGGAAATGTTTGGGAACATTTTGACATTTGTTTGCGAATAGGTCTGCTTCAAATCATTTAACAGTGCAGAATTGTGCGATATAGCCTCCCATGTCCTTTTCCACAGTCTGAGCTCTTGGTGGAATGTTGTTCATGAAGGCAAGTCAAACAAATTTTTAAGTGAACTCTATCTATCTAATGTTAAGCTGTTCAAGTTTGATGGAATTAGTGAGAGTCCTTGAATAGCTGTTGATGCCATTGTAGTGAATCGCCTGGACAGTTCATGAATGAAGTGATCCAGAAAGGGAATAAAAATTGCTCTTCGCCAGTACTCTTCTGAAGTCTCTCCAGCCACATTGTTCCTCATAGTCTGTTTGCTACAGACACGTGGAAGGGGTAATTCAGTATTATTGCAGAAGCTCCCCATTTCTGACATATCTCTGAAGATATTCCTAAACTCATTCGCAATGTTTGCACAAACAGCCTGCAGCTCATTAAGCACACAGCTGACTTGCTCATATGCATACAGTATGTCTTGTGATGATCCTGGAGTTCATAAATTCAAATGCCATGGAGCAACTAGTCACCGTTCCCACAAGAGGAGAAAATATACTAGATCTCATCATCACAAACATGGGGACAAAATGCTCCACACCGGAAGTATATCCCTCATTGGTGAGATCAGATCACAAACTTATCTCACTGGAAATCCACATCCCGCCCCCACCCCAAACAAAAAAGACCACAGTGAAGAACTTCTCTAAAGCAAACTTCACACTACTCAAGACTGGTGTGGTATCCTTCAAGGCCCCCGAGCCAGTGGAAACCACAACCCAAGCTGCGGAAGCCCTTACAAATGCCTTCTATGAACACCAGTTTAGGTTTGTGAAGGGCCGATCTTGTCTCCTGAACCTGATTGACTTCTTTGAATCAGTCTTCAGAGCCATGGACAAGGGTAAGGTGGTCCACACAGCCTATCTAGACCTTGCCAAGGCCTTTGACACCATCCCCCACTCTGGAATCATAGATAAACTTACTAACTTGGGCATTAATCCTTATGTCACCCAATGGTTTGCTAAATGGCTTACTGATAGAACCCACACTGTAAAAGTAGCCGACTCCAAATCCAGCTCCAGACAAGTGACAAGTGGAGTACCTCAGGGTTCAGTCCTGGGGCCGCTCTTGTTTGGCATCTACTTCTCTGAAGTACAGGTCAACACTAAGGGACTCTGGCTAACAAAGTTTGCAGATGACTGCAAACTGGGAGCCATTATTGAATCCCCAAATGATGTGGATACTCTACAAAAGGGCCTTACAGAAACAGATGCTTGGTGCCAGAGCCATGGGCTCAAGCTCAATGCCAAGAAATGTATTGTTATCCCCTTTGGGAAAAACATGTATCCATGAATTACCATATAGGTGGCAGTACACTAAACACAGAAAGTGTGATAAGAGACTTAGGGACACAGGTGGACAGTGGTCTCACCTTCGATAACCACATCGCCACAACAGTCAGGAAATCCTTCTATGTGGCACACCTCATCACGAAGGGCTTTTCATCCAGAAAAAAGGAGGTCATTGTCCCACTGTACTCATCCCTCATTAGACCCATTATAGAATACAATGCCCCATTTGGTATGTACCTCTCAAGACATCTGCAACAACTGGAAAGGCCTCAGAAATACCTCACTAAAAGAATCACAGGCCTAAAGCAGATGCCCTACGCTGACCGCCTTAAAAAACTCCAGCTATACTCTGTCGCATATCGTCTACTCAGAGGCGATCTCTGCTTAACATACAAGGCCATGTCAAACCCAGAGCTGTTGGACATGCTACACTTAAAGAAATCCCAATCCCTCAGAGATACGCTCCAGGGATCTAAACCTTGTCATCACAATAAACAAAACATGCTGGAGGGATAGGTTCCTGACCCAGAGACTCCCCAGACTCTGGAATAGATTGCCCATACATGTCAAGCAGAGTGCCTCTTTGGACCTCTTCAAGAGGAACCTTGACGATTGGATGGGAGAAAGGAAATTCACCCCAGGGATCACGTCAGTCGCCCTGCTAGACAGGGGTCCAGGAAAGTAAATAATGTGGGAAGAAATAGCCAGGGAATTGTTATGGCTAGGCTTGTATAGGCCCTAGGGCTGATAGCCTAGTACCAACCTATGAACCTATGAACCTCCAGGACTGCATGGATCAGGCAATCCCTAATAAAACCAAGACTCTTTCCACCAAGGGCAAACGTCCAGTCTGGTGGACCCCAGCCATAAACAAACTTTACAATAAGAGGAGAAAGCTGTTACATGATAGAGCAAAATCCATAAAAGAGAAGACACCCTTGATCATTATTAGTAAAAAAATACGAGCACTCATAAAATCATCCAAGGCCAAATTTGAGAGAAAAATTGCAATAGATTCAAAAGACAATCATAAGGCCTTCTTCAGCTATGTTAGAAACCTGGGTGGAAACTCCCAGATATGCGCAGAATTAGTCCAAAATGATACAAAAATCACTGAACCCACAGACATTGCCAACATACTGGAAGACAGGTTCAGTGCAAACTTCACCCCCCTCTCCCCCCAAAAGGAGAGATAACTATCCCAGCGGAGTGTAGCCTCCCAGACATCTCTAATGCGCAGGTGAAAGCTGCTCTCTCTAAAGCTAAAAACACAGCATCAATGGGACCGGATGGTGTCCCGGCTGTGTGCTACGAACTCAACGAGGAACTAAACCCGCATATAAGGCAGCTGTTTAATCTTAGCCTTACCACAGGATACGTGCCCAAGGAGTGGCGTACGGTAACTGTGGTCCCACTCCACAAAGGCGGTACCTCTATGGACCCTGGAAATTACCGCCCCATAAGCTTAACAAGCCTGGTCTGCAAAGCTATGGAGAGGATCATAATGGAACTCATAAACAAAGACATAGGGGACTTGCAGACATTGGACCTGACCCAGTTTGGCTTTGTCAAGGGCAGATCATGCCTTTTGAACTTGGTCGACTTCTTCGAAACAGTCACCAAGGCCATTGATGAGGGAAAGGCAGTCCATACAGCCTACCTTGACCCTGCAAAAGCTTTCGACACAATACCCCACTCGGGTATTATAGAGAAACTTACCAGCTTAAATGTTTATTTATTTATTTATTTTACATTTGTTAACCGGGAGAGTCCGACTGGATACATGTCCATTTTCAGCGGAGGCCCGGGGAGAAAAGCTCCAGGTACATAACAGACATATGAACATTGTTAATGCAAAAAAGGAAGATAGTTGAGTTCTAAATACAATATAAAGATACATCACATCTTGGGAAAAAATAACAGCAGCATATAAAAAAAACATAGGTCAGTTACAAAGGCGAGGCGCCTTGTTAAAAAGCAGTTAAGGATAGTGAGGTAAGAGAAGGGTAAATGATAGTGGTTAATCAGGTTTGGAGCAGGGACATTGCCAGAGAGTATTGAGATGGGGTTTAAGCTTTTTTTTGAATTGTAGGAGTGAAGGTTCTGAGGTGAGCATGGTCGGTAGGGAGTTCCACATTTTACCTACAAAGTTTGAGAATAGAAAATCCCCAGCAGAATTATTGGCTTTGGTAGTTTGAGCTAAGATCTTATTGGAGGAGCGTAAAGATTGCAGGTTAATATAGGGGTGAATGATGTTTTTCAGAGCTGGTGTTTTCTCTGGGTGATACAGTATCTGGTGAGCCGTTTTGAGTTGGTTGAAATGGAGTTGGCTGGAAAACTCTAACCACCCTAGTTGCTTCAAGTTAGTGCAGTGGTGCATTCTAAAGGTGGAATTTGTGGCAAATCTAGCTATGTGATTGTAACAAGAAGCAAGTTTGTTAAGGGTTGTCTTGTTTAGGTTTGTAAAAAGGGGGAAGGCATAGAAAAGAGTTGATAGTAGGTGTGTGCTGGCAATTGTAATTTTAGCATGAGGAGTGAGAAAGTGTTTTACTTTATAGAGAGAGCCAAGCTTTTTATTGACGGTTTTGATGGTTAGATTGAAATGGGTGTCAAATTTAAGGGAGTTATCAATGGTAACACCTAATAGCTTTGTGTGAGCTTCTGGTGATATAGTGATTCCATTGGAGGATGTAATAGAGAAGGTGGGGGGAAGAGTCTTGTTAGTGGGTGAGAAAGTAAGTAGTTTTGTTTTGTTGGGGTTGAGAACTAGTTGATGACTTGAGAACCATTTTTCTATTAGGTTGAAGGTGTCTTGGGTTGAAGCAGTGAGGTCTGCCAGGTTGGAGGCAGTGCTGATGATAGTCGAATCATCTGCATATTGAATGCATGTGGCATGGGGGTGATTGTGGGCAGGTCATTAACAAAGATGGTGAAGAGAAGAGGGCCAAGAATAGATCCTTGGGGAACTCCAAGTGTAACAGGTAGGCATGTGGATAATTTGTCCTGCCATAGAACAGCCTGTTGCCTATTGGACAGGTAGGATTGGAACCATTTCAGCGTGGAATTGCTGAGTGATAGTTTGTTTAATGTATGGAGGAGTTGAATGTGGTTCACCATATCAAAGGCCTTGGAGAGGTCTAAGAAAAGAGCAGATGATAGTTTATTATTGTTTCTGAAGTTATTGATGGTATTAGAAAAGGATAGTAGGGCTGATGTGGTACTGTGATTTGGCCTGAAGCCATGTTGGGAGTTGGCTAGAATTTTATTTTTGATGAGGTGTTCCATCAGTTGTTTGTGGACACACTTTTCCATAATTTTGGCCAGGGGTGAGAGTATAGCTATAGGTCTGTAGTTGGTTAGCTCTAGTGAGCTACAACCTTTATGGAGAGGAATAATGAGGGACATTTTCCATATGGAGGGGATGAAGGCTTCTGACAAGGTACGGTTTATGATTATGGAGACGGGATAGGAAATGGCCTCAGCTGCTTTTTGCAGAAACTCAGCTGGGAGAAGGTCAGCTGCTAGCTTAGTGGGTTTTAGTTTTTTAAGAAGAGATGTTATAGAGGATATGGGTACTGGATCAAAGGTAAATAGATGATCTGATGTAGTTGTAGTATTCTGCTGGCATGGGTAGTGGAGTGGGCTGGTTGTTTGTTTGAATTGTGTGGCCAGGGATTGTATAGTTTCTGTGAAGAAACTATTGAATGTGTTAGCAATGTTTACAGGGCACTGTTGTTTGCAAGTTGTTGGAGTGGGGGTGGTTGCCTGGCCTGGGTGCAGGAGCTTGTTTAAGCCTGCCCAGAATTTTTGTGGATTATTAAGGTGTTTGTGTTGGAGGTGGAGGAAGAAGTTTTTTTTATCATTTAAGATCATTCTTTTAGTTTCATTTCTAAGTTGCCGGAAGGTTTGGTGGGAGTGTGGGTCTTTAGAGGTACGCCATGTGACCCACATCTTGTTTCTAGATAGGATTTTGGATTTTGTTTCCTTAGAGAGCCATGGTGCGGTTTTGGTTTTATTTCTAATGGACCGTATTGGAGGATGGGAATCTAGAATCTTGAGGAAGGTGGTGTTGAAGTAGTTAACTGCCTCTTCAAGAGGAAGAGACTTGAGTATTGTCCAGTTGTGGGCTTTAAGTTCAGTTGAATTTATTATTGTTCCTGATTTTTTTTATGGTTGTAAGAAGGGGGGTGATTTTCTTGAATTTGATAACATAGGTGAGTAAGTGATCACTCATGTCCTCTGGGTGAGTACCTGCTGAGTACTGGTCAGGATCTTTATTAGTAAGGATCCAGTCCAGGATGCTGTCTTTGTTTTGGGGTTTACCTAGTCTGGTAGGAGTGGATATGAGCTGAGAAAAGCAATGTAGATTTATGCTGCTAGATGAGGAGCTAGATGAGAAGGAATTCCAATCGATGTTGAAGTCACCTAACACTATGGATTCCTGGGGGTGAGTTTGAGTTAACCAGTGGAGAAAGTCCTCTAAGGTTTTGTTATTATTGTTGCCTGGGGGGATGTAAATACATGCTATAAATGTAAACCCATATGTCACAAGATGGGTTGCAAACTGGCTAAAGGACAGAACCCACAGGGTTAGAGTTGCTGGCGCCATGTCAGACTCCAAGCCAGTCACAAGTGGGGTCCCACAGAGCTCAGTCCTTGGCCCCCTGTTGTTCGGCATCTACTTCTCAGAAGTACAGGCAAACATAGGAGGACTATAGCTGACAAAGTTTGCAGATGACTGCAAACTGGGCGCCATAGTGGAAAGTACATCGGACACAGATATCCTTCAGAGGGGTCTCACGGAAACTGATAACTGGTGCCAGAGCCATGGCCTGAAGTTAAATGCCAAAAAATGTATAGTCATACCCTTCGGGAAAAACAAGGTAACCCCAAGCTACCATATAGGTGGCAATCCATTAAGCACAGAAGAGGTTATCAGGGACCTGGGGAACCAGGTTGACAGTGGCCTTTCTTTTGACACTCACATTGCTAAAGTGGTTAGAAAGACCTTCTACATTGCCCACCTGATCATGAAGGGATTCACATCCAGATCAAGTGAGGTCATTGTTCTCCTGTACTCTTCACTTATCAGACCAATGATCGAGTACAATGCCCATTCAGGATGTATCTCACCCGACACCTGCAGCAATTGGAGAGACCCCAAAAGTTCCTCACCAAAAGGATAAAGGGACTCCAAAATCTGTCATATGCTGCCAGACTGAAGAAACTCCAGCTCTATTCAGTCGCATACCGCCTGCTCAGAGGTGACCTGTGCCTGACATACAAGGCCATGTCCAACCCGGAATTAATGGACATGCTCCACCTCAAAAAATCCAAATCTACCAGATCCACTAGAGCAAGCGACTTAAACCTTAGCACGGATATAAATAGGACATGTTGGAGGGATAGATTTGTCACCCAGAGACTCCCTATGCTGTGGAATAAAATCCCAGTCCATGTGAGGCAGAGCACCTCGATGGCTCTGTTCAAGAGAAATCTTGACCGGTGGATGGGAGATCGTAGGTTTACCCCGGGAATCATCTCTGTGTCGCTGCTGGACAGAGGCACAACAAACTAATGGGCACAGTATTTTTTAACATAAGGGGTGGCGTAAGCCACAAAACTTTGGGCTAGGCTTATAAATGCCTTAGGGCAGATAGCCTAGTATAAACCTATGAACCTATGAACCTTGCAGAAGTTTGCTAAGGGGCTTAGTAAAGCCAAACAAGAACCTTGCTGACTGGAAGGAAACAATAAAGCAAGACTTAGTAATTGAACTGTAAAGTCTACTGGCATCTGTCAAAGTTTTTTCATCCCAGTGTGGCCCTCTGTTATTCATAATATTGTCTAAACAGTGAATGAGTGCTTCATACATTTGATAGAAGTCATCAAAGGCTGTATGTCTCTCCACCCATCTGGTCTCACACAGCAACTTAAGCTTTTGTTTTTCTATAGGTTTTTTGCCACTTGCCTTTTGCTGTAAGTTTATGTACTGCACTGATTCCTCTAGACATTTTTGCCTTTTTGGGGAGTATTTGAAAAACAAACTAACTTCCTTCATTATATTTAACATTATTTGTACTTCTGGAACTTGGCAAGCCTTTGAAAGTACGAGGTTCAACTGGTGGCTAGCACAATGGAAAAAAATAGCATGTGGTACTTTTTCTTGAAACAAAGCTGCACAGCCTTTCTGTGCTCCAGCCATTTTTCCAGCACCATCGTACCCTTGAGCTTTGCAGTGCTCAAGATTCAACGTTAACTTTGTTAGGCATGTGACCAACTTATTGCATATCTCCTCTCCATTCACAGATTCACAGGCAATAAACTCTATGAATCTCTCCACAGGATGG
Organism: Protopterus annectens; assembly: GCF_019279795.1. Classification (NCBI taxonomy): domain Eukaryota; kingdom Metazoa; phylum Chordata; order Ceratodontiformes; family Protopteridae; genus Protopterus; species Protopterus annectens. The sequence goes on from NC_056739.1 coordinate 1,600,491,127, forward strand.
CCATTCTTCACATATGGTAGTACTACTCCAAGTTGTTCCCAGTTGCTTATATCTGCAATTTCATCTGCTTGGATGGAATAAAAGGGTCCAAGAGGCTGTTGTTTAATATCCTTTATTATCTGCTGTTGAATGTATTCTTTAATATAGTCTAGCAAATCATTCTGTACTGTTTTTGAAATATATGTTGCATTCTTTTGGCATGTCTGCAAGTGGGCTTCTAGCTCTCTGCCACCAGCATCAATTCAGAAATCAACTAGAGATCTGAAGTTTCCTTTGTTGGTTGTACAGTCATTAGTGCAGTCATCTCTGTGTCCACGGAGTGCTATCCCTTGCCTTCCACAGTACTCCAGACACTTTATAATAGAAGTTAGTAGAGCTCTGTTTTTGGCCACCTGCAGCTGTGACACATTTGAAATTGCAAAGTCCACTCTTTGACTTGGATTGTCACTTGTGACTCAGAAAGCATGTAATTTTGCCTCATATTTCTTGTGGTAATCTAATTCTGAATGTCGCTGAATATCAGCTTTGGCATGCTTCCAATTACAATATGGCTGCTCAATGAATAACTTTGCATGTTCCGTCTGTGCTGGTGTTGGAAATAACACACAGGCTAAACAATACAGCCCATCTTTTTTTACTGAATATGCCAGAAAATGAAACTGGTCTAGTCATGACAGCTGACATTGGCGAAGGGAACTTCCTGATTTTCTTCTTTTGTCTGTGAAGGCTTTGAGTGGGAAACGAAAACCGTCTTGTGGTTTGCGATGATTTATGACAATGACTTTCTCCTTATCTGCAGCATTAGTACATGTGATGTACTCACTAATATCTGTCAATGAACACTTTGTGGCACTGACTTCATCCGAATGCTTCTTACTGACTTCACTAACAGTACTTCTCTCACTTTCTATGTTATCTGTTAAGCTGCTGACTTTTGTGACAGTACTATTTTCACTGACTTCTCTGATGGCACTACATTCATTTACCATGTCTTCTGTGTCAAACAGACATGACTCTGACTGCTGGTTAAAAAAACAAAAACAAATATCAAGAGGAAGATTTCTTCTTTAACAGTACAACAAATACAACTACATTTTCCTCCATTGAATAGCGTACTGTTACACAAAAAAAAGTTTCACTAACTAAAAAAAAAATAGGGAAAGACTCTATACACTAGATGCCTGCAAACCCACAAAAGAAATGCAAAGTATACAACATGGATCATTAAGATGTTCCGTCTCACCGATGAGCTCCTGCCTTCATATAAGACTTTTAGAGTACAGTACCTTTCAGTTCATTTTCCATTCCATATCTGACTTTCCTTTCAAGACCAAAATCAGTAAAACTTATGAATACCCTCATTCATAAAATCCTAGACAAATACTTTAGCACAGGAAATAGTGTCACACACATCTGAACTATCTGACAATCATCCTGATAATAGGACATAATTCTGTACTTTGCCACTACTCTCACCCACAAATGACTTACCCTCAGAGACTGAACCTTCTCCGTGTTTTATGACCTTTCTGAAAAAATTGAAGAGAGACTGTTGATGTAGTTCTCGCTTTGCTCCTGAAGACATAGCAGCACTTTCTGCTGACATACTGCAGCTCATTTCAATACACAAAATAACTGCTTGAAGCCTTCGGTTATCTAATGTGCAAAATAAAACAGTGTCAAGTACTAATGACTTGGCTAATGGCCACAACAACATGTCTTCATTATGCTGAAGAAAGAACGCATATAAAACGCTTCACAAATGAATGCACAAATCTGTTCTTTGGTTTGGCATGTTGCAATCGCTTTACAAAACTGTCTGTCTGTGGGTGCTATACTTCTATCAGCCTTCACACATTCTGGCATTACACAGCATTTTCTGGACAAATAAAGGGCATAGGTCAAAACTGTAAGCATTTTGTGAGCAATGAAAGATATCAGAATGTACAAATAGCCTGAACTTTGACTGCCACGTGTCCACAGTGGTGAGGAAGTCCTTCTATGTGGAACAACTTATAAGTAAATGTATGGCATCCAGATCCAAGGAAATTATAACCCCACTGTATTCAGCCTGATTAGACCAATAATTCAGTACAATGCACCATTTCACATGTACTTGACTAGGCACTTATTTTACATATAATGGAGTGCCTGGCATCACCTCAGAGGTTCCTCACAAAGAGCATACAGGGTATAAACAAAATGTCTTATATGGATAGACTAAAAGGCCTATCCCTTTATTCTGTCTCCTACCAATTATTAAAGGGTGACCTGTGCCTGTTCTACAAGGCACTTACAAATCCTGACTTGGTAGAGCTGCCAGACATCTGCAAGTCAAACAGCACAAGGGTCAGCTGATCTCGGGATCTAAACTTAGTCAGTGACTCAAACAAAACATACAGGAGAGACAGCTATGTGTCTCAGAGATTGCTCTTTCTTTGGAACAGGCTTTCCATAGTAGGCAGTTCAGGGGGATGGGTACCCGGCTTTAAGAGGGGATCTACAAGAATGCTGCCAGAAATGTTTGCAAGAAAGAAACAATATGAGCAGAGACTACATGTATGGAGTGAAGAAAGGCTAAATGAATTATAATAGTCTCACCAGCTGCACTAGTAGATTTTGGATCTTTCCAAATTACAATTTGTATTTTCCATATAATGTACTGAATGTGATGTTCAAGATTTAGGATGCTATTTATAAACTGTAAGCACAATGCAATAGGGCTGATACCCTGTAAAGTAATGCATTGACCTATTTTTGATTCACAGAAACTAGTACACTATGAGTTAAAAAAACTGTACACAATCTTACCCCATTATGTAGAAAGAATAACCTATGCAAGGAATAAACACATAAATGACCACCATCCCCAGGATTACATGCCATTTGTAAACATTACACAAACTGCATATGGGCTGATCCCAATGGGGTTACTTATGGGACCCAAAGTGGGTACCTACAGATGGTGCAGTGCTTGTGACCACAGTGGCACCCTTTCCTGTTGACATGTTGTTTGGATACCAGAGCAGAGCAGTAAGTCAACACTAAATTAAAGAAAACATGACTGGTAGGTAAAACCTTACCAGCAACAAAATTCTCTGTGGTGCAGGCAACCCTATTACCACACTCACATCTTACTCTGCACCCACACAGTGGTGCTGTCAAGGTCTAACCAATAGCAGTTGTCAGAGCACCAGATCCTCTCATCACTGTCATATGGTAATGACCATAGCTGAGTGGGATGTCAGTGAAGCACAGGAGGTAACAGCTACTTTGTAAAGTATATTATACTTTACTAAACATCTCTTCACAAAATCTGTACCATGTGGAGTTATGCTAAAACCTTTACTGTGTGGTATTGTCATGCTAAAATCTGTACTGTGTGAAGCTTTCGTGCTACACAGTGAAACCTACCTGGTGCACCAGTGTGTACTGTGCATACCTGTGCACCATTCTCAAAAGTTGAGAGTCTTCCATACTCTGTAAACCTTATATTTGCATCTCAGAAATAAACAGTAGTGTATTAAAGTTAGTATATATACACTTTTATTCAACTAACCACTACATTTATGAATCCTGGAGTTAACTTATCCCGAAAATGGATGCCAAGATATTTATGTGTAGTTCTATACAGCAATCATGTATAATGTATGGTAAAGGAAGGCATTCCAGATGTTTGTTGACTTTAATCAGAAAGAAGCATATTTTGGTAGTACTTGGGAGTAAATTAATGGTAAAGAGCTTGTTTTGAAGAATGTTAAATAATGTTGATGACTAACTTGCATTTTCTAGAACTCTGTATGATTTGAAGAGAACTGCTGAGTTTCAGTCTGCTGAAGTAAATAGAATTTTGGATAGAGTTACCACTTATTATTTAAAACAGTAAAGGACTCAGGACTGAGCCCTGTTAAACATCAGTGGCAGCAGTTAGAGTAGTAGATTTCGGACCTTCCCAAATTACAGTTTGTACCTTCCATATAGCTTGTAAACTATTAAAAGCAGAGTCATAGTAAGCCAAATTTGTGTAGCCCAGTGAGTGGTAACTGACAATCTACCATGATGAAAGTCTTCAGCTTGTCTAGAAAATACAGCAGTTGGCTCCACTATTCAAGGTGTTATGTTAGCATTCTGAGAAGCAACTGCATGCTTGTATGCTGGCCCACGTACCTTAACTTATTTTTTCTCCTTTATGTCAGCTTTCATTTGGTACATGTCTGCAGTTCTGATCTTTAGTTTTCTGAGCATTATTCTTTCTTTGCTGTTCTCACATATTCTGCTTTAGAAAAAGGAACTTGTGTGTGTTGATTACTCTAGTTCTGCATTATTATTTTAAACCTTGCTTTTTGTGTTTGCCTTAGTCTGGCTGTATTATTTTTGGTAAATCTCTTTTGATATGTATCTGTTTTGGTGTCTATTACTCCATATTTTTCTTTTAGATTTCAATGTAATGTACCTATATTAGCTGGTGTAAAATTCATTCATGTTGTATGTACTATGTTTGAAAGTCCCATATTTAAAGCTATGTATCAGTTATGTAATGTAAAGTCAAGATCATGAATGAAAATGTACATCACTGTTTCATGTGCACTTACCCCATTTAAAGAGCACCACCAGTTTAAAAAATGAACATAGGAAGAATGAAAGACATCATTATAGTATGCAGTGGGCACTGTTTCCCATCCAGTAGCAATCTGATGCAATCATACACAGAAAGTTTATTTATCCTTTGTGATCAGGTTAGTCCCACTGGGCTAGTAGCCTCTTTTCAGGGGTGTATTCCTGCTACAACTGCAATTTGACTAGGGCATCAAGGAGCTTCCTTTACTCTTTTCTATAAGTGTTATTAGGATCTTTTATATCCACCTGTGCTACCACCAACTCAAGCAGATTGGACAACAGTTTAACTTCTTATCCGAAGGACGTCACACTCTGGAGTACAGCACTCCCCCAGTGCTGCACTGTAGTGTCAGCAATTCATTCACCTGGATTGGAAACAGAACCCACAGCCTTCTGGTCTTGGAACACCAAATCATTTGAGAAATGCATGAGGAAATGCAAAACAATGCCTCAGTCAAAGAACTGAATGAACCATGACTCTCCATAATTTAATGTTTTGTAAAAATGTCCTTAAGCATTTGCTGTCTAAAATTGTACTTCTTTGCGTTAGACTGTTGTTTGTAAGACACTTTACAGACCGAAGGAAATATAATGGCAGCTGCAGGATGGTATTCACTAGTGTTATAGGCAGATTATATTGCAGAAAAAGAAACTCCATTAGACCTCTAACCCAACAGTTTGTATGCAAGTAATTTGTTAGATTTTAATTAAAAGCAAGTAGTAGTTTCTGTTGTTTAGCTGGAAGATGAAATGCTTCTGGAACAGCATTAAATGTGCCTGTTTGTACAAAATAAGAGGACTCATTGCCTCATGCTCAGTTTAAATAACTGAACATGTTCTGTAACTTCAGGACACGGCATTTAACATTTGTCTCTGTAAAGCTACCAGGAAATTATACCATGTATTAGCCCTTAAAATCAGATAAAAAGATTCCTCAGTAGGGCTCACAATGATGTCTAATTATATGTACGTAAATAGATTCAGAAAGGGATGACAGAAGCAAAATTCCATTATGAATTTAGAAATAGTTTGAGGCTATAGGGGATAAAAGAGACTACCTACAGAAAATATAAAGATTTCATTTTTCTGCTTGTTAGTAATGCATTGCTTCCTCTACCTACAGGATTACTGCCAACAGCTTTCACCTCCTGGACATCTAATTTTCTGTAATGTTGTATCCCTACAACACGATACAACTCTGCACACGATGAACGTACGGGCTGTCCGGCAAACTGTCATGTTTCAGTAAACAACGTTCAGCTTTGGGCATCGAGAAAGGCTGTAGTCCTGTTTCTTTCAGACACAGTGACTTGTGCTACTAGATATAAACATTGACTGTTCTGGTGAATTCAGACTGGGGCGACAGTGCAATTTCATGGGAAACAGTGGTATAAAGATGGCTTCTTATTTTTTTTAAATATTTTTTTATTTTATTTTTTCGTCACTCCAACTACACAATTGAACTCAAACCAATAACCATAATGATGTCCTTCCCAGGTCCAGTTCTAATTATAATGGCTTTCAGAAAAATCAGGGAGTCTCAGACTCTGTATTAAGGGGCAACGCATGTAGCAAGACCCAGAAGCGCACGCGAGTTGTATTTATGGCCTTTATGGAATAGTGAGGGAGAGCGTGAAATGCCACATGCATGCTCTGTTTCATTCATTCATCCATTCACAATCTGGCAACTTCAGGGAAGGTAATGTGGAACAAACAGGCAAAATGTGGAACACTTACTAATGACTTACTAACCACTTAACTAGGAAGCTCATAGAATGGTTAAAATGTTGTATTTTTACTTATAAAATAGTTCTTTTAATGATTTAGCACTGTTACAGGTTAAAAAAACACTAACCCTAAATGTGTGACAGGCTCTTTCAATGTGGAACTTCGAGGAACATGACCTTTTTAATACCCCAAATGAGGATGTTTTTTTCCTCGAAATGAGGTACTCTTGAGAGGTATGGCAGAATCTACCTAACTGAAAACTGGCATCTGAATTCAGCAAAATGAAGGATGGTGTTCTGCAATAAAAAAGAAGGTGATGGATGCTTGTATTTTATTTGGGCATTAACACTGCGCAACTAGAGAAGAACTTTAGCAGGCGATCATGGTCATAAAAAATGCCCCTGAAGACTTCATATCGTTGTGCATCGCAGTATCTCTGTTGGATGCCTACAAAGTAACAGAAACTGTATGGAATACCACAACAACAGGCTATTCGCTATATATCCCCTTTGTTTTGGAATGCTACAAGCTGAATGGAATACCACAACTAGTGTTAAATGGGATTTTCGCTATAACTACCTGGTTGCAACATGTAAATCCATGTCTTTACATTTACAGGAACAGCACAGTCGACTAGTAAAGGGATTTGTTAAACACGCATGGATTATTTTGTTACACCTCATATTAAATACTTGCATGTATAACAATCGAAACTGAAGCAGCCTTTCTGTTCAGTCAAGGCACTCCCCTCTATGTTATCTACATACGAAGCAGACCGCATACAGGGGAGTAAGCAAACACATTTAAACTTTCAGAAAAAGTAATTGCTAGCTTACTGCTTTGAATCATCTCCATGACCCAATATGTTGACCTAAGATTTCATTCTTAGAATTTCTGAAAGACTTCTGAACACGCAAGAGCATGTGGGGAAAAACTAATGCAGATCATGGCGCCATTTTTTAACGTAGTCTACAATGGCGCCATGATGCAATGATTTTAATCCTTTAATAAGTTAATAAGTTATGCCTTGGCAGATTGAATCTGCCAAGGGATCTTGAGGGATTTTATCATTTCGGGGCAATTAATTATTATTTGAATTTCAGATAATATCGAATTCCACAATACATGCGGCATGTTCAACAACAGTTGCTTCGAGTTCATACATCCCAAGTTCTTGTTTTTATTACATTTTTTTTGTCATGTTTAATACAGATAGTAACAGATAACTTATTAAGGATGTTAGAACTTGAAGCAACATGCCGCATGTACTGTGGAATTTGAATTTATTATAATTATATGTTTAATAACTGTTTAACTGTTAACATGTTAAGCAATCAATTATTGAATGCATTATTATTAACCAGCTACAAAACGACATTAAGCTTTACACCGGAAGACACTTTTAAATATCAGATAAAGAAATTATATCTACGCTGAACCTAAAGTTTAAAACAAACAGCAAAACACAAACATTACAAAAAACACCACTAAATGTAAAAGCAACACTTTAAATTTAGGCATTAAACACACATTACATTTCCGGAATACTTTAAACTACCTGACAAGTCGTTTAAAACGTTTTAATTTAATATTTAATATCAAACTGGCTCTTTGGTACAAAAATAAAAAAAAAATACCTCTCTGAGAGACTCACAGACTTGCTGAAGGGAGTTTGCTGGAGTTCACTAGTCACTGCTGACTTTAAGTTTAGTAAATTACTGTGTCGTAATACTTTCAAAGTTTGAAAACAAGTGTTTACCAAAACACGCCTAACTCAACTACAACAGAGAATTATTTGGAGGAGCAATTATTGAGGAGATTAAATCATCTGACTCTGCAACCTCTAATCGCTTCTCCAATGTATTTGAGTTAGGCGCGATTTTTCACAGCATTGACTGGTTCAGGTCATGAGGAACCCGAACTGAAAAAAAATGTACGGTACTGTCCACATTTTTTTTAACTGTCAGAGCAGACAAATGGTTTCATACCATTACATATTACATATTACTAGGACTCAGTGACTCCGTATATGATTTTGTCTTGTCAGTTCAAAAAAAAAAAACAAAAAAACACGTAACTTGAAAACTTGAAAGAGTTCTGGACAAAAGGAGGTGGCGTGCGCCCCTGCGCCCATGCCTAAATCCGCCACTGACCAGTATGTCTGTAAAAGCACATACCTAAGTAACCAGTACGTCAGTAAAAGCACATGCCTAAGTAACCAGTATGTCAATTAAAGAACATGCCTAAGTAACCAGTATGTCAATAAAAGTAGGTGCCTAAGTAACTAATATGTCAGTAAATGCACATGCCTAAGTAACCACTATGTCAGTAAGCACACATGCCTAAGTAACCAGTATGTCAGTAAAACCACATGCCTAAGTAACCGGTATGTCAGTAAAAGCACATGCCTAAGTAACCAGTATGTCCGTAAAAGCACATACCTATGTAACCAGTATGTCAGTAAATACACATACCTAAGTAACCAGTATGTCAGTAAGACCATACCTAAGTAACCAGTATGTCAGTAAAAGCACACGCCTAAGTAACCAGTATGTCTGTAAAAGCATATACCTAAGTAACCAGTATGTCAGTAAAAGCACATACCTAAGTAACCAGTATGTCAATAAAAGAACATGCCTAAGTAACCAGTATGTCAGTAAAAGCACATGCCTAAGTAACCAGTATGTCAGTAAAAGAACATGCCTAAGTAACCACTATGTCAGTAAAAGTAGGTGCCTAAGTAACTATTATGTCAGTAAATGCACATGCCTAAGTAACCACTATGTCAGTAAGTGCACATGCCTAAGTAACCAGTATGTCAATAAAAGAACATGCCTAAGTAACCAGTAAGTCAGTAAAAGAACATGCCTAAGTAACCACTATGTCAGTAAAAGTAGGTGCCTAAGTAACTATTATGTCAGTAAACGCACATGCCTAAGTAACCACTATGTCAGTAAATTCACATGCCTAAGTAACCAGTATGTCAGTAAAAGCACATGCCTAAGTTACCAGTATGTCAATAAAAGCACATGCCTAAGTTACCAGTATGTCAATAAAAGCACATGCCTAAGTTACCAGTATGTCAATAAAAGCACATGCCTAAGTTACCAGTATGTCAATAAAAGCACATGCCTAAGTTACCAGTATGTCAATAAAAGCACATGCCTAAGTTACCAGTATGTCAATAAAAGCACATGCCTAAGTTACCAGTATGTCAATAAAAGCACATGCCTAAGTTACCAGTATGTCAATAAAAGCACATGCCTAAGTTACCAGTAAGTCAGTAAAAGAACATGCCTAAGTAACCACTATGTCAGTAAAAGTAGGTGCCTAAGTAACTATTATGTCAGTAAACGCACATGCCTAAGTAACCACTATGTCAGTAAATTCACATGCCTAAGTAACCAGTATGTCAGTAAAAGCACATGCCTAAGTTACCAGTATGTCAATAAAAGCACATGCCTAAGTTACCAGTATGTCAATAAAAGCACATGCCTAAGTTACCAGTATGTCAATAAAAGCACATGCCTAAGTTACCAGTATGTCAATAAAAGCACATGCCTAAGTTACCAGTATGTCAATAAAAGCACATGCCTAAGTTACCAGTATGTCAATAAAAGCACATGCCTAAGTTACCAGTATGTCAATAAAAGCACATGCCTAAGTTACCAGTATGTCAATAAAAGCACATGCCTAAGTAACCACTATGTCAGTAAGTGCACATGCCTAAGTAACCAGTATGTCAATAAAAGAACATGCCTAAGTAACCAGTAAGTCAGTAAAAGAACATGCCTAAGTAACCACTATGTCAGTAAAAGTAGGTGCCTAAGTAACTATTATGTCAGTAAACGCACATGCCTAAGTAACCACTATGTCAGTAAATTCACATGCCTAAGTAACCAGTATGTCAGTAAAAGCACATGCCTAAGTTACCAGTATGTCAATAAAAGCACATGCCTAAGTTACCAGTATGTCAATAAAAGCACATGCCTAAGTTACCAGTATGTCAATAAAAGCACATGCCTAAGTTACCACTATGTCAATAAAAGCACATGCCTAAGTTACCAGTATGTCAATAAAAGCACATGCCTAAGTTACCAGTATGTCAATAAAAGCACATGCCTAAGTTACCAGTATGTCAATAAAAGCACATGCCTAAGTTACCAGTATGTCAATAAAAGCACATGCCTAAGTTACCAGTATGTCAATAAAAGTAGGTGTCTAAGTAATCAAAACTAGCTGGTAATTACGCAAAGTGATGAAAGCCAAAGCAATCAAATTCTGAAAGCCCAAAAGTACTTAGTGCAATTTAATGAAGCGCTTTTCATCGCTGCCAATACAGCAACTTCTTCAGATAAAATTTCTACTTAAATACATAAAATAAAAGCATCGCATGCTAAATTTTAACATGTGATACATTTTAGCATGTGATGCTTTTATTTTAAGTATTTAAGTACGACTTGTAGTCTTTTATTTTATCTGAAGAAGTTGATGTATTGGCAGCGACGAAAAGTGCTTCATTAAATTGCACTACGTACTTTTGGGCTTTCTGGATTTGTTTGTTTTGGTTTTCATCACTAGGTGCCTACGTAACTAATATGTCATTAAGCGCACATGCCTAAGTAACCAGTATGTCAATAAAAGAACATGCCCAAGTAACCACTATGTCAGTAAACGTAGGTGCCTAAGTAACTAATATGTCAGTAAATGCACATGCCTAAGTAACCACTATATCAGTAAGCGCACATGCCTAAGTAACCAGTATGTCAATAAAAGAACATGCCTAAGTAACCAGTATGTCAGTAAAAGCACATGCCTAAGTAACCAGTATGTCAGTAAAACCACATGCCTAAGTAACCGGTATATCAGTAAAAGCTCATGCCTAAGTAACCAGTATGTCAGTAAAAGCACATGCCTATGTAACCAGTATGTCAGTAAACACACATACCTAAGTAAACAGTATGTCAGTAAGACCATACCTAAGTAACCAGTATACCAGTAAAAGCACATGCCTAAGTAACCAGTATGTCTGTAAAAGCACATACCTAAGTAACCAGTATGTCAGTAAAAGCACATGCCTAAGTAACCAGTATGTCAATAAAAGAACATGCCTAAGTAACCAGTATGTCAATAAAAGTAGGTGCCTAAGTAACTAATATGTCAGTAAACGCACATGCCTAAGTAACCACTATGTCAGTAAGCGCACATGCCTAAGTAACCAGTATGTCAATAAAAGAACATACCTAAGTAACCACTATGTCAGTAAAAGTAGGTGCCTAAGTAACTATTATGTCAGTAAATGTACATGCCTAAGTAACCACTATGTCAGTAAATGCACATGCCTAAGTAACCAGTATGTCAGTAAAAGCACATGCCTAAGTAACCAGTATGTCAGTAAAAGCACATACCTAAGTAACCAGTATGTCAGTAAATGCACATGCCTAAGTAACTACTATGTCAGTAAAAGCACATCCCTAAATAACCAGTATATCAATAAAAGTAGGTGCCTAAGTAACTATTATGTCAGTAAACGCACATGCCTAAGTAACCACTATGTCAGTAAAAGCACATGCCTAAGTAACCAGTATGTCAGTAAAAGCACATCCCTAAGTAACCAGTATATATGTCAGTAAACGCACATGCCTAAGTAACCACTATGTCAGTAAAAGCACATGCCTAAGTAACCAGTATGTCAGTAAAAGCACTTGCCTAAGTAACCACTATGTCAGTAAAAGCACATGCCTAATTAACCAGTATGTCAATAAAAGAACATGCCCAAGTAACCACTATGTCAGTAAACGTAGGTGCCTAAGTAACTAATATGTCAGTAAATGCACACGCCTAAGTAACCACTATGTCAGTAAGCGCACATGCCTAAGTAACCAGTATGTCAGTAAAACCACATGCCTAAGTAACCAGTATGTCCGTAAAAGCACATACATATGTAACCAGTATGTCAGTAAACACACATACCTAAGTAACCAGTATGCCAGTAAGACTATACCTAAGTAACCAGTATGCCAGTAAAAGCACATGCCTAAGTAACCAGTATGTCAGTAAAAACACATGCCTAAGTAACCAGTATGTCAATAAAAGAACATGCCTAAGTAACCAATATGTCAATAAAAGTAGGTGCCTAAGTAACTAATATGTCAGTAAACGCACATGCCTAAGTAACCACTATGTCAGTAAGCGCACATGCCTAAGTAACCAGTATGTCAATAAAAGAACATGCCTAAGTAACCACTGTGTCAGTAAAAGTAGGTGCCTAAGTAACTATTATGTCAGTAAATGTACATGCCTAAGTAACCACTATGTCAGTAAATTCACATGCCTAAGTAACCAGTATGTCAGTAAAAGCACATGCCTGAGTAACCAGTATGTCAGTAAAAGCCCATACCTAAGTAACCAGTATGTCAGTAAATGCACATGCCTAAGTAACTACTATGTCAGTAAAAGCACATCCCTAAGTAACCAGTATATCAATAAAAGTAGGTGCCTAAGTAACTATTATGTCAGTAAACGCACCTCCCTAAGTAACCACTATGTCAGTAAAAGCACATGCCTAAGTAACCAGTATGTCAGTAAAAGCACATGCCTAAGTAACCAGTATGTCAGTAAAAGCACATCCTTAAGTAACCAGTATATATGTCAGTAAACGCACATGCCTAAGTAACCACTATGTCAGTAAAAGCACATGCCTAAGTAACCAGTATGTCAATAAAAGCACATGCCTAAGTAACCACTATGTCAGTAAAAGCACATACCTAAGTAACCAGTATGTCAATAAAAGCACATGCCTAAGTTACCAGTATGTCAATAAAAGCACATGCCTAAGTTACCACTATGTCAATAAAAGCACATGCCTAAGTTACCAGTATGTCAATAAAAGCACATGCGTAAGTTACCAGTATGTCAATAAAAGCACATGCCTAAGTTACCAGTATGTCAATAAAAGCACATGCCTAAGTTACCAGTATGTCAATAAAAGCACATGCCTAAGTTACCAGTATGTCAATAAAAGCACATGCCTAAGTTACCAGTATGTCAATAAAAGCACATGCCTAAGTTACCACTATGTCAATAAAAGCACATGCCTAAGTTACCAGTATGTCAATAAAAGCACATGCCTAAGTTACCAGTATGTCAATAAAAGCACATGCCTAAGTTACCAGTATGTCAATAAAAGCACATGCCTAAGTTACCAGTATGTCAATAAAAGCACATGCCTAAGTTACCAGTATGTCAATAAAAGCACATGCCTAAGTTACCAGTATGTCAATAAAAGCACATGCCTAAGTTACCAGTATGTCAATAAAAGCACATGCCTAAGTTACCAGTATGTCAATAAAAGCACATGCCTAAGTTACCAGTATGTCAATAAAAGCACATGCCTAAGTTACCAGTATGTCAATAAAAGCACATGCCTAAGTTACCAGTATGTCAATAAAAGCACATGCCTAAGTTACCAGTATGTCAATAAAAGCACATGCCTAAGTTACCAGTATGTCAATAAAAGCACATGCCTAAGTTACCAGTATGTCAATAAAAGCACATGCCTAAGTTACCAGTATGTCAATAAAAGCACATGCCTAAGTTACCACTATGTCAATAAAAGCACATGCCTAAGTTACCAGTATGTCAATAAAAGCACATGCCTAAGTTACCAGTATGTCAATAAAAGCACATGCCTAAGTTACCAGTATGTCAATAAAAGCACATGCCTAAGTTACCAGTATGTCAATAAAAGCACATGCCTAAGTTACCAGTATGTCAATAAAAGCACATGCCTAAGTTACCAGTATGTCAATAAAAGCACATGCCTAAGTTACCAGTATGTCAATAAAAGTAGGTGTCTAAGTAATCAAAACTAGCTGGTAATTACGCAAAGTGATGAAAGCCAAAGCAATCAAATTCTGAAAGCCCAAAAGTACGTAGTGCAATTTAATGAAGCGCTTTTCATCGCTGCCAATACAGCAACTTCTTCAGATAAAATTTCTACTTAAATACATAAAATAAAAGCATCGCATGCTAAATTTTAACATGTGATACATTTTAGCATGTGATGCTTTTATTTTAAGTATTTAAGTACGACTTAATAGTCTTTTATTTTATCTGAAGAAGTTGATGTATTAACAGCGAAAGTGCTTCATTAAATGCACTAATACTGGGCTTTCTATTTTGTTTTGGTTTTTGTCACTAGGTGCCTACGTAACTAATATGTCATTAAGCGCACATGCCTAAGTAATCAGTATGTCAATAAAAGAACATGCCCAAGTAACCACTATGTCAGTAAACGTAGGTGCCTAAGTAACTAATATGTCAGTAAATGTACATGCCTAAGTAACCACTATATCAGTAAGCGCACATGCCTAAGTAACCAGTATGTCAATAAAAGAACATGCCTAAGTAACCAGTATGTCAGTAAAAGCACATGCCTAAGTAACCAGTATGTCAGTAAAACCACATGCCTAAGTAACCAGTATGTCAGTAAAAGCTCATGCCTAAGTAACCAGTATGTCAGTAAAAGCACATGCCTAAGTTACCACTATGTCAATAAAAGTAGGTGCCTAAGTAACTATTATGTCAGTAAATGCACATGCCTAAGTAACCACTATGTCAGTAAGTGCACATGCCTAAGTAACCAGTATGTCAATAAAAGAACATGCCTAAGTAACCAGTAAGTCAGTAAAAGAACATGCCTAAGTAACCACTATGTCAGTAAAAGTAGGTGCCTAAGTAACTATTATGTCAGTAAACGCACATGCCTAAGTAACCACTATGTCAGTAAATTCACATGCCTAAGTAACCAGTATGTCAGTAAAAGCACATGCCTAAGTTACCAGTATGTCAATAAAAGCACATGCCTAAGTTACCAGTATGTCAATAAAAGCACATGCCTAAGTTACCAGTATGTCAATAAAAGCACATGCCTAAGTTACCAGTATGTCAATAAAAGCACATGCCTAAGTTACCAGTATGTCAATAAAAGCACATGCCTAAGTTACCAGTATGTCAATAAAAGCACATGCCTAAGTTACCAGTATGTCAATAAAAGCACATGCCTAAGTTACCAGTATGTCAATAAAAGTAGGTGTCTAAGTAATCAAAACTAGCTGGTAATTACGCAAAGTGATGAAAGCCAAAGCAATCAAATTCTGAAAGCCCAAAAGTACGTAGTGCAATTTAATGAAGCGCTTTTCATCGCTGCCAATACAGCAACTTCTTCAGATAAAATTTCTACTTAAATACATAAAATAAAAGCATCGCATGCTAAATTTTAACATGTGATACATTTTAGCATGTGATGCTTTTATTTTAAGTATTTAAGTACGACTTGTAGTCTTTTATTTTATCTGAAGAAGTTGATGTATTGGCAGCGACGAAAAGTGCTTCATTAAATTGCACTACGTACTTTTGGGCTTTCTGGATTTTTTGTTTTGGTTTTTGTCACTAGGTGCCTACGTAACTAATATGTCATTAAGCGCACATGCCTAAGTAACCAGTATGTCAATAAAAGAACATGCCCAAGTAACCACTATGTCAGTAAACGTAGGTGCCTAAGTAACTAATATGTCAGTAAATGCACATGCCTAAGTAACCACTATATCAGTAAGCGCACATGCCTAAGTAACCAGTATGTCAGTAAAACCACATGCCTAAGTAACCAGTATGTCAGTAAAAGCACATGCCTAAGTAACCAGTATGTCAGTAAAAGCACATGCCTAAGTAACCAGTATGTCCGTAAAAGCACATACCTATGTAACCAGTATGTCAGTAAACACACATACCTAAGTAACCAGTATGTCAGTAAGACCATACCTAAGTAACCAGTACGTCAGTAAAAGCACATGCCTAAGTAACCAGTATGTCTGTAAAAGCACATACCTAAATAACCAGTATGTCAGTAAAAGCACATGCCTAAGTAACCAGTATATCAATAAAAGAACATGCCTAAGTAACCACTATGTCAGTAAGCGCACATGCCTAAGTAACCAGTATGTCAATAAAAGAACATGCCTAAGTAACCACTATGTCAGTAAAAGTATGTGCCTAAGTAACTATTATGTCAGTAAATGTACATGCCTAAGTAACCACTATGTCAGTAAATGCACATGCCTAATTAACCAGTATGTCAGTAAAAGCACATGCCTAAGTAACCAGTATGTCAGTAAATGCACATGCCTAAGTAACTACTATGTCAGTAAAAGCACATCCCTAAATAACCAGTATATCAATAAAAGTAGGTGCTTAAGTAACTATTATGTCAGTAAACGCACATGCCTAAGTAACCACTATGTCAGTAAAAGCACATACCTAAGTAACCAGTATGTCAGTAAATGCACATGCCTAAGTAACTACTATGTCAGTAAAAGCACATCCCTAAATAACCAGTATATCAATAAAAGTAGGTGCCTAAGTAACTATTATGTCAGTAAACGCACATGCCTAAGTAACCAGTGTGTCAGTAAAAGCACATCCCTAAGTAACCAGTATATATGTCAGTAAACGCACATGCCTAAGTAACCACTATGTCAGTAAAAGCACATGCCTAAGTAACCAGTATGTCAGTAAAAGCACATCCCTAAGTAACCAGTATATATGTCAGTAAATGCACATGCCTAAATAACCACTATGTCAGTAAAAACACATGCCTAAGTAACCAGTATGTCAATAAAAGAACATGCCTAAGTTACCAGTATGTCAATAAAAGTAGGTGCCTAAGTAACTATTATGTCAGTAAATGCACATGCCTAAGTAACCACTATGTCAGTAAAAGCACATGCCTAAGTAACCACTATGTCAGTAAAAGCACATGCCTAAGTAACCAGTATGTCAATAAAAGAACATGCCTAAGTTACCAGTATGTCAATAAAAGTAGGTGTCTAAGTAACCAGTATGTCAATAAAAGAACATGCCTAAGTAACCAGTATGTCAATAAAAGCACATGCCTAAGTTACCAGTATGTCAATAAAAGCACATGCCTAAGTAACCAGTATGTCAATAAAAGCACATGCCTAAGTTACCAGTATGTCAATAAAAGCACATGCCTAAGTTACCAGTATGTCAATAAAAGCACATGCCTAAGTTACCAGTATGTCAATAAAAGCACATGCCTAAGTTACCAGTATGTCAATAAAAGCACATGCCTAAGTTACCAGTATGTCAATAAAAGCACATGCCTAAGTTACCAGTATGTCAATAAAAGCACATGCCTAAGTTACCAGTATGTCAATAAAAGCACATGGCTAAGTTACCAGTATGTCAATAAAGCACATGCCTAAGTTACCAGTATGTCAATAAAGCACATGCCTAAGTTACCAGTATGTCAATAAAAGCACATGCCTAAGTTACCAGTATGTCAATAAAAGCACATGCCTAAGTTACCAGTATGTCAATAAAAGCACATGCCTAAGTTACCACTATGTCAATAAAAGCACATGCCTAAGTTACCAGTATGTCAATAAAAGCACATGCCTAAGTTACCAGTATGTCAATAAAGGCACATGCCTAAGTTACCAGTATGTCAATAAAAGCACATGCCTAAGTTACCAGTATGTCAATAAAAGCACATGCCTAAGTTACCAGTATGTCAATAAAAGCACATGCCTAAGTAACCACTATGTCAATAAAAGTAGGTGCCTAAGTAACTATTATGTCAGTAAACGCACCTCCCTAAGTAACCACTATGTCAGTAAAAGCACATGCCTAAGTAACCAGTATGTCAGTAAAAGCACATGCCTAAGTAACCAGTATGTCAGTAAAAGCACATGCCTAAGTAACCAGTATGTCAATAAAAGCACATGCCTAAGTTACCAGTATGTCAATAAAAGCACATGCCTAAGTTACCACTATGTCAATAAAAGCACATGCCTAAGTAACCAGTATGTCAGTAAAAGCACATGCCTAAGTAACCAGTATGTCAATAAAAGAACATGCCTAAGTAACCAGTATGTCAATAAAAGTAGGTGTCTAAGTAGTCAAAACTAGCTGGTAATTACGCAAAGTGATGAAAACCAAAGCAATCAAATTCTGAAAGCCCAAAAGTACGTAGTGCAATTTAATGAAGCGCTTTTCGTCGTTGCCAATACAGCAACTTCTTCAGATAAAATTTGTACTTAAATACTTAAAATAGAAGCATCACATGCTAAATTTTAACATGTGATACATTTTAGCATGTGATGCTTTTATTTTAAGTATTTAAGTACGACTTGTAGTCTTTTATTTTATCTGAAGAAGTTGATGTATTGGCAGCAACGAAAAGCACTTCATTAAACTGCACTACGTACTTTTGGGCTTTCTGGATTTGTTTGTTTTGGTTTTCAACACTAGGTGCCTACGTAACTAATATGTCAGTAAGCGCACATGCCTAAGTAACCAGTATGTCAATAAAAGAACATGCCTAAGTAACCACTATGTCAGTAAAAGTAGGTACCTAAGCAACTATTATGTCAGTAAACGCACAAGCCTAAGTAACCACTATGTCAGTAAAAGCACATGCCTAATTAACCACTATGTCAGTAAAAGCACTTGCATAAGTAACCAGTATGTCTGTAAAAGCATATACTTAATTAACCAGTATGTCAGTAAAAGCACATGCCTGAATAACCAGCATGTGTATAAAAGCACATGCCTAAGTAACCAGTATGTCAGTAAAAGCACATGCCTAAGTAACCAGTATGTCAGTAAAAGCACATGCCTAAGTAACCAGTATGTCAGTAAAAGCACATGCCTAAGTAACCAGTATGTCTGTAAAAGCACAAACCTAAGTAACCAGTATGTCAATAAAAGAACATGCCTAAGTAACCAGTGTGCCAATAAAAGTAGGTGTCTAAGTAACTAGTATTTCAGTAAACGTACATACCTAAGTAACCAGTATGTCTGTAAAAGCACATACCTAAGTAACCAGTATGTCAGTAAAACCACATGCCTAAGTAACCACTTTGTCAGTAAACGAACATGCCTAAGTAACCAGCATGTCTGTAAAAGCACAGGCCTAAGTAACCAGTATGTCTGTAAAAGCACATACCTAAGTAACCAGTATGTCTGTAAAAGCACATACCTAAGTAACCAGTATGTCAGTAAAACCACATGCCTAAGTAACCACTTTGTCAGTAAAAGCACATGCCTAAGTAACCAGCATGTCTGTAAAAGCACAGGCCTAAGTAACCAGTGTATCAGTAAAAGCACATGCCTAAGTAACGAGTGGCTTTGTCACATGTCCTGCTTGTGGGCTTGTGAAGAACAGTACCTATAAATAAATACAATGTTTTTTCCCCTGTTTTAACAGATGTTATATTATTGTTATAACTATACAATCTTATGGCACCTGTCAATGCTAAATTGACATAGTACATATCCTGACATGATAAGTAGGAGCATTACTTCACTAGTAATACATAAGTTGAAGTACTCTAACATAGTGACCACTTCCACAGGTACTCACTCTGGTAGTACTATTAATGAACACCAGAAATCGTCACTATATTATATGCACCCCTATATCTGGAAAGCACCTCTGTTATCCTCTGGAAAAGGAGATAATTATCTGTGATTTCCACTTCTGATGTAAAAGAAGGACAAAAAATAAAGAAATCCTTAATTAAATGTCAACTACAATCATAGGAATTTACAAGACAAACTACAAGCCAGTTGGAATATTAAAAGCACTGATGGTATATCTCAGGGGTCTTTGCCCTGACCTCCTCTTCCTACCAGGTATGAATGTCAGAATACATCTGCAGGTCAGTATAGTGCTGCCAGTACTGCTCACAAGAGTGGTGTCAGACTCTGCCTTGGCAAGACTATGCCAGGTTTCCACTTTACACTAGTGATCACACCTTTCAACTGTCCAGATTTTTGTCTCATATTTTTGATCTGCTCCTTGTATTTTTTTTTCCTGACAAATCATTTAAGATCAAAGTTGTTAAATAATGACAGGTATTCGATTTTTAGATTTCATATACTTCAGAAAATGCATGAAAATGCAAGAACTGTTATCCTATCAGTTTAAGAGCAATATTTAAAAATTGTCCCAGTTATTGGGTCTTTGTGCCCCCATTATTTCAACTTTGTTCAGATTTCTTGCACTAAGATGTTGACAGATATGCTGAGGATCCTCAAAGGAATCCTTAATCAGGTGTTCCTAGTAGGCCCTATGCAGCAGGAAGATCTTACTTTACTTGCTACACCAGCTGGGAGCATGTCAACAAAACTGTCCTTTAAAGCCATGGCCATTTATCCAGTCAAATTTCAGAGAATTATGGCAGCCCTCTTTCAATCATGTTGTTTGATACTGTCTGCACATGATGTGCAACATCTGGCAACTAGTTAGTGTAACCAGTCTTGGTGCAAGCATCACTTAGCGAACAAATTAATGGTATGGCATAATGGTGTTAGACAATGAAGACTGGCATGGAAAATAAACAAGCTTTGTGATGTCTAAGTGTGATAGCAGTTTGGTTCTTTAACACTTCTGCAAGTGACAAAAGTAAATTGTACTTCCCCGTATCCCTGCAGGTGTCACAGATCTGTTCACACATGCTCAAGATGCCTTGCTCGTATAGGTGCTCAAACTTGATCAAGTTTATCAGTGTCACATTGGTTATTTGAATCTCTCAGCATAACCTTGGGTATTGCCACAGTGAAAAGACAATGTGATTCAGGCACATTCATTGTTGTGTGCCTTATTAGCATGATTGTAGCACTAGAAGCTTTGGAAGAGTGCAATTTAAGCTGCTACTTCACACATAAGCCTCAGCACACTACAGACGACTGCTGAGTGGCAACAAACTGAGCAGTTCATAGTACTGCTAAGGAGCTGTATGCACAGCAGTTGTCTCTGAAAGGCACGTGTGTGGAAAAAGTATTGTTATCATTTTATAGCTGAATATTTTTGTGCTGCCTCAGCATATCCTACAAAGTATGCTACTGTATTATTTGTTTATGTTGCTGTTTTAAAGTTACAGCAATGCTGCCACTGTACTAGGGGTGTTACCTTGACTGAGCGTCTATTACCACGTCAGGGTAAGGGGGGCTTACTATGTCAGCCTTCATTATCTGCAGTTCAGCATCTCTAAGAAATGTAATCAAAGCCTCCCTTTTTTTTTTTTTTTTTTTTGGTAAGATGCAATCATTTGTTATTGCAGGCATAAGTACAGCTGACTTGATTTCTTTTTCACACAATGTTTCAAAACATTCAGTCACAGAGTTCATTGACAATATAACTTGGTTTTCTAATGTTAGCAGTGCCATAGTCAATACCCTGTTCATTTTTGTTAAAATAAAAAAAACAGCAAGACTGAGTTTTAATAACTTCAAAGAAGTAAAGATGCTCTTTTTAATGGGATATACACAAACTCTTCTGTAACAAACATTTATCTTTACTAGTCAAGTTTTTACTAGAGACATTACAAACCTTAATGTCATTAGATTTAGATCTGGCAGGGAACAACGTATTCCATGAGTATAAGATATGATATGGTGAGTAAAGATGAATGACATGTTTCAGTTCAGTTCAGTTGTGAAGTTTGTAGATGAGATTATGAACTGTAGTTAGGTGTGGGTAGGGAAGCTGCTGTGAAACTTCTGTCTAGTTTAGGTGTTTTAGGGGCAGACAGTGATAAGTCTTATAGGTATGATCCGCCACAAATTTAACTACTTTATTAAAACACTGTTTTGATTTGCTTAATTGAAAGGCTTATTGATTGGTTAAATAAGGTGTAGAGGAGAGCATGGAACAAAGAAGTAGTGGAAACATTTTCCTTGCTGTGTCTAAAAGGTAAGATTTAGCCCCACACAAACTGCCATGTTTTTGATGAACTTTTCTTACTTGTTGTATATGATAATTAAATTTGAGCTGATCATCAATAAATACACATTGAGCCAGATTCTGTAAAGTTCACAGAAGCAATTTGTTGACAGCACAGCACACTGAAGGAAAACTTCAGCTCACGTGCTGCAGATGCGATTTCAGAAGACACACTGAAAGCAGCTCAAGTACTTAAATATTCAGTCTAGGATAATTAGGGATTCTGCACGTCAGTCTGATTCCAACACAACGCAACGTAAATGTGACAAACTGCCTCATCAACTCAATTTCTGACATCCTCAGCATATGCTTTACTGATCCCAAGGAATTCAAGGAAATAATATGGATTATGGTGAAATCCATTGCAAAAAAATCAAAAATATTTATAAAAATGCAACCTGCTGTTAATGTACTGCAAAAGGCTAAAATGATACAAGCCATAAATGAAGTTGTGGCTATTCACCCTAGAATCGCCAGCTACAGTCTCAATCAACTAAACCAGTTGTCAGACTAGGAAATAACTGACAGATACCAGGTAAACAGACAACTGATACATGTTGTCTGCAACGTGTGCCCCACATATGTCTGTGCAGACCCTGTGAGGAAATCCCATTCCCCTTGAAAACAAAGTGTGCTTCAGCCTGGGTGTATTTGCATCTGGGACATTCCCAAGACATATGGGGGATGCTGTAGAAGTATCACAAACAGCTGCCAGCCGTATCAAGGCAAAATTCTTGGAAGTAATGTGCAGCAAGGTGGATGATTACATACGCTTTCCATCCACCCACATGGAATGGAGAACAGCAATGCACCAGTTTTACAGCATCAAAAATGTTCCACATGTACTCAGTGCAATAGGTTCACACATATACCTATCAAGACACCAGTACATCCTGAAGTAGACCAACACATAAACAGAAAAGGCTGTACATCCATCAACTGCCAAGTTTTGTGTGCAGCAGATGGCAGCATAACAAACATCATGGAAACATGCCCTGGAAGTGTCCATGATGCAGCACTTTGGAGGGAAGGTGGACTGAAGGTTGCATTCCAGCAAGTTGAAATACCTGAGGGACTGGGTAAGTACAGCAACACAACTAGGACAGAAGTTAAAGATACCCTTCATAACAATATCCAGCCTGACCATATTTGTTTCTACTCCCAGCAACAGGTAACTGTGGTTACCATGTGAGCCATGGCTAATGTCCCCATATCGTGAACCATCCAATCTTGCACTGGAAGCCTATAATGGAGCACACGCAACAACCAGAAACACATTAAAGCGTGTGTTTGGTGTATTGAAATGTAGGTTCAGTTGTCTGGACACATCCATGGGTGCACTGCAATACATGCCTTAAAAGGCAGCACAGATGATAACAATGTGTGCCATGCTGCACAACATGCTAACCAGAGCACATGGCAGTCTTCCAGATGCAGGTGTGGGTGAACTAACCCAAGGAATGCCCAGATGTCTAAGAGGACATCCCACAGGTATTGGAGGAAGAGCAGGAGGACATAAGGGACAGAAGAGACAGGCATAGGAAATGTACGACCACAAGTGCTGGCCCAGGCAGCAAGGCAGCATCTGACCCACATCTATGAGTCATGACAAGCCACATGTAAGTGAGTGCACAGACTCAACATTGATGTTCAGGTGTAGCCCCACCACAGCAATACTGATTATATCTAATGGCATGTACCCACTAGAGGTGCACACACTGAACATCAGATCTAACACCATAATAATAACATACTACAACATAAACCTATGCAAAAGTATCACAACAGGGATCATCAACTCAAGGCATAACTGTCACAGGTGTGCATATACACTCAGATTGCTGTATCACTGTATGGAAAGCAGTAAGGGATACACATCAGTGCAACGCATTCTTTTATCTACAATATAATAACATGACTGAAGAGAAACCACATAGGACATAATGCAGAAATGTTAATATCAGAAGACACATATCACAGTAAAGTGGTAATTCAGTAATATTAGCCATTCATGTAAACTATAATGTTGAACACACTCTGAAGCAGTTTAAGATGACATCACTGACATCTCACCCCCATGCTCCTCCCTGTCTCAACCATATACAGACACATGTTATCCCGATTGCCCTGGTTACTCCACAGAGGAGATGGATGGGGTGACAACACCATGTTGAGATGAAAGAACATGATTGCGAGTTGAAGGCCATATGACTGGCCTTGTGACTGGTGGATCCATAGCAGAAGGGCTAGCAGTTGAACTCTGTACAGGTTAGATCACAGACAGTGATTTTGGATGACCAATGATAGTTCAGCAGACAGGTGACCTGCCTTTCCCAGGATGCAATCTGCTAAGCACAGTCAGGGAACACAGAATCCTGCTGGTAGTATGACACTGCTGCAGTACTGTAGAGGCTATGGTTTCTACCAACCATGCCACAGCTAGCAGACTGTCATGCTGAGTGGCCAGTGCAGCCATAATCTCACCATGTCTGCACTCTTGTCCTTCAGGCATGACATGTAACTGGTGTGTCACACAATCTATGGTATGAGTAAGTGCACAAACATCTGGCTGATGCCATTGCTGTAACCATTCATTTGCCTGCAGCAGGAGGCAGACACCCTCTGACACTTGGCCATGCACACCATCTGCTCGCCTCTGTCTACTGTGATGCCCTGTTTCTAGTTGTGGTGTGGAACTGCCATCAGCAGCGGTTTCAGCTGGACTTGATTGTTTAATGGCTGCACCCTGTTCAACATCCTCTGTGCCAGCATACTCTGAATGGCTAGACAAGTTGATCTCTACATCTGAGGCTACAGCTGGAGCAACATCAATGGCAACCTCATGGATATATACTCTTCAAACAACTCAAGATCCTCTGTGCCAGGGACCATACTATCATGTTGAGACACATCTTGAACCACATCATAATTGCTGGATGGTCTGCTGGATGATACAGATAGTTGATGTGCTACAAGATACAAAGACTCAGATCAGGACAATGTGCCTACAGCACATGATGGATATCATCAAAGACATATGACAACCACAAGGCATTCTATAGCTATGTCAAGAATCTAGATGGCAACACCCAGATCTGCTCTGAGTTACAGCACAAAGGCATTACAGAACCAACTGATATTGCCAACATCCTGGCAGATAGGTTCAGTGCTAACTTTACCCCCTCTCTCACCCCCTAAAGGGCCCATATCTATACAAGAAGAATGCAGAGTCCCTGTAATCACAACTACACAGGTAAAAGCTGCACTCTCTAAAGACAAAAACACAGCATCCATGGGACCGGACAACATCCCAGGCTGTGTTTTACATGAACCTCAGAACGAACTGCCTCCCCACTTAAGCACTATGTTCAATAATAACCTCGCATCAGGCTTTGTGCCCACTGAATGGTGCACAGCAACAGTTATCCCACTCCACAAAGGGGGAGCCACCACTGATCCCGAGAACTATCGACCTATTAGCCTGACGAGCTTGGTCTGCAAGGCCATGGAACGTATCATCATGGAACTCATAAACAAAGATATTGGTAACCTCCAAACTCTGGATCCCACCCAGATCGGGTTTGTGAAAGGCAGATCATGCCTCCTGAACCTGATCAACTTCTTTGAGGCAGTCGCCAAAGCCGTGGATGAGGGTAAGATGGTTCACACAGCCTATCGTGACCTCACCAAGGCTTTTGACACCATTCCCCATTCTGGAATTATAGCTCAACTCACTAAACTAGGTATAAATCCCTACATCACAAGATGGGTTGCCAACTGGCTCACTGACAGAACCCACACTGTAAAAGTTGCAGACTCCAAATCTGACCTCAAAGCAGTGACATGTGAAGTACCACAGGGTTCCATCCTGGGACCTCTCTTGTTTGGTATCTACTTCTCTGAAGTACAGGCTAACACAGAAGGCCTCTGGCTAATGAAGTTCGCAGATGACTGCAAGCTAGGCACCATAGTCAATTCCCCAAATGATGTGGATATCCTACAGAAGGGCCTCACTGAGATAGATGCCTGGTGTCAGTGCCATGGCCTCAAGCTCAATGCCAAAAAGTGCAGTGTCATCCCCTTTGGTAAAAACTCTGTACCCATGAACTACCACATAGGCAGCAATCTACTTAACACCGACTGAGTGATAAGAGACCTTGGGACCCAGGTGGACAGTAGTCTGTCCTTTGATAGTCACCTCACCACAGTAGTAAGGAAGTCCTTCTACATGGCACACCTCATCTTAAAAGGGTTCTCATCCAGGAAAAAAGAGGTCATTGTTCCCCTCTACTCGTCACTCATTAGACCCATTATAGAGTACAATGCCCCTTTTGGAATGTACCTCACAAGACATCTGCAGCAGCTGGAAAGGCCACAGAAGTATCTCACAAAGAGGATTACTGGCCTCAAACAAATGCCCTACACTGACCGCCTCAAAAAACTCCAGCTTTACTCCGTAGCATATTGCCTACTCCGAGTTGATCTCTGCCTAACATATAAAGCTATGTCAAACCCAGAGCTGTTGGACATACTACACCTAAAGAAATCCCAATCCCTTTGAGCTACATGCTCTCAGGACCTAAACCTTGTCACCACAATAAACAGAACACACTGGAGGGATAGATTCCTGTCCCAGAGACTTCCTATACTCTGGAACAAGCTATCCATCTATGTCAAGCAAAGTTCTTCATTAGCACTCTTTAAGAAAAATCTTGATGAGTGGATGGGAAATAGGAAAAACACCCCGGGGATCACTTCTGTGTCTCTGCTGGACAGTGGCACAGGAAAATAACTTTCTTGGGTGGGGTAAGCTATGGAACCTTGCTGATTAGGCTTACATGGGCCCTTGGGATGATAGCCTAGTACCTACCTATGAACCTATGAACATATATCTCACTTCAGTGTTACAAATAATAATGACTTTACATGAGGTATACTGTATGTGTGCTTCACGGAATCTACATACATGAAGTCATGAAGTATATAAATTGGCTACAAGGCCACTATACATGACATACGTGAGGAATACAAAAAAAAAACACACACACCTGACAACAAATCATGGGAAGATGGTGCTGTTGAAGAAGGCTGAACTTCAACTATTGTAGGAAAAAATAACAGCATTAATGATCAAATCACTGACACCATTAACCAGATGAACATAATTAAAACACAGAGAATGTGTGATATACACATACCACTCATACGTGTACTTGATGATGTTGATGCAGACTGGCCTAGGAACAGGAAGAAGGACACAGTACTAATGGAGGACAGCAACAGGAGTACCAGCAATGACACATATTGAAGGCACTGTCCTGTAACCCAAAGAAAAGACAGGATGTCCAAGTAAAAAGTGCTTTAATGCACAGCCACAACAACAATGACAAATACAAAATGTAGGATAAGTGCTTTCTTCTGCATCAATTGCAGACTTTATCAAATCTACTAGTGCTTTCCACCACTACAATTAAATAGTCAGTAAATTAACTCATTAAAAACTTTTTAAAGGAATCATGCCACTCAAAATACATACATCCTTTCATAATTTAGCAGCCTTCTCTATTAGAATTGGTTTCAAAGACAAGTAGTCATTTAAGCCAGGTGGGTACCAGGCATTTAAACGAAGCTAATAGAGAGTTGGGTTACAGGACAGTGCCTTCAAGTGGTTTTTGCTCTTCATTTGTTCCTTGGTTTACCTTCCTTGGTTTACCACTTGTTTACCCACAAGGATTATTTTAGGTATGAAACATAGTTAATAGCATATCACCGACAAACTCCTGCTGTAGAGAGGTTGTGGTCTGTACTGTGGATCCTGCAGTGGAAAAGTAAAAAGAAAGACAACACAGTTATATATTTCACAAAAAGAGTACTTACAGCATCACATATGCAACACAACAACATGGGCTGCAGATACTCAATTGATGGACATTGCATCTGTACACCACATGGACCTGTGTTGACAAATATTGACTTATGTGTCATGTATCACATGTGTGCTACACACTGATGCAAGCTATTACAATTTTACTGTAACATACCTCGTCTGCTGCACTGGAACCTGCACAGCTTGGGAGTCCACTGAATGTACCTGTAATGTACAAAGTTAGGTAAATAACAATATGACAGCAAACAGCAGTGCCATGAAATGAGACTGAGGGATTAAAAAGGTAGTGGTCACAGTAACAGCATGGAGAATCTCACCTCCCAAGTCTTGGTTTGGTACTGAAGTAGATGGACCTGTGAATATTAATGCAAACATCATTACAAATGTTTTTAGACTGCTCTGTCTGTGCGTCACTTGCATTAATACACATCATTAGACTTACACTCATCATTCTCACCCTGTGTGGATGTATGTGCATGGTTCAAATATGCTGCTGTAAATCAAAAATAACAATACATGAATATGCATGTTGCAACAGTATGCAGTTATTGTCTTAATACACAGCCATGTAATAAAAAGAAAGACATACATGTTCAACTTCAAACTCCAGCTTGAATCCCTCCACCAGAGATGTGTCACTCCCCTCTTGCTGTGCACAGTGGCCTGAAACTTAGTGATGTCATCAATGGTGGTCAGTGATGGTCCACCACTGTAGCATGCCTTGAGCTCTCATAATGTTTCATTCTGTTGGCTGCATAAAGGCTCATGTCCAAGCAGCATTATCTACAGGCTTCACAGGAATGACTGTGGCCTCCAACTGCATTGATCATGTTGGTGAGGTCGGTCCAGATTTAATTTCTCCAAACTGTATCACCTGAATGGCCAGGAGTCTCCATCCATGTTGCCGGAGAGCACCAATTATAATGTCATTTTTCTGGGAGAAATTGTCACTACTAGAACAGTTAGACATTTGAAATACAGTAATATGCACATGATAATATTCCGGTGTGAGCCCATTTATGCATTTGATTTTGTGAACAACATATGTCAACATAAACAGTATGCATTCCCGTGCATTGCAAAGGTCTGTATAACACTGTCTGTGATAAATGCTCATGTGACATATAAAAAATAACAGCAATGTCATCATACATAGCATTTGTAAAATCATCACAACTTGTAATAACACAACTTGTAATATCTTTACTGTTCTTGAGTGGTATTATAATTAGAATAGTATTTCACATTAAAATACTAAAGCAAGTAATAATTGAACAACTTACTGAAAGTGATGGAATACCTCAGAATCCATAGTCAGGCCACAGACAGTGTGAATCCTTAGTATACTGAGCCACATTTGTTAAGAAACATCATTGAAGAAGTATCCATAACAGTAACCACACATGTTTTAACAGTTTTGTTAGGAAACATGAATTAAGAAATATCCGTAATATCAACATCACATACTAGATATGGATAGTCTCAGAATCTGAAGGTTTCCATAGTTGCATCACAGAGTGCAAGGAATTACCAGTAAGAATTGCAGATGCTCCATAAATCAGCCTTCATATACTCTTAACATTTGCAGTATAAGTTTGTCTATACATCTGCATATGGGACTGAAATCAGTTATTAAAAAGAGCAACCCCTGTATGGATAAAGTTCAAAACAACATCACTCCAGTGACTTCTAATAACTGCTGTTAAACATATCATTTTGAGTCATGTTAATTTAAACAGGAAATGAGTGAATTAAAGAGATTAAATAATCACCAAAACAGAAATGCTAGCAATTGCCAGTGTACCTCTCACTCCGAATCACAGAATCAAAGTACACCTAATGTGCACCCAACTTTAACTACCATTTATGCCACACATAATTAATTAGGTTCATTAAAATTCAAGTTTTTGAAATCCCATTTCTGCACCTCCATGTAAATTGGCTTCATGCTCAGAAACACCCAGGTGTAGTGCGTAAACACCATCTAGGTATCAATAAATGGTACCACGTGTGGCATATGCTAGTTATCTTCCAATCATCTGATAACATGACATCAGCACAACTTTAAAATATTTATTTTGATATATTTACTGATCAGACCATTGAAAACTGCAAACTGAGTGGTACCTCAGTGAGCATTTTTGTGTGTTTGTGTTTTCCAGACTTCTTCAAGTTGAGGATTGTGATGGCTACCTCAAGGAGGCTGAGATGTGTCCGTGCACCCAACTGGACTGACAAGGAGGTGACCCAGATGGCAAATGTGTACACTGAATTAGAGCAGAGGATGAGAGCTAAACCCAGGAGCATCACCATGATAGATGTAAGGAACCAGATCAAAATGGAGCAGCAAAGGAGGACAGGGATTACCACACTGCAGTGCAGGTTCACTACCACTATGATGACATGCCCTGGAGTGATGCAGAGGAGCTTTGAAGGAGGGTTGCCAGTCTGCAGAGGTAGCTTGTAGATCTATACAGTAAGTGTCAATATTCTATGCATACCTGAGCATTCATATGGATTATGCAGATATTTCTCTGTTTTTTATATATATATATATATATATATATATATATATATATATATATATATATATATATATATATATATATATATATATAAGGTAGATGTTTTTATAACCATATAGTAGCTGCTGTGACAATTAGCTCATGCGGACAATTAAGTGGACTTGGTAAATACTGTCCTATTAACTGTGAGTTTGATTTACCTGTTATTAACTTATTTAATAATGTGTATAATACTCATAATTGTGACCTTTGTAGATGTACAGTAAACTTTCACTTAACCAGTACCAGTGGGGATTTGTAGATGCCAGATAACTATAGTTTCAGGTTGCTTGAGAGCTGTTTTGCAATTTCTGATTGGCTTGTATATCGGCAAACGAGCCTATCAAAAATCACAAAGCAGAGCCTTTTCTGTTCAATGTGGAACAGTGTTCTGTTCTGCATTGAGTAGATGTGGTTCCGCTTTGCAATTTTTGATTGGCTTGTATACTGACATACAAGCTAATCAAAATGTGATTTTGCCAGTTGCTTGGGAGTGCCGGTTACTTCAGTTCCAGTTAATGGAGACTCTACTGTGCATATGTTTTACAACATCTAACAATATAATATAATATAGCACTCACAAATATTAAAGATGTTGCTCGAGCAAAATGATCCCAAAAAGAACAGCAATAGGCAACAGCACACAAAACTAAACAATGTGGAAAAGCAGTTGAATCAGGTTTCAAAAACAGAAGCATTTATTCGGTAAGTGCTTTCATGGGAATAACTCCCACTTCTTCAGACCATTCAATAAAATACATCTCACTACTACTACACACACACACACACACACACACACACACACACACACACACACACACACACACACACACACACACACACACACATATATATATATATATATATATATATATATATATGTAAAAGGACATAATTAATACTAATTAAACCCTAATCACATCAGCTTACAATCTTAAAGGGGCAAGTAATTTCAATTACATTATGTTATACTAAATCACATAAACATCATCTATAAAATTTAAAACATTTTATAAACTATAAAAAACTTCTATAGAATATATAAGAAGAACAATATTTATAAAAAATAATAATAATACATATATAACCTCACACTCTATAAACATATATAACATCATGTTCTATATAAAATATGCATAACGTCATAACCGAAGGTAATAATATATAAAAACCTCTATTTAAAATACATATATATGCATGTATATGATCCACATATAAACATCAGACACATCCTTGTCCTCTCCCATATAGTTTCTATAGATATATATAAACCTGTATTCACATAACCATTGTGTATATGTGTATAGAAAACTCATATGTGCATGCATACTTCTATATATATACAAATATATATATATATATATATATATATATATATATATATATATATATATATACAGTATCAGTACAAAACAAGGTAAGCTCATCCTCACATATTTAAAAACATATTTAGTGAACGCTTAAAACCCCCCAGATGACATAGAACCATAAATTTATATAATCCCTCAATAGTATTTCTTGTGCATGGAAAGTGCTTATATTTAGTACACTTGTGTTTATCAAATACCTCTATACTATCTACGAAGGCTCCTATTTTTCAAAATGGGCTTCAAGGAAACTCAATCATTGAGGCCCCTAACTCTATCAGCATGCAACCAAATGATCCATCTCACTTCTGAAGTCTCTGTTTTGTGACTAATATCCCCCCTTCTCTCATTCTCATTTACTGTCTCCATAACCATAAACTTGAACGTATGCATTTCGCCCTTTTCCAATGTATGTTTGGCTAAGGCATTAGTTTTATCCATATTCCCTATACCTAAAATATGTTCTGTTATTCTATATCTAAATTCTCTCTTAGTTTTTCCTACATAGTATCCTGAGCACAGGCTGCATACTGCTAGGTATACTACATTTTTGGTGCAGCAATTCGCTGTAACTGTAAACTTATATTCTCTTCCTATATCTGGATGTTTAAACTTATTAGTTGCATTTATCCACTTACATTGGTTGCAGTTATTACATGATGTTGTGCCCTGGTGTTCCCCTATAATTTCGTCCACCTTAGGCCCATAACAAAGTAACCTTTTCAAAGACTTCTTATTCTTGAAAAGGAACCTGGGTTCATCTCCTACTACTTCCGTAATTGGAGAGTCATGTGTTAGTATTGGCGAATACTTCCTTACGACATCTTTCATTACATTTACATTGCTGGTATAACTAGTAGATATTTTTATTTTATTTTGGAAATAATTATTTGACATTGGTTGTACCTCTTCTCTAACTGAAAAATATGGTTTACCTGTTATTGTCCTCAATGTTCTAATTTCATCAGCTGCACCTCTAACATCATTTTCCTTAAAACCTCTGTGTTTAAACCTTGTGCAGAGGTCATTCACTTCCTCATAAAACATGTCTTCCTCTGCTGTTAGTCTAGACACTCTTAGAATCTGATCCTTCACTACATTTTTAAATATGTGCTGAGGGTGCATACTGCTTCTGTGCACAAATGTTTTCCAATGACAATTCTTTCAATGGACCTTAGTAGAAAAGTCTCCTTTCAAATCTCTATATACCCTAATATCAAGGAAGTCAATGGTAGTATGTGAGGACTTCAGTTCAAATTTTAAAAATGTAACTCATCATGAAAATCTAACAACTCCTGGTGGGTTCCATGCCAAAGCAGAAAAAGATTGTCTACAAAATGTTTGTAAAAGATGACTTGTAGCCATCTATCCTCTGTCATATATTTCTGCTCCAAATTGGCCATTATTATATTAGTGTAGCTGTTTGCGCTGGATGTACCCATGGCCACCCCCTCATTTTGACAGTAAATCGCATGGTCAAATAACATCATGTTATTTATCAGTACTTGTTCCATGAGTAAATATATAAGTTCTGTACAACATCCAGTGTATGCTCCATCTTTTGTCAAATATTCCCTCAACATCTCCAAACCCACCCTGTTATTATTATTATAATATAACAAAACCAAAAACCAAAACCAAAGGAAATCAAGCTGCTTTAATAAAATCCAAGGACAATTCCACAGTAAATAATTCCACTAAGCGCTTTCATCTGTAACAAGACTTCTTTAGACTGGAAGTTAACATTCAAAAACACAAATTTAAATACTTAAAAAATCACCTGACCACATACTTAGTGTTTTAACCCTTTATGTTTCAGATACATATCCGCAGTGGTGCAGCAGTAGCGTTGTTGCCTCACAGCAAGAGGTTCTCCCATTCGACTCTCGGCTGGAGTGCGGGGAGTGCCTTCTGTGTGGAGTCTGCATGTCCTCCTCGCGGTTGGGTGGGCATTTGAAAGACATGCATAAATGGGCATGCCTTCATTGAAGGTTGAGCTGGCACCTCAGCGTTCGTCAAAATCTACTGCCAGTCATTAGAGGACCGGAGTTCCGCCGTGGCGACCCCTAACCGGGATAAGCCGAAAGACAACAACAACATGTTTCAGATACATAATAAAATCTTCTCTATTCTTCAGATCAGGGGGTAGCAAGCATTGTGTCTAACCTGCCAACTATATTCCAGCCACCCCAAGTCATCTTCTGGAATAAATGAATTTTCTGCATTTTTAAGCTGTCCACTACAAGGAATTTAAAGTTAACTTTACATGAACCATGTTTGTAATGCTTCCCCAAGGCATTCCTTTCATCCTCAATAGAAACTGCATAGTTATGTTCATATATTCTTTAATACAATTCTCATGTAGTTCTTCCTACATAAAAAGATTTACATTCTATGCAAAAAGTGACATAAATTGCATACTTAGAATTAAAAGAAAAGATGTCATTGACAGTTATTTTATCATTATTCAAAGTGCATTCTGTTTTTTCTGTGAACAAATAGTTACACATATTGTAGTTGTATACTGGCATATGAGACAATCAAAAATCACAAAACAGAGCCTCTTCTGTTCAATGTGGAACAGCGGTTTCTTCTGCATTGAGTAGAAGTGGCTCCGCTTTGCAATCTTTGATTGGCTTGTATACCAGTATACGAGACAATTAAAACGTGATTTTGCCAGTTGCTTGGGAGTGCCGGTTACTTCAGTTCTGGTTAATGGAGACTCTACTGTACATATGTTTTATAACATCTAACAACATAATATAATATAGCAAAACCAAAAACCAAACCCAAAGGAAATCAAGCTGCTTTAATAAAATCCAAGGACAATTCCACAGTAAATAATTCCACTAAGCGCTTTCATCTGTAACAAGACTTCTTCAGACTGGAAGTTAACATTCAAAAACACAAATTTAAATGCTTTAAAAATTACATGACCACATACTTAGTGTTTTAACCCTCTGTGTTTCAGATACATAATAAAATCTTCTCTATTGTTCAGACCAGGGGGGTAGCAAGCATTGAGTCTAACCTGCCAACTATATTCCAGCCCCCCCCCCCAAGTCATCTTCTGGATTGAATGAATTTTCTACATTTTTAAGCTGTCCACTACAAGGAATTTAAAGTTAACTTTGCATGAACCATGTTTGTAATACTTCCCCAAGGCATTCCTTTCATCCCCAATAGAAACTGCATATTTATGTCCATATATTATTTTGTACAATTCTCTTGTAGTTCTTTCTACATAAAAATATTTACATTCTAAGTAAAAAGTGACATGACTTGCATACTTAGATTTGCATGAAAAGATACCATTGACAGTTATTTTAACATTATTCAAAGTACATTCTGTTTTTTCTGTGAACAAATAGTTACACATATTGCAGTTGTATACCGGCAGAAGATCCAATCAAAAATCACAAAACAGAGTCTCTTCTGTTCAATGTGGAACAGCGGTCTGTTCTGCCTTGAGTAGAATTGGCTCCGCTTTGCAATTTTTGATTGGTTTGTATACTGGTAAACGAACCAATCAAAACGTGATTTTGCCAGTTGCTTGGAAGTGCCGGTTACTTCAATTCCTGTTAACAGAGACTCTACTGTACAAATGTTTTACAAAGTCTAACAGCATAATATAATATAGCAACTGCCCCCGTGCATCATACATGCTTATAGCACTAAGGCCATGGATGACTGCACACTTCGTAGTTTTCCTTTACAGTTCCACAGTATCACCTACTGCACCATTATACATTGGAGTAGCAACACATAAAAAAATTAATTAAATCATTTCTCCAAAGAAAGTACAGACACATTTATTTAAGCTAAAAAGGAATGCCTGTCCAACTATTTACACATTTTCAGTTATGTGTTGATACCTGTTATTTTTTTTTACAATAAAATGTCCAATAATTGTTTACAGTTGCTGTATTCATCCATTCTCTGCAGGACGTCTAATAAACACCTGCAGTACCAGTTTTCTAAAGTAAAATACCCAATGACTGTTAGCTTGACCTGTAAAGCAATAGAGCAACATGCTTTAATCTGGGCATGCTGTGGGTTTCAATCCACATAAGGGAAACATGTATCTTTAACTGTTCCAATCCACATAAGGGAAATATGTATCTTTAACTGGTATCCTGGTTTAATTCACCCAAAGCATTTTTTGAAGAAGTATATTCAAAACGTGATATTAATATTTCTGTTGTGCATGTTTATGTATACCTGCATTAGTTGCCAAAGTCCTACGAATATGCCAGTAATACGTAATGCTCTCATAACATCAGCTTTGTAACAACAGAGGTTTTAGAGCAGTACCTGTTTTTGAATCATGTGTGCTGACAAGTTACCTTGGCCTGTAAGGTAACTGGCCAGTATGTCTAAATTTTAGTGTGTTGTAGGTTACAGTTCACATAGGAGAAACATATGAAACTGTTATCGTGTTTAATCACCCAAAGCACTTCCTTGGAGAAGCATATTCTAATACTTGACATTAATGTTTCTGTTGTGCATGGTTATGAATAACTGAGTTAATCATCGAATTCCTATGAGTATGCCCATAATCTATAATGTTCTGATAACATCAGCTTTCTAACAACAGGGATTGTAGAGCAGCGCCTGTTTGCTGAGAAATAGCATGCACTGGCTGCTAGCTCATCTTGAAAGGAAACAGGCTAGCATGCCTACACAGAGAGGGGACACATCTGAAACTGTAATCTTGTTTTAATGTGCCCACAGCATTTATTTAGAGAAAGTGAAGTAATGCACAAAAAAACAAAGACAAGCAAAGAATAATCCACGACCTTGAAGAAAGGAACCAGAACTCTGCTAAAGTCCACAAGGCTGTATTTTTATTTCTGAAGTATTCCAAAAGTCACAGATAAAATCACACAAGCGCTTTCGCTCAGGCAGTCCTGAGCTTTATCAAGTGAAAACAAATTGCAGTGTGCAGTAACCTCCATTAAATAGCCTGGCAATTATACAATTAATTAATTAGTAAATCTAGTACTAAGGTGTGGTGCTTTAGAGTTGGGTGTTAAACAAGTTAGTCATTATATCAACTCAAAAATGAAATGTTTGCAATAACATATGCACTTAAATAAAAATGACTAACCAAAAAAACATTTTAAAATGCCAGTTTCCTAGGTTTCAGAACATAAAAGTCTGAAGTCTGATTGGGGTTGTAGATTGTTAAAGAATATGCTTAAAGATGTGTTTAGATTGTCAGTGAAATGTTAAAATTTTTTTTTTTCATTATTACTTTACACTGATAAAAACATGCAATAAAATATGCGTGAGATATTTTTAATGCCCATCCATATAACATTTCCTATAGAATTTGATTTATTAGTCGGAATCCTGTAACCGTGGATGTTCAATAATTTAATATGCTGTGTGGGGATGCTGTGGTATGAAGGGGGTCAAGTGTGAGAGTTATAACCTAGCCCTCCTAAGCTTGAGGACCGGTTTAATGCTGATCATCCCATTCAGACCTGGTGGCTTCCCTGCATTCAGTCTCAACTGCCATAATAGTTCACAGTAGCCCAAGGTGGATTCCCAGTCACCACCTCTTGCATCTGGCTCAACCTGTTCCAGAACTAGAAACTGGATTTTGGGTTCTGGGCAGGAGAGTGAGTGTTTGTAGAAGGCATTGGTTTCCTTCTTCCTGGTCATGTCATAAAGATGCTCGTGAATCGTTTTCTTAATTCCCTCTCAGTTTTGCCCACATAGAAACTTTGACAGTTGGTGCACATCCCCAAGTATACGACCCTCTAGAGGCACAGGTGTAAAATCCAGTGGGGTGTATCTTGTAGTTCCTAGGCGGGACGTATGGTGCTGTTTCTTTGGATATGGCATGACATTGGGCACAGGCACCACATTTGAATGTGCCCAGCCTTGGTTGTTTTACCTTCATCTTTTTTCTTTGATTTCTTTCAAATAATTCCTTTAAATTAGCCCCTCTTTTACGAACAAAACTGGGTTTAGGTGGTATGTAGTCCTTTAGTTCTTCAAAGAGGGTTAAAACCGGCCAGTGATGTAAGATTGTTTCTTCCAATTCATAGGAATTTGATGAGTATTTATTTAAGTGCAGATGTTATTGCAAACATTTCATTTTTTGAGTTGATATAATGGCTAACTTTTTTTAACACCCAACTCTAAAGCACCACACCTTAGTACTAGATTTACTAATTAATTAATTGTATAATTGCCAGGCTATTTAATGGAGGTTACTGCACACTGTAATTTGTTTTCACTTGATAAAGCTCAGGACTGCCTGAGCGAAAGCGCTTGTGTGATTTTATCTGTGACTTTTGGAATACTTCAGAAATAAAAATACAGCCTTGTGGACTTTAGCAGAGTTCTGGTTCCTTTCTTCAAGGTCGTGGATTATTCTTTATTTATTTAGAGAAGCCTATTACACTTATTAATATTAACATATATTTTGATCATGGTTGTGAAGAACTCAGTTATTTGTTAAATTATTATAAACATATCCATAATCTGTAATATTTGGTTAACATTGGTGAGTGTGGAAGAGAGGTGAAGAGGAGAGTACAGGCAGGATGGAGTGGGTGGAGAAGAGTGTCAGGAGTGATTTGTGACAGATGAGTACCAGTAAGAGTGAAAGGGAAGGTCTATAAGAGGGTAGTGAGACCAGCTATGTTATATGGGTTGGAGACAGTGTGTCATTGACAAAAAGGCAGGAGTTAGTGCTGGATGTGGCAGAGTTAAAGATGTTAAGATTTGGACTGGGTGAGACGAGGGTGGACAGGATTAGGAATAAGTATATTAGAGGGTCAGCCCAGGTTGGAAGGTTTGGAGACAAAGCCAGAGAGGCAAGATTACGTTGGTTTGGACATGTGCTAGGGAGAGATGCTGAGTATATTGGGAAAATGATGCTAAGGATGAAGTTATCATGTAACAGGAAAAGAGGAAGGCCTAAGATAAGGTTTATGGATGTGGTGAGAGAGGACATGCAGGTGGTTGGTGTGACAGAGCAAGATGCAGAGGACAGGAAGAAATGGAAACAGATGTTCTACTGTGGTGACCCCTAACGGGAACACCCGAAAGAAGATGATGATGATGATGATGATGAGCTATTGAAGAGCAGGGTCAGTAAAACTTGCTAAATACTGCTATATGGCTAAGCAATTCTTTGGTTAATATTGTATGCTTTATAAAAGTGTTATCAAGATCTGTTTTATCATGAAATATTACAGTCAATTTGAGAACATTATCCTCAAGTTTTGAGGGAGTGGGATAGGCAGACTAACAGCTGAAATATAGAACAGGGAAGATGTATGTATTTTCCTAGTGATGTGCACTTTGGCAAGGAATATCATGGTCCTCACATATACCTTACTATGCCCCTTGTGTTAAGCAACATGTATGGTTCTGTTCACTGTAGTTTTATGCTACATGACACTGTCCCACTGTCTGAGGAATAAATGCTCTCCATTACCGTTAATGTTTATGAACACAGTGCTTGACAGGAATGTAATTTTCAAACTGTTTAGCTCCATGACCAGCACATTTCCATACTTTGAAATCCTAAGCCATGATCTTGGTGATAACAATTAGAAGCAGGCAATTACACAGGCAGACTAGAAGCCCAACCCAGCACTTAAAACACTGCAAACAGCAGTGCAGGGTGTTTCTCTCAAGAGATACTGCAAGAAAGGAGTAAGCTATCAGAATTGAAAACTGAAAAAGCTGAACTCAGAGCAGAAATGCTAGGGGCTGCCATAGCTATTATAATCAGGCATAGGCGAATTGCTGAGGGTGGTGACAATGCAGATGCTGACAGACAACCCAGAGTGAGGAGAAGGAGAAGAGTATACAGGCCCAGGGTCACCTACCATGGGTTACATGAGCTGGTGATAGTAGAGCGCTACAGAGTGGACAGAGACCTTCTGCAGCAAATTGTTGAGCTGTGCAGGCCACGTCTCACACACAGAACCAACAGAGGGGAATCCATCCCAGTGGAAACCAAGGTATGTGTTGGCCTAAGAATACTAGCAACAGGTACCTTCCAGAGGCCAACTGGTGATATGATGGGGATATCACAGGCATCAGCCTCCAGGGTACTGCACCAGTTCCTGGATGCCATGTCAGCACATGTCAGTGATCATGTATATTTCCCCAATGCCCGTGAGGTATTGGCCAGCAATATGCATCTCTTCCAGCAAAGAGCGGGATACACTGAGGTGCTGGGTGCAATAGACTGCACGCACATACGCATCAAAGCACCAGCCGGTAAGCGGGGTAGAGCCTATATTAACCG
Organism: Protopterus annectens; assembly: GCF_019279795.1. Lineage (NCBI taxonomy): Eukaryota > Metazoa > Chordata > Ceratodontiformes > Protopteridae > Protopterus > Protopterus annectens. The sequence goes on from NC_056739.1 coordinate 1,600,531,382, forward strand.
CAAGGGATTCCCCTCCATCAACTGCCAGGTCGTGTGTGATGCCCAGGGCATAATAATGAATGTGTGTGCTGGCTGCCCTGGGAGCTACCACGATTCCCACATCTGGCATCTGACGCAGCTGTACTAATCATTTGCCAGTGGGGACTTCCCACACGGACACCTAGTGGGGGATGCAGGTTATGCACTTGAGCCGTGGCTGATGACACCCATCAGAAATGCACACACACCTGAACAGGAACGCCATAATGAGGCACACGCACAAACACGTAATGTCATAGAGCGTGTGTTTGGGCTGCTCAAGTCATGGTTCCGGTGTCTGGGCACATCTGGTGGAGCCTTGCAGTGCACACCAACTACATGTACCCAAATGATCATGATATGTGCTATGCTACATAATATGATCCTGTGGAAACAGCTGCAGCAGGACCAGCATAGGGCTGGGCCATACATATCCCCACCATTGCCAAGGCCACCACAGGCAGAGGGTGACTCAGGGGAGGAACAACCTGACCTTGCCCCAGTAGGCAGAAGGAGGCATGCCCAGTATGCCCTGGCCTTGGCAAAGAGGCAACGCATAGCACATACACTGGCTCAGTAGGAACACTGGGACTGATACCCCCTCCGACTCACTCATATAGTAACAGGGACGCCTAACATGACACAACCTGCTTCCAAACATGTACAGGGAGTGTAGTATGTGCATCCGACAGAGGCAGCCCTGCAGCACCACCTGAGGCATGAATGCCATGTGTATTTATTATTTATTTTTATTTTTATTTTACATTTGTTAACCGGGCTAGTCCAACTGGATATATGTCCATTTTCAGTGGAGGCCCGGGGAGAAAAGCTCCACTATAAACTACTAAAACAAGTTAAACTTATACAAAAAATATAAAATAATGCAGAAATAAAGAATATATAATAGTATTTAAGAAATGTAACATAACCAACTGCAAGTTGGCTAAGGATCAGAGTACAAAATGAGGCTTAACATAGAACAAAATAATGAATACCAAGCAAGAATACTCTATTGCAGAATTGAAAAGAAAATAAATATAGATATGTATTAATTTGAAGAGGACGTTCAAGTGGGGTAGAAATTAGGAAAAAGAAATAAGGGGATAAAGGAATCAGAGGGCAGGAAAGAAAAAAGTTCAACTAGGGTTGGTACAAGAGCAGAGCCAGTGGCTGGAAAGGAAGAGTTTTACTTTAGCTTTAAAAAGTGGGAGTGAAGATAGTGTAGAGATGTATTGAGGTAGTTGGTTCCATGTTCTGCCAACTGAGTTGGAGAATATGGAGTCACCTGCTGAGTTATTTGATTGGGAAATTTGAATCAGTATTTTGTTAGAAGAGTGTAGGTTCCGCTGATTATTGTGGGGTTGTATGAGGGAGGAGAGTGTTGGAGTGTTGTTAGGGTGATAAAGGGCTTTGTGGACAATAGTAAGTTGGTGGAATTGTATTAGGTTGGGTAATTCCAGCCAGCCTAGTTTTTTAAGATTAAGACAATGATGAGTCCTATAAGGAGAAGCTGTGACAAATCTGGCAATGTTGTTGTAGGATGAAGCTAGTTTATTGAGATTGTGCTTAGAAAGATTAGTGTAAATGGTGGAAGCATATAGAAGGGTAGAGATTAAGTGGGTTCTAGCAATGGTAGTTCTAGTTTCGGGAGTTAGGAAAGCTTTGATTCTATATAGAGAACCAATTTTTCTGTTAGTAGCTTTAATTGTAGCGTTGATATGAGTGTCAAATTTCAGTTGATTGTCAATGGTAATACCCAAAAGTTTAATGGTTTGGTCTGGGGAGATGAGGGTACCATTATTGGATGTAAGTGTGAAGTTAATAGAGGGGGATAGGTGAGTGGGTGTAAAGAGCAGGAGTTTGGTTTTCTTGGGGTTGAGGAGTAGACAATGATTCGAGAACCATTGCTCTATAGTTGTGAAGGTATTTTGTGCGAGAGTGTGCAGCTCGCTCTGAGTTGAGGCTGAGCAAATAATGGTTGTGTCGTCAGCGTATTGAATGCAAGTTAACTGAGGAGTAGCTAGATGAAGGTCATTTATAAAGATAGAGAATAGGAGTGGACCTAAGATAGAGCCCTGAGGGACCCCTATAGTGGTGGGGAGGAGATCAGAGAGATGGTTATCCCAGAGAACTGCCTGTTTACGGTTGTCCAGATAAGATGCGAACCAGTTTAAGGCAAGCTTATCTAGAGCGAGGGATCTTAAACGGTGGAGGAGAAGTTGGTGATTGACCATGTCAAAGGCTTTAGACAGGTCAACAAAGAATGCTGAAGAAAAAGTGTTGTTGTTGCGGTTTTTGTTAATAGAGTCAATAAAGGATAGTAATGCTGTGCTAGTCTATGCAATGGTCGAAACCCATGTTGACAATTAGCCAGGAGGTTGTAGCTAAGTAGGTGGTGAAGTAATTGTTTGTGGATGCATTTCTCCATTATTTTTGCAAGAGGAGAAAGTAATGCTATGGGACGGAAGTTTGAATACTCAGTAGAGTCACCTCCCTTGAATAGAGGGATAATATAACAGATTTTCCAGAGTGATGGAATAGTACTTTCTTTTATAGTCCTGTTGATGAGTATACAGATGGGATAGGAAAGACCTTTAGCTCCTAGACGGAGGTTTTCAGCTGGTAATTTGTCTGCTGAGGGGGTTGCGGGCTTTAGTTTTTGATGTAAGGATGATATATAGGAGGTTGGTATAGGTTTTAGGTGAAATGGAGGGAGAGAGGTGGTTTGGGTTAATAGTTTGGAGGTATCAGGGTTTTGTTGGTTAGCCAGTTTTAATATGGCTGAAGTAAAGAAGGTATTAAAGGCATTAGCTGTTTGTAGTGGGTAGTCAGGGTTAGAGCCTAGTGGATTTGGTGTGGCAGCTTTGCCAGGGGATAGGAGCTTGTTAATAGCAGACCAAAATTTTTGTGGTTGGTGAAGGGAGGATTGTTGAAGCTGTGTATAATAGATCTTTTTATCTTGTAGGATGGCTTTTTTTGTTACATTTCTTTGTTGTCTAAAAGTAAGGTGATCAGTTATGCTTTTTGTGGTACGCCATTTAGCCCAGGCTTTGTTCCTGCTAAGGATTAGTTTTTTAGTTTCATTTGAGAGCCACTGGGCAGTTTTGGTTTTCATGCATATAGAACGCATTGGGGCATGATGTTCAAGGATATCTAGAAAAGTATTATTAAAGTAACTAACAGCTTACATGTGTTAAGTAATGTAACACCATATACCATATGCACACCTGAGGACCCTGACTAACATCCACCCTCACCAATCATGAACCACAAAAACACAAACGCACCTTCATAGGTACCACAAGGGATAGAAACCTAGATGTAATGCTACCCAATGCCAGAAGTATAAACAGCAAGATGTGTTCAGTGTAAACGCACACAATATAGAGAATGTAGATATCAGTGTTGTAATAGAAAACTGGGTCAAAGCCCACATCAGCACCCAAACACTACCAGGTCACACCTCATACAGTGATGTACAGCTGCAAAACATGGAACAAGCTACAAAACGTGGGTGACTAGCAATAAATGTCATGGATAACCACACTCCCATGTTGGTACCACAACAAGAAGCAGCATGGATTAGCCATGGTCAAATACCAATGGCTAAAACTGCCTACTACTATATAGCTTGCTGCAGACCACTGTCCTAATAGCAGGAACTGCACCAGGCCTATGTTGGAATACATGAAGATATCAAGCCCCCCAAACCACATTATATTGCTTGACTGAAAATACCTACACATACACCATAGTGTCATAGTTTCATAGTTTACTACTAGGCTATCTGCCCTAGTGCATTTATAAGCCTAGCCATAGTGATGTGGCTATTGCCACCCCTTATAGTGGTAATAAGTGTACAGAATAGATTCCGAATATTGTGCCTCTGACTTAGTAGTGACACATTATGACCCCCTTACTTAATCGAATAACTTGATTGTGCCTCTGTCTAGTAGTGACACAGGGAGGACCCCTGGGGTAAACCTACGATCTCACATCCACTTGTCCAGATTTCTCTTGAAGAGAGTCAGTGAGGGACTCTGTCTAACATGAACTGGGATTCTGTGCTAGAGTGTGAGAAGCCTCTGAGTTATGACTCTGTCCCTCCAGCATGTCCTATACATGTATGTGCTGAGGTTCAAATCTTTAGCTCTCATGGTTCTGGTGGATTTGGATTGCTTGCAGTGGAGCATGTCCACCAAATCCTGATTGGACATGGTCTTGTATGTCAGGCATAGGTCATCTGTAAGTAGGCGGTATGCTACTGAATAAAGCTGGATTTTCTTTAGTCTGGAAGCATATGACATGTGTTGTAGACCCTTGATCCTCTTGGTAAGGTACTTTTGGGGTCTCTCCAGCTGTTGCAAGTGCTGGGTGAGGTACATACCAAATGGGGCTTTGTATTCAATCATGGGCCTGATAAGGGAGAAGTATAGGGGTACAATGACCTCCTTTGATCTGGATGGAAAACCCTTCATGATAAGGTGGGCAAGATAGAAAGTCTTTCTAACCACTTTGGAAACATGGGTGTCAAACGAGAGGTCACTATACTATCTACATGGGTCCCCAGGTGTCTGATTTGTTTTCTGTGCTCAGTGGGTTGCTGTCTATGTGTTAATTTGTGGGTACTTTGTTCCTCCCAAAGGGGATGACTTCACATCAGTTGCATTCAGTTTCAGGCCATGATTCCGGCACCAGCTATCTGTTTTTGTGAGGGCATTCTGTAGGATGTGTGTGCCGGCTGATGTATTCACTATGGTGCCTAGGTTGCAGTCATCTGCAAACTTTGTCAGCCACAACCCTCCTATGTTTGCTTTCACATCTGAAAAGTAAATGCCAAATAAGAGGGGCCCAGGACAGATCCTTGTGGGACACCACTTGTGACTGGCTTTGAATCTGACAAGGCACCTGCAATGTCGACTTTATGGGTTCTGTTTCTTAGCCATTTTGCAACCTATCCTGTGACATATGGTTTTATATTTCAGCTGTTGAGCTTGTCTATGATGCCTGAGTGGGGTATTGTGTCAAAGGCCTTAGCCAAGTGCAGGTAGGCTGTGTGGACTGCGTAGCCCTCATCAATGGCCCTACTGACAGTTTCATAGTACTCAACTAGGTGCAAAAGGCAGGATCTGCCCTGTACAAAGCTGAACTGGGTGGGATCAAGGGTCTGTAGGTCACCAATGTCTCTGTTTAAGAGCTCCATAATGACTCTTTCCATAGCTTTGCAGACAAGGCTGGTTAAGCATGAGTGGTGGTAGTTCCCAGGGTCTGTGGAGGCATCTCCTTTGTGGAGTGGGACCACTGTTGCTGTACGCCAATGTTCAGGTACATATCCTGTAGCAAGGCTAAGGTTAAATAGCATTTGCATATACGGGTTTAGCTCCTTCTGGAGTTCACGTAGCACGCAACTGAGGATACCATCAGGTCCCATTGATGCTGTGTTTTTGTCTTTGCTGAGTGCGGCTCTCACATGGACATCTGAGATGACAGTGAGGTTACATTCAGCTGTGATAACTATCTTCTTTTGGGGGTGAGGGAGGGGGAAAATTGCACTGAATCTGTCTGCCAGAATGTTGCCAATATCTGTCAGGTCACTGAAATTTATGTTGTTGTGTACCAACTCTGAGCATATCTGAGGGTTCCCACCCAGGTTTCTGACATAACTGAAGAAGGCATTGTGGTTATCTTTATTGTCTTTGGTGATTTTTGTCTCAAAGTTGACCTTGGATGTCTTTATGAGAGAATGTAGCTTTTTACTAGTGCTGCTCACAGCTGCCTTCCCTTTAGGAGATGTAGCTCTGTCTTGCATTAGTATCCTTCATCTGTTATACAGTTTGTTTATGGCTGTGGTCCACCAGACAGGCCACTTTCCCTTGGTGGAGAGGGTCTTGGTTTTATTTGTGATTGCATGGTCCATGCTTTCTTGGAGATGTCCGTAGAAAGCGTCTGTGAAGGAGTCACCATTGTGTGTTGTGGTTTCCACTGGCCCAGTGAGCTTAAAGGATACCATCTCAGTCTGAAGAAGTGTGAAGTCAGCTTTTGAGACGTTTGTCACTATACTCTTTTTGTATTATACTAGCACCGACACATTTGTAGACAATTTCCCAGAATCCATCAAACAAAATGGACATGCAAAATGTAACACTTCCACAAGAGGGGTAAGCATACTGGATGTGATAATCAGAAATATGTGTACTGGATGTCAAGATGAGAAGTGTATCCCTCACTGGTAAGACCAGACCATAGAGTAATCACACTGTAGTTACACATCCTGACCCCAGTCCCTGGCCAGAATACTACCGTGAAACACATGTATAAAGCATAGCTTGCACCCCTACAAACCAATGTGGAATCCATGAAAGGCTCTGTGCAAGTCTAGAATATGGGACACACTGCAGAACATGTTATACAGGCATACCATGAACACAGCCAAGAGTGCTTGGAGTCTGCAATCACAAATAACAACAAGACACAATGCCATACACCCAGGCATCTGGCATGCTGGACTCCAGCAATTACTAAACCATTGAAGAGAATGAGGAAGCTACCACATGATAGATCAAACATAAAAAGTGAAGTAATCAGTGATCACTAGTATGGCAATAAAATGTGTCCACACATACAATCCACTAAGGCCAGGCAAAACAAGTAGAATCTGTGAATCCAGAGGCAATGTGACACCTGTCCCAAGTACACACACAACAACAACTCACCCCAATAAATACAAATATATGTGATAGACGCAACCAGGTAGCCAAACCGGAGCCTGAGCACCTCCAAATCAGTACTGTCAAAACTAGTCAGGAGGACAAGGTAACCACATACACCACAAACCCAGTCCCACATAGACCTACAACGACTGTAAACCAAACACATAAACACAAAAACATTCCCAGAGGCCCTAATTACAAACACACAACACCAACACAAACCTCCAAAGCAGACACCCAATAAAACAACCTCCAGACATAGCACATGTAACACATAGTACACAAAGCTGGTGTGCCAAACAGTCACAGGACAGAAGGAGAAACAACATGCCTGATACAGTTGTAATAGGTGACTCCATAGTGAGACATGCTGCTGTTCCAGGGATGGCTTGCACCTGTTACCCATGGGCATCTGGATATTGCCTAAGGCTTTTGCAACCTACAGAGATTCTTTTGTAGGCAAGGCCGTAAAGACTAACCCACCACCATAGAAAACAAAACTGGAAAGAAACAGAAGGGTAATGCTGATCAATGCCAGACGTGTAAACCTCAATATGCATGCTCCTGAGGCCCTCCCCAGTATGGAGAACATTGATGTCTGTCCAGTGATAGAAACCTGCTGCAAGCCTTGTGACAGCACACCAGCACTACCAGGTAATACCACATATCATGTGTTATGGCCACAAAACATAAAAGGAGGGTGAGTATCCATATTCAGCACAGACACCTATATGTCCAGTTAACTGACAATGCTTATGTCATTGCAGTCCACCCATGTGCAACTAACCGTAGGCAAGACTGCTGTACAGTCTGTAGCATGCTACAGACCACACTCTCACACACAGGAACCCCACCCCGCTGACCTGAAGACAGTGGACAGTATGAATGTACCACCAAATACAAAACAAGGTACACACAAATTACCACATAGGTGGTAAACCATTATGTATGGAAGGAGTAATCAGGGACCTAGTGACACAAGTGGACAGTAACCTGTTATGTGACAGTCACATTGCAAATTTGGCTAGGAAGACTGTCTATATTGGACACTGTATCATGAAAGGATTCACATCTACGTCAACAAAGGTCATTGTGCCCCTATACTGTTCTCTTATCAGACCCATAATGTAGTACAATGCCTCATTTGGAATGTACATTACCTGGCACCTGCAGCAGTTAGAAAGACCTCAAAGGTACCTCACCAAGAGTTAGAAAGGGTCTCAAATATATGTCATATGCTGCCTGGCTGTAGACACCACAGCTGAATGCAGTCACATACTGCCTACACAGAGGCATTGTATGTCTGTTGTACAAGTCCATGTCCAACACAGAAGTAATGGACATGCTCCACCCCAGAAAACTCAAAGCCATCGGAGCTGTGTGAATCAGAGATGTCAACCTCAACACATAATCAAATAGGATGTGCTGGAGGGACAGATACCTAACCCTGAGGCTCTCCACACCCTGGAACAGAATACCACTACATGTTAGGCAGAGCCCTTCACTGACACTCTTCAACAGGACGTTGGCAAAATGGATGGATGATTGTAGATGTACACTGGGGGTCTTTACTGTGTCATGTCCAGACAGAGGCGCAGCTAAGTAAATCATAAATGGCCATAATATTCACATAGCAAGGGGTGGCAAAAGCCACACACACTGTGGCTAGGCTTACAAATGCCCTAGGGTGGATAGCCTAGTATGAACCTATGAACCTATTATGATACAAATTGTACAGGACACTAAGGATAATCCCAAGGCTGCTGCAATTGATGGTAGGAAGTGTGTTGTAAATTCCCAGATATGCTCTGGATCACACAAATATTACAAACAACATACCAAACACACACATGTATTGGCAACATACATCCTGACAGGTGCAGTGCAACCTCCCCCCCCCCATAATGCAAAATATCTTTCCCAGCAGACTGCTGCCTCCCTGACATTATGTCAGCCTTACCACAGGATATGTACCCAAAGAGCAGTGTACAACAACAGTGGTCGTTCTAAAGAAAGGTGTTGCCTGAATGGATACTAAAAACAACCACCACAGAATCCTGAAAAGCTTGGTCTGCACAGCTATGGAAAGGATCAGCATGTACCGCAGACATAAAGATATTGGGGATCTATTGACACCCGACCCTACCCAGTGTGGGTTTATTAAGTGCAGACCCTGCCCCTAAACATGTGTGACTCAGTTGAAACAGTTATTGAGGTCACTGATGAGGGCAATGTGGTCCCCATAGCGTAGCTGGACCTTGCAATGCCTTCCATACAATACCCTACGTGTTCAATATAGATATGCTCACCAGCTTATATATACACCCCTATGTCACTAGAGGGGTTGCAAACCAGACCAACGACAGAACTGACATGGTCAGACATGCTGCAGCCATGTCAGACTACAAACCACATATAACAGGTATCCCACAAAGCTTGGTCCTGGGACCTTCCCTGTCTGGTATATATGCCCCATAGGTACAGGCCAACATGTAAGGACTGTGCCTGAACATGTTTGCAGAGGACTACAAACTGCCCAACATATCTGACACTCCAGCTGACACAAGCATCCCACAAAAGGGCCACATAGAAACAGACAACTGGTGCCATAGCCATGCCAGCAAGTTAAATGGAGAAAACTGTATAGTCAACCTCTGTGGATATACAGTAAGTGACCACCAATTACCACATAGGTGTTAACCCATTACATACTTAACATGTAATGACAGACCTGGTTACACAAGGTGATAGATATCCTGCATTGGACAAACATGTGGCTGTAGTGTTAACAGAAACAATCCATATACCAAACTAATCATGAAGGTTATGACATCTAGATAAGGGGAGGTCATTGTGGTTCTGCAGTTATCCTTCATCAGCGTTACAATTGACTACAACAGCCCCTGTGGGGTGTACCTCAGCAGACACCTCCATCAACTGTAAAGTCCACAACAGTATCTCACCAGGAGTATCACAGAGCTTGAACAGATGTAATGTGTTGCCTGATTAAACAAGAGTGCAACTCCACACACTGCCATGCTAGCCACCCAGACGCAAGCTGTGCCTGATGTAGAAAGCCATGTCCAAGCTGGAATCAAGGAACATGCTGCACCTTGTACAATCTGAATGGCAGTGAGCTATGCACATGAGGGACCTGAACCCCAGCACTGACATACATAGGACAAACTGTACTGCATTATCCATAACACAGAAGCCACCCCCACACATGAGTAAACTACCAGTACAGGTTATCCATAGAGTCACTCGTTGATTCTCCTCAACAGGAATCTTAATGAGTGGATGGGAGATGGTAGGTCTACCCTGGGTATCACTGTTATGTCACGGGTAGACAGAGGCACAGTATACTAAACATGACATATGTCATGGCAAACTACACTTACAATGTGTTGAAGGACAAACACACTCTCTGACTAGCATTAGAAATGGCCTAGGGCACATCGGTAGTGTTTGCCAATGTACACCTATGTTGTGGAATACACTACTGATGTTGGACGAGGCTGTTGTAAGTAGTTAATATCTGAACATAATGCAACATGGTCAGATGTGCACAACTGGACCCTAACCAGGCTGTTGTGCTCACTATGGAAATGTAAAGCAGTGATAGGACTAAAGCCCAGGATACTGTCCACCACAGTGAAAGTACTGAACCACTACACTATACAGTACTACTGTGTTAGGTCAGTATGAACGGATGTTGACAATTGTATGCAAAGTATCCCATGCAAACCCTGCAGGCACAGTATAATCCCTGTTGTGTTCACACAAAAAGCATTTGTACAGTAACTACACAACATGACACAGAACACACAACCATAAACAGGAGATATTTGTTGAAGTTCACACTCATCCACAAATGTGATGGGCTGCAGAATTCAACATATGGAAAGCTCACACTGGGCATGCTCACACACTTTGATAAATGAGACATCTTTTACACAACATGCCATGGGAAGGCTGAACTGGGCATGCTCACACACATAGTCCAAATATCAGTTTAGCATTTTGCCACATATATCTGGTATATGTACGTGTTATTCCAGTAACCAACAACATTATAGCAATCTGAACAGTGCGCACACTTAAATGACTACAGAGACATACATGATATAGTGGATTTCCCCCATATGCAAACATCTTCCACAGATACACAAGTTGTTCATACAAACAGGAAATGTTATGGCAATAAAGACCTGCAAACACTGCTATCAGCACCAAATAATGTGCATCTGACAGTTAAACATATAGGTGTAGAGGCCAACACTAGGCTGTTTGCCCTAGGGAATGACAGCTTATCCAGAGTGTGTGTGTGTGGGTGATTGTGGTTGGCCTGTGTGCAAGTCTGTGTGAGGGAAATGTTCCTTTTAGCAACTGGGAAAACACACCACAGGATGCTCATTCCCCTTTCTAAACACTGATGATGGGAGCACCCTATAAGTATATCAGGAGAAAGGAAATCTCCCAGTAATCCAAATAGCATGCTCTGCTAATGTGTCTATCTCCAGTGTCATAACATAGCTAGGTAGGGGTTTGAATCCAGCAAGTGTGTGTGTGAAGGGGGGTTAATAAGTGTGTATGAAAGGAACATCCCTTTTGGCAACGGGGAAAACACACCACATGATGCCCATTCCCCTTTCTAAACACTGATGACGTCAGCACCCTATAAGTATATCAGGAGAAAGGAAATCACCCAGTAATCCGAATAGCGCACTCCGCTAATGTGTCTGTCTCTAGTGTCATAACATAGTTAAGTAGGGGTTTGAATCAAGCTAGTGTGTATGAAAAGAACATCCCTTTTGGCAACTGTGAAAACACACCACAGGATGCCCATTCCCCTTTCTAAACACCGATGATGTCAGCACCCTATAAGTATATCAGGAGAAAAAAAAGCTCCCACTAATGCGAATAGCGCACTCTGCTGATGCGTTCTTCTCTAGTGTCATAACATAGTTAGGCAGGGGTTTGAATCCAGCAATTGTGTGTGAAGGGGGGTTAGTGTGTGTGTAAGCTTGTATGAAAGGAACGTCCCTTTTTGCAACTGTGAAAACACACCACAGGATGCCCATTCCCCTTTCTAAACACCGATGATGTCAGCACCCTATAAGTATATCAGGAGAAAGGAAATCTCCCAGTAATGCAAATAGCAGGCTCTGCTAATGCGTCCATCTCTAGTGTCGTGAGGTAGGGGTTTGAATCTGGCAAGGGGGGATTAGTGTGTGTGTAAGTTTGCATGAAAAGAGCATCCCTTTTGGCAACTGGGAAAACACACTACAGGATGCACATACCCCTTTCTAAACAATAGCACAATGATATATGGCTTTTGATTCCAGACATGTCACGTGTGTTTTGCTCACACAGAATGCCCATGTGTGCAGTTTGTTTCTCACAATAATGCATGACATCGATTAAACCAGTTATGGCAATGCACACATGATGTATGTGTGTGCCAAATACACAGATGTACCTGTGACCTTCAATAGTTACCATGTGTGATGCCTGCCACATGTGAATACATGGTATTTGCATTGGGTAACATTATGACTGTGGTCTTCTGTGCAAGTGCTGCATGTGGGATGTGTATATACAGTGTGAGATGTAGATGCTATCAACCTAGTAGTGAGGGATACACACCTGGTCTGGGGCATATAGTCTACATGTTGTTGATGAACAGGTGCTGCATGTTTTCACCTGTTGTGGGAGTGGTAAGAAGTTGTTCCATAGCAATGCAGTGACTGCATGCTAAGAACCTTTCAGCTAGGGTGTTGTAGCTACAGTAATTCATTAGCATTCAGTAATATGTCAGCATTCCTGGTGAGGGTATGATGCCAACCAAGGTCAGGGTTCTACCAGCCTGTGCCACTTGCTCAGTGAGCCCTTCCATGTTCCCTATCATGTATTCCAGTGAGGGACATCACATGTCAGCTGTAGTGGCATGGACAATGACTGAGTCATATGTGTCCATGCATCTGACTGACCTGTATGCTTGTGTTATGTGGTGGACCATAGTGCCCCATGAGCATATCACTGTGGCCTTCACCTTGTCCAGCCTGGTGAGCATGACCTCACTGTACCGGACAATAAAAGTACCTAACACAACTGCAGCAGGAGTGTTGTATAGCTGTACAGATTGTGCTTGTTTGGCACACAGGATTTGTGTGCTATGTGTTATGCATGCTGTGTTCAGGCCTAATGTATGCCTGTGTGCCAGCTGCAGAGGTGTCTGCCACTCAGGCAGGATGCCATTCTTAGGCTCCACGAATGGCCCAGTGTGTTCCCGTGCTTGTATTGCTGTCAGTGTAGGTCTACATCAGACTGGTATTGCAGTCACTGTAGTATTTCATGCCACCTGACAGGTTATGCCAGTACTGGGTTCAGAGTGCTTAGTCCACGGTTTGGCTATGTGTTTCCATCTCATACATGTGTTGTACATCCATGGGGAGGGGATAGGGTTGACTGTGTGCATGTGTCAGCTGTGACATTACTACATGACTCACATATTCCACAACTGTACCATAGATGTGACTGACAACTGACCTTTGCACATGCTACCATAGTATTGAGATTGCATTGGTGATTAACAGCACATAGGGCCAATGGTGAACAAGATACATAGGTTCATAGGTTCAGATTAGGCCATCTGCCCTAGGGCATTTATAAACCTAGCCAGAATGTGTGTGGCTTTCACCATGCATTGTAAATCTATCTTGCTATGCCCTTTTCCAAGTTTAGTATACTGTGCCTCTGTCTAACAGTGACACATAAGTGATACCCAGGGTAAACCTACAATGTCCCATCCAGGCATTAATATTCCTCTTGGAGACAGTCACTTAGTGACTCTGCCTAACCTGTACTGGGATACTATTCCAGAGTGAAGGGAGCCTCTGAGTTATGAATGTGTCCCTCCAGCATGTCCTATGTATATCACTCCTGAGGTTCAAGTCTTTCCAGTGTGTAGCTTGATGGGATTTGGATATTCTGAGGTGCAGCATGACCATTAAGTCAGGGTTTGACATGGCTTTATATGTCAGGCACAGATTGCCTATGAAGAGGCAGTATGCCACTGAGTAGAGCTGCTGTTTCTTTAACCAGTCAGTATGTGGCATATGTTTGAGCCCTTTGATCCTCTTGTTGAGGTACTTTTGTGGTCTTTCCAATTACTGCAGGTGTCTGGTAAGGTGCATGCCGACAGGGGCATTGTAGTCAATCATGGGCATGATGAGGGATGAGTAAAGAGGCACAATTTTCCCCCCTGATCTACATGTGAATCCCTCCATGATGAGGTGGCCTATATAAAATGTTTTTATAACCACTTTGGCCATGTGGTTGTCAAATGAGAGAATGGTATCAACTTGTGTGCCCCAAGGTCCATAATTCCTTCTTCTGTACTTAATGGATTAACACATATGTGGTATTTTGTGGTCACTTTGTTTTTGCTAAAGGGGATGACTATACACCTTTTGGCATTCAGCTTGAGGCCATGGCGGTGGCGCAAGTCATCTGTTTCTAAGAGGCCCTTTTGGAGGATGCGTGTGTTGGCTGGAGAGTTGATTATGGCGTCCAGTTTGCAGTCATCTGCAACTTGCTCAGCCACAGTCCTTCCATGTTGGCCTGTACCTCTGATAAATATATACTGAACAAAACAGTAATAAAACAACTGAAAGCACTTGAAAGTACCCACAAAACACCGATCAAGTGCTGTAAGCCAAAGGAAACTGCAAACCACGAGTCCACTTCAAATCTTTTAATAACCAACTCCACGGACCATACACATCATATATACTGAACAAGACAGATCCCAGGGCTGAGCCTTGTGGGACACCACTTGTAACTGGTTTTGAGGCTGACATGGCTCCAGCAATTCTAACCATGTGTGTTCTGCCCTTGAGCCACTGTGCAATATATGTAGTGACATAGGGGTTACTATGTACACTGGTGAGCTTCCCTAGAATGCACAAATGGGGTATTGTATCAAGGGCTTATGCTAGGTCCAGGTAGGCTGTGTAGACCACCTTCCCCTTGACAGTGGCTTTGGTGACTGTTTCAAAGAAATCAAACAGGTTTGAGAGGCAGGATCTGCCATTAACAAAGCCAAACTGTGTATGATGCAGTGTCTGTAGGTCCCCAATATCTATATTTATGAGGTTCATGATGATCCTTGCCATAGCTTTGCAGACCAAGCTATTCAGACATATGGGGCAATAGTGTCCTGGATCCGTTAAGGCACCACCTTAATGTAGAGGGACCACTGTTGCTGTACGCCACTCTTTGGCCACATATCGTGTAGTAAGGCTGGGATTGAACAGTAGTGTTATGTCTGGGTGTAGCTCTTCTTGGAGTTCATGTAGGACACAGCCTGGGACACTGTCTGGTCCCATTGATGCAGTGTTTATTGCTTTGGAGAGGGCAGCTCTTACCTGAGCATCTGAGATGTCAGGGGGGGGCAGCACTCTGCTGGGAGAAATATTTGCCCTTTTGGTGTGGAGGGAGAAGTTAGCAGTGAACCTGTCCACTAGGATGTTGGCAATGTCTGTGTGTTTGGTGTTTCTTTTGACATCTTGGACTACCTCTGAGCATATCTGGGAATTACCACCCAGGTTCCTAACATA
The DNA here is from genome assembly GCF_019279795.1 of Protopterus annectens. Classification (NCBI taxonomy): domain Eukaryota; kingdom Metazoa; phylum Chordata; order Ceratodontiformes; family Protopteridae; genus Protopterus; species Protopterus annectens. Next base: position 1,600,546,734 of record NC_056739.1, read on the forward strand.
ACTAAAGAAAGCCTTGTGATTATCCTCAGTGTCTTGTGGAATCTTCTCTCAAAGATGGCCTTAGACAATCTTATGAGTGCCTGTAGTTTTCTTCTAATACTCATCAGTGATGCCTTCACATTTTGGGAGTTTGTTGTATCATTTAGTAGCTTCATCCTTCTATTGTATAGTTTGTTTATGGCTGGTGTCCACCACACAGGATGTCTGCCTTTGGAGGATTGGGTCTTGCTTTTATTTGGGATTGCATGATCCATGCATTCCTGAAGGTGTCCATAGAATGCCTTTATACAGGTATCTGCAGTCTGGTCCATATTTTCAACAGGCCTGGGGGCTTTGAAGGTTTCCACATCATTTATGAGGAGTGTGAACATGCTTTACATGAGTTGTTGACTGTATTCTTCTGTGCAGCGGGTGGCCTTGGGATGTGAATATCCAGTGAGATTAGTTTATGGTTTGATCTTACCAGTGCGGGATACACTTCTGGTCTGGAGCATAGAGTCCCCATGTTGGTGATGATCAGGTTCAGTATGTTTCCCCCTCTTGTGTGAGTGGTACCAAGTTGTTCCATAGCATTTTGGTATATAAATTCCAGTAATCTTTGGGCTAGGGTGTTGGAGCTACAGTCATGCTCCCAGTCTATGTTTGGGTAGTTTAACTTACCCAATATAATGGTGTATGGACAGACCTACATATTTCTAACTGTTTTCAGGAAGGCCAAGTGCGGTTCTTGTGTTTGTGAGGGTGGTCTGTAGCAGGCTATAACCTGGAAGGCAGTTTTACCCATTGTTACTTGCATATGGATAGTCTCTGATGTTTGGTGCTTTGCCACCAACCTGGAGGTGTGGGTATCTTGGATGAATATCAATACACCCCCTCCTTTTGTGGTTTTCTGCAAGTTTTGGGCCTGAAAAGCATGGTATGAGGTATAACTTGATAGTGCTGGGGTGTTGTTGGTAGCCCTGAATCCGGTATCTGTTACTGCACAGATAGCGATGTTCTCCATGCTGAGGAATGTTTCGAGTGTGTGCATCATTAGGTTTAGAGTCCTGCAGTGGCATATATGACTGCTCACGTGGACAGATGCCAGGTAAGTCATATGCAAAGTGTCACAGGCAGCGTACATGTGCACAGGAGAAACAGTGACATTCTGTCAAGTGAGACATGAACATACATATAGTAAGCTATGCAGATGTCACTAGGAGTCCACAGAAGCTGTGTAACTCTTCATGGCAGGTCGGATCAGTATTCCAGGGTAACTGCAAGGAAACATGCATGCAAACATAGCTACTGTAAGCAGGGCTGCATGCAGTCCATTGTACAACAAACAAGCTGTACCACTTTCAGTAGGTAACACTGCAAATGCTCACCAGCTGACATATGAATACCTATGTCACCAAAGGTGATACTTACCAGACCACGGACAGAAATGACATGGCCAGACATGCTGCATCCCACATGAACACATATCTCAAGCAACACAGACCTCACAAAGTCAGTGTTCTTAACAGGCACAGCCCATAAGGCCAAACACAATGTTTGACACACCTATAATAGGTGATGCCATAGTCGGACACACTGACATCCCGCTCTCCAGACTAAGCAAGGTGAGGGTCACATTTAGCTACCTGTCAGGTGATAGAATGTGCCACATAACACAAGCACTCAGGTCACTCCACAGCAAGTACAAGTATGAGGCAGTCATTGTCCATGCTGGTGTGAACAACCTGAGACGTACCTCCCTGGACCACATGGAAAGAGACACAAAGGAGCTCTTACATCACCCTCTCAAACTCAGGAATCCCACACAGCCTGCATGGCGACACAGGAGAGTATAGATTTCTCTGCAAACACCATCATACCGGGTGACTTCAACTACCCAAACATAGACTGTGAACATTACTCAAGCCACAATACCCAAGCTCTAGTGTTCCCATAGTTCAGAAACTCTTTAGCTATGGAACAAGTAGTCAACATTCCCACAAGAGGGGAAAATATACTAGACCTGATCATCACAAACATGAGTACAAAATGCTCACCACTTGAAGTATATCCCTCATTGTTGCAATCGAACCATATACTAATCACACTGGAGTACTGGATCCCCCACATATGCAAACCTCAAACACATCTATGTGTGTGTGGGAAATGCCCCTATTAGCAACTGTGACAGTACACTACAGGATGCAGATTCCCCTTTTGAAACACTGATGATGTCAGCACTCTATAACTATATTACCTGAATTAAAGCTTCCTAGTAAATTGTATAGCGTGCTCCGCTAATGCGTCTGTCTTTAGTGTCATAACATAGTTAGATAGGGGTTTGAATCCTGCAAAGGGAATGTATGTAAGTGGGATTTGTGTGTGTGCATAATGCTGTGAGGAAAAAGTGCCTTTTGCCAACTGGGAGAACACACTACAGGGTGCACATCCCTCTTCCTAAACACAGATGATGTCAGCACCCTCTAAGTACAGCATTAGAAAGGATTTCTCTTACTGATGCAAATAGCGCACTCTGCTAACGTGTCTGTGTCTAGTGTCATAACACAGTTAAGTAGGGGCTTGAATCTTACAAATGGAAAGTATGTGTTTTAGTGTGAGTGGGGTTAGTGTGTGTGCACAATGCTGGGGGTGGGATGTGGCTTTTGCCAAATGGGGCTACGCACTGCAGGGTGCACATTTCCCTTAACAAACAGTGATGTTGACAGCACCCTATACAAACAACATGACAACAGACAACTGCCAGTACTCAGTATAGTGCTACATGCTACTGTAACACGCACATGTACCAGAACATACCTAGATAATGTTTTGAAACACGAATGTGGCAAGTGTGTGGATGTGGGATGTTTCTGTGTGTGCATTTCCGTATGGAAAACATGTTGGATGTGGCAATCAGGGAACCACAGTACCTGATGCACATTACACTTTTAAACAAATGAGGTTGCCTGCACCCTGTGAGTACAGGTAGAGAGGAGGAAATCGGTAGTAATCCAAATAGTGCACTTTTCAAATGTGTACCTATCATGTGTCGACAGCTACTCATGTAGGGTAATAAATAACGGAAATGACAGGTGAGCATGTGCATGTGTGGGGGTAGCAGGGTGTGTGTAAATGCATGTGTGACAGAACAGATACATATAGCTGAATCTACAATACAGCACATGATGCACATTCACATAGTCAATGGTAGCATGTGATGGTGTGCAGCTGGTACACTTTGGTAAGTAGTATGGGTGCAGATAACAATTCAGGACATTCATACAGTTACTGCAGCAGGAATGCTGGGATATACACACAATCATAGTGGAAAAGTGAACAGTTACCAACATGTTACTACTTATACACATCTATGTAGTCACCCTGTGCATCAGCAACGTGTTTACCTTTTCCTGCACTGATGTTGTAGTATGCAGGAGGTGGCACAGTGTCATCATATGCACAGGGTGTGGGTTAGGTATGCCCAAGCCAGCCACTGGTACCACCAATTGAAATGTGTGTGTATGTGTGTTTTTGAGGGGCAGCAGTACAGGGTGGACCAGTGTTAGTGCAGTGTGTGTGTGTGTATGTCTTTGCCCTAGGTGTTAAATTTCTGCATGTGTGTAAGCATGCACACAGTCCCACATAATGGCTGTCATGTACAGGGTTTTGTGGACAGCCACAGACTGCACATGTCAGGTCATCCAGATCAGTGTCTGTGGGCACGGACACAGTACCTGTGCCTGGCAGGGGTGCAAGCGGGTGTGTGTTGACTGGACACAGTTCCCTGTTGGGACTGTCCAGAGCCACGTGCATGTGGTCTCCTGGGGCATCCTGATGACAGCACTAACCCAGCATTGCTGGGGCTGCTGCTGGCACTTGAGGTGCGTGAGTGGGCCTGTTGTCGTCGGCAGCGACTGCCAGCTGGTGCTGTTGCCGGCATACGGCCACGTCGACGCCGCAAACGCACACCATCACCCTGGCCCATGGACATCTGGTTGTGGAGCAGCTGTTGTATGTCCCCACAACGTCTGTCAATGACATCTGTGAAATTACGAATAGCATTCACAATGTCACGCATGCCATCTGTCATGGCTGTGCAACATGCTGTCAGCTCCCTCAGACCCTGTCTGGTGTACCTTTCCATACACACCTGTGTCTGCATAACAGTCCGAAACATAGTGGAGGTTGACATACCTCCTTGGGCACGTCAGCCAGAGGCAGTACGGCCACGGATGCCCCCATGAGAACCCATGGGCGACTGTCTGCATAATCAGACACCTACAGCAACTGGAAAAACCCCAACAGTACCTCATCAAGAGGATCAAAGGGCTCAAACAGATGCCATATGCTGCCCGGTTAAAGAAAATCCAGCTGGACCCAGTGGCATACTGCCTGTTCAGAGGCAATCTGTGCCTGACGTATACAGCCATGTCCAACCCAGAAGTAATGGACATGCTGCACCTCAGGAAATCAACATCCCATACGGCCACACGCTCAAGAGACCTGAACCTTAGCACTGAAATAAATAGGACATGCTGGAGGGACAGATTCATAACCCAGAGGCTCCCTTCACTCTGTAATGAACTCACAGTACAGGTTTGACAGAGTCCCTCATTGACTCTCTTCCATAGGAATCTGGATGAGTGGATGGGAGATCATAGTTGTACCCCGGGTATCACTTCTATGTCACTGTTAGACAGAGGCACAGTATACTAACCTCGGAAAAGGGCATAGCAAAATAAATTTTAATTGGGTGGCAAAAGACAAACACATTCTGGCTAGGCTTATCAATGCCCTAGGGCAAATAGCCTAGTATGAACCTATGAACCTATGTGTACTGCTATACTACTTTTGCCATATGTTGCATGTGTGTGTATTGTGGGGGATGTGCAGGTAATGGCCAGATATTTCTGCACAGGCAACACTTCTGAAACACTCTGGGTGTTCATCCCAACATACTGTATATGTGTTGCCATCCAACACTGTGATGTGGACACACATTACTCAGCCTGGATATACATATCCCAACAACACCACAAGTACAGTACACTACCTTGCTATGTATGTATGTAATTACACAGTTATTCACTAGTTAGGACTGTGATGCTATCCATGCAGCCCACTGGGCCAGTGGAAGCCACAACACACACTGCTGGCCCCTTTGCAAAAGCTTACCACAGACATCCCACATAGTGCATGTAATGTGCACACACATATCTAACCCAGACCGTATGCACACCACTTATTTATCCTGTCCAGTGGACTACAGATACAGGCACATTGTATAACAATAGCAGGAGGCTACTGCAGCACAGAACAGATTCACATGAAGGCAAGGCATCTGTGGTCAGCAGTGGTAAGATGCTTCACATTCACCAAATGCACAGATATTGGCAATATTGTTGCAGACAGTTTAGGTGCAGGTATCCCCTACACAAGTGGAATTAGTTATCACAGATGAATGTAACCTCCCTATCATCTCACATGTCCAGGTGAGGGCCACCCTCAACACTGCAGAACACACAGCATCACTGTTACAAAATGGTATCCCTGGATGTGTGATACGTTCACCCCTAGAGGACATAGCACCACATTACAGACTGATATTAAACCCTGGCCATACTACAGGATATGTACCTGAACAGTGCCATGCATACACAGTGATCCCACACCAATGAGGAGGAACCTCTACTGACCCTGGGAACTACTGCATCATATGCATAACTGGCCTTGTGTTCTAAGCTATGGAAGATTTAAGTATGGAAGACATGTACAGCAATATTACATATGTATATATATCAGGACTATGTACACACAACCTATCTCATGGACATAGCTATAGATAGTGAACTATGATACATTTGGAGGTTTCACAGTAAACACAGTATTAACCTGCTACTTTGCATTACCTGTGTTTGTGTCAGCTGTTGCTGTGTCACTGGTGCTAATTGCTGTTTGCTGCTGCTGCTGCTGGTTTTGTTGCTGTGATGATGCAGTTTTTTTTTTCTTTATCACTGCCTTTATTGCTTTATTTCTTTCTTTCTTTCTTTTTCTCTCTCTCTCTTTCTCTGTCAGTTTGGTGCAATGAATGTATTGCATGTGTGGAGTGTTAGTACTGGATGCTTTTGTAGGTATCTGCATAGGTCCATGTGATGGCCTCTGCACTAATTGTAAGGCAGCATTTGCTAATTGCATGCAGCCAGTTGTGTACTGATTGCATGTCTCACTGTGATTTCAGGACAGTGCTATAAAAGGGTATGTGAGATAGGCGTTGCCCTTTCAGATTGTAAGGGCGTGGACCATGCTGGTATGCTGTCGACAGTGTTCTGTGAGTATGAAGGTTAGTAAGTCTCTCATGATTCATGCTGTGTTGTAAATTCAGGTTGCTGCATTTCTCTCACCTGTTCCCTGTAGTGAGTGTGTATGCATACTGACACCTGCAACTATATTTCCATATGTATTAATAAATATATATATATATATATATATATATATATATATATATATATATATATATATATATATATGTGTGTGTGTGTGTGTGTACATATACATACTTTCATATATGTACATTAGCTTACATTATTAAGTACAAGCTAACAATTAGCAGGGCTGTTTCTGTTAACACTAAACTAGTATGGGAATCCAGTAATTAGGACAGTAAAAGTCTACCGGACATGTTTTGGATAGTACACATCCTATATTGCCTTTATCTTCATTCCTACTATTACATGTTCTACTTATTTTAGCACTATATTCCTGTATGAGAGTCATGGCTTAGTGGTAGGTCATACAGACTAGTGTTACAATGGTCTTGTGGTAGGGCCTAATAGTATGCTTTTATTTTGCTTTCAAATTGAGTACAGGGCCTGTCAATCAAAGTGCTGAAGGCACCTTTAAGCAGTTAAAAGGGTTAGTAAGTCTCACAGGAGTCAGGCTGTGTTGCAGATTCTGGTTGCTGCATTTATCTTCACTGTTTCCTGTACTGAGTGTGAATGAATACTGACACCTACCACTATCTTTCATATGTATTAATATATATACATATATATATATATATATATATATATATGTATGTGTACATATACATACTTTCATATATGTACATTACCTTACATTATTATGTACAAGCTAACAATTAGCAGGGCTGCTTCTGTTAACACTAAACTAGTATGGGAATCCAGTAATTCGGGCATTAAAAATCTACCTGACATGCTTTGGGTAGTACACATCCTATATTGCCTTTATATTGATTCCTACTTTTACATGTTATATTTATTTTAGCACTATGTCTTTGTATGAGAGCCATGGCTTAGTAGTAGCTCATACAGACTACTGTTACCAAGGTCCTTGGCTCGAGAGTGACAGTGGGAATTTATTTTTCTTTCGAAATGAGTACAGGACCTGTCAATCAAAGTGATGAAGGCAACTTTACGCAGTTAAAAGGGTTAGTAAGTCTCACAGGAGTCAGGCTGTGTTGCAGATCCTGGTTGCTGCATTTATCTTCACTGTTTCCTGTGGTGAGTGTGTATGAATACTGACAACTACCACTATATTTCATATGTATTAATATATATATATATATATATATATATATATATATATATATATATATATATATATATATATATATATATATATATGTGTACATATAATACTTTCATATATGTACATTACCTTACATTATTATGTACAAGCTAACAATTAGCAGGGCTGTTTCTGTTAACACTAAACTAGTATGGGAATCCAGTAATTCGGGCATTAAAAATCTACCTGACATGCTTTGGGTAGTACACATCCTATATTGCCTTTATATTGATTCCTACTATTACATGTTATATTTATTTTTGCACTCTATTCTTGTATGAGAGTCATGGCTTAGTGGTAGGTCATACAGACTAGTGTTACCAAAGTCCTGAGTTTGAGACTAACAGTGGGAATTTATTTTTCTTTTGAAATGAGTACAGGACCTGTCAATCAAAGTGCTGAAGGCACCTTTATGCAGTTAAAAGGGTTAGTAAGTCTCACAGGAGTCAGGCTGTGTTGCAGAGTCTGGTTGCTGCATTTATCTTCACTGTTTCCTGTAGTGAGTGTGTATGAATACTGACACCTACCACTATATTTCATATGTATTAATATATATATATATATATATATATATATATATATATATATATATATATATATATATATATATATCTATGTACATATAATACTTTCATATATATACATTACCTTACATTATTATGTACAAACTAACAATTAGCAGGGCTGTTTCTGTTAACACTAAACTAGTATGGGAATCCAGTAATTTGGGCATTAAAAATCTACCTGACATGCTTTGGGTAGTACACATCCTATATTGCCTTTATATTGATTCCTACTATTACATGTTATATTTATTTTAGCACTATGCTCTTGTATGAGAGTCATGGCTTAGTGGTAGATCATACAAACTAATGTTACCAAGGTCCTTGGTTTAAGACTAACATGGGAATTTATTTTTCTTTCGAAATGAGTACAGGACCTGTCAATCAAAGTGCTGAAGGCACCTTTATGCAGTTAAAAGGGTTAGTAAGTCTCACAGGAGTCAGGCTGTGTTGCAGATTCTGGTTGCTGCATTTATCTTCACTGTTTCCTGTAGTGCGTGTGTATGAATACTGACACCTACCACTATATTTCATATGTATTAATATATATATATATATATATATATATATATATATATGTGTACATATAATACTTTCATATATGTACATTACCTTACATTATTATGTACAAGCTAACAATTAGCAGGGCTGTTTCTGTTAACACTAAACTAGTATGGGAATCCAGTAATTCGGGCATTAAAAATCTACCTGACATGCTTTGGGTAGTACACATCCTATATTGCCTTTATATTGATTCCTACTATTACATGTTATATTTATTTTAGCACTATGTTCTTATATGAGAGTCATGGCTTAGTGGTAGGTCATGCAGACTTATGAGAGTCATGGCTTAGTGGTAGGTCATGCAGACTAATGTTACCAAGGTCCTGGGCTTGAGACTGGCAGTGGAAATTTATTTTTCTTTTGAAATGAATACAGGACCTGTCAATCAAAAGTGCCAAAGGCACTTTTAAGCACTTAAAACCAGGTCTGAGCTCGTTTGCGCGGAGCTCACGCATTCGCACTGCCGGTTAGCTCCTCGCACACAAGCGCACACCCGCACTATTTTCTTTGAAAGAAAAGAAAAAGGGGTGACAGGAAAGTGGTGAAAAAGGGGTCACAAAGAGGGTAAGACAGTAGGGAAACAAGCTTGGGATTTGCAGGAAGGATGTAGGTGAGGCCCATAGCTGCCCATGTCTTTCTCAGCAACAGCTGTGCATTTGTATGTAATTTGGTGTGACATTTGAAACCTTCCACCCCTGAGAGAGGTGTCAGGACAACATTAATACCTGTTGTACAGCCAATTGTAATTAACAGTTTCAATGTCCAGCGGACATGTGTGCAACATGGACAGCTATGTATGGGGCGTAATTTTTTTGTGGGTACAGAGTGCCCTTTTTTTTTTATCAGGTGAGAGTGGTATGTCAGGTGAAGGTAGTCAGTATAGCTGGGGAGGTAGGTTGGGTAGGTTAACAGACAAGACAGACAAGACGCATACAGGGGCGGTGTATGACACATGTGTGGGGGGGGGTTATACAACTGACGGGGACGGAGGTTGGGATATCCAGGGCACATGAGCCCACAGATGGCAACAGTGGAACTGATATCCCCACCCATAGGCAGTTGCCACTGTTCCTTCACAGCCCAGGACGGGGCTGTGCTGGGGGCTGTGCAGGTGGGACAACGGGCATGCCCGTAAGCTGTGAGACTCGGGCCTCAAGCTGGAGTAGGGGCCCAAGAACAGAGTCTTGAATCTCCCTTCGCACCACAGACCGGACACCTTGGAGGGTGAGTGGATGGGCTCCTCCGGCCACACTTGCAGAGGGGGGACAGGCCCCATCCCCTGCAGCGCTTCCACCCGAAGGTGGCACAGGGCCACCGGAGGAGGGTCCAGCCTGGGCACTAGTGCCAGGTGCAATCGCCAGATGAGGTGGGAGAGGTGGGTCCGCTGGGACCCGCCTTCCCAAGCGTTCTAGGTTTGTGAGTATGTTATATTAGTTTGGGTTAGTAGCATATTATTCCATTCAAATTAGTTGTAACAGCATGCATTGGTATTCCCATTAAACAAACACCCAGATATTAACACCATTGAACAACAGGCATATCAATATCACATGCATTATTTGAACAGAAATACACAATCAAACAACATGCAGGGTTGATTAATGGCAACAGGCCATCAGGTTTGCAGGTATGAACAGGGCACATACAACAACGGACATGTATATATTTTTGAAACGACAGGACAAATGTCCATGGTTAATGAAATGTTCACATACCAATATTTAGTGAGTTTTTTAATTTGCAATTATAGGGTGGAGTGGAGAAAGAAAATGATGACACATTCATAAATTAAACATTAATATACATTTGTAATAGAAACACAATTAACTTGTGGGTGATAGTTTCCAAATGATTTTTAATTGACTGTCATGCTAGACCTGTTACAGATACATCACTATCCTAGTTATTTTGAATTTGATCAGATACATCATCCTGCTACACTTTGATGACAGGGCAGGGGACAACTATGGATGTTTAGTATGTCAGACAATCATTCATTCTATCTGAAAATTGTTGACTGTCATCACCATATACAGATTTTGGCTTAAACATTCAAGATTCAGACACACTGAAATCAGTTTGGGATGTTAATTTTTAATTCCCACATGCATTTAGTTCTGTAGAACCACACTGAGGCTTATATATTCAGGAGTTATTACTACTTTATTTATTGATACATGACCCTTTCTGTCACTCTCACACATCCTGCTATTTCACAGTTCAGGTTGGTACTTCTAGGCTTTGTTCACATATTAGACCTGTGGTGATTCAAACACTTTCCAGCAGCCTCACTTCTGTCATGATTCAGCATTTCAACAGGGAATATATCTCACATGTGATTAACTCAGCTTCTGAAGCTGTACTCTTGAGACTACTGCAGGTTATACTACATTTAATTAATGGTGGGACATCTGTATTACAGAACTATTTATTTCTATCAATTATATTTCCAGTTTCACTTGCATACTGATGAACTTGTTGCAGCCATACCTGCAGACTTTCACTTGTTGCTTGCACATTCCATTACTTTTAATCAATACACTGCAGTGTTCTGCTACGTGCTACACTATAATATTTATTTACAAGTACTAGGTGGGGTTACTAACCTGCATGGTGGCGCAGCCGCACCAGCCTGCGGTCATGTGCCCTGCGATTTGCAGAGCGGACACCTGCAGCTGTAATACAAAACAAGTAATATTGGAATACACATCTCCATGGTATCAGCTAGTTGAATTCCTTACATACATAACTAAAATGTAACTTACTCAGTAGTGGGGCATTGGGCATATCCCGGGCCTCCTGGATCCATTGGGTCAACTGGTCTTCTTTACGTCGCTTCAGGTCCACATCGTGGTGATGGACCTGCTCACCAGTATGTGGAATCCCAGTAGCACTAGTGAGATCATGAGCCAACTGGTCCTATGCCTCCGCCCTGTATGCTCCCCATGAGACCTGGCCCTGCATGAGTTGGGCCTCATGATGGTGAACTAGGAGCCAGACCATGTATCTGGACTCCTCAATGCCCCACCGCTGTGCTCAAAAGCAACGTCCCTCTCCTACTCCACTCATTCTGCCTGCAGGTCTATTCTACAATCGTTTCTGCTGTGTATTCCCGCCTATGGGGCTTATATATGCCGATTTTCCTGCACATTTCTATGATTGGCCGTTTTGGAATTGTATCTACTTCACAGAAACTGCTTTATCATGCTCCATTTTGGATTACATCCTACATATATGCTATTTCTGCATTTCTGCTGTCATGGCTTAGTAGTTTAGTACCTTGACTCTAGTGGATGGTATCCTGGGTTCGAATCTGACCACTGATTTTTAATTTTTATGACTGTCTAGAAATGAGTACAGGACCTGTCAATCAAAAGTGCCAAAGGCACTTTTAAGCACTTAAAACCAGGTCTGCACTCGTTTGCGCAGAGCTAACGCATGCGCACCGGCGGTTAGCTTGTGGGCGCGGTGCGCACCTCCGCGCAAATGGTGTGCGCTGGTTAAACCTTAATTGGCTAGTAACACACATGTTGCTAAGCACAGCTAGTTGCACACAGTTTGAGCCTGTTAAACCAGTGCTTAGCTACGGGCAAGCAATTTGCAGCCTTTGAAACACTACTCAGCTACGGGCACTCTGTCTCACAGCAGCTTAGCTATCAGTACATTTCTAAATATTTTTCTTATTGTATTACTTGGAAATATATGCTCCATTTCATTCCATTTTACAAAAGGAAATACTTTTACATTTGTACAATACTGTCAGGGGCCTTTTTAGTGCTTATTTACAAAAAAAAAAAGGTTGTTGTGTGGGCTCGAACCTTGCCTGCCTGCTCTTAAGCCGACAACTCTACCGCTATGCTATTACTTCTTGGCTTACTTTGCATATTTAGTTCTTATATCCTTTTCCCCACTGATTGCTAACTGCAGTTGCGCTAGTAGCACACCCGCACGAACGCAGTAGCAAACATTTACGGGGTTTTAAAAAAAATAAAACAGTTTTCATTTTCATTTTATAACATCTGTTCACTTTTTACATTGCTGGTCTGTGGGGCATGTGTTGTGTAGTGTGTTTATTCACATTTCCATGGCCTCTCTCGTGACTGTTTACTTTCTGCCATTCTAGACTTCCGGGGGCGTGTCCGCTTGCAAGGCTTAGCCTACGGACATGCCCCCTACTGTCTTACATGGATCGTGTAAGAGTTACAGTGTGATTCAGCATGCCTCATGCACCTCATGCATATGCATGACATGCTGACATCACACCGTTTAACTGCAGCCTCCGTGTAAGAGTTATAACTCTTACACGGAGGCTTCCTGAATTTGGCCCGATGTGTGTTTTATACATGTTCAGTTCTGTGGACATAAGCAATCCACCTGGCCATTTGACATACATTTTCCGTTTGGTTAAATGTATTTCTGTTTGACTTCTATAGCACGTTTGTTTGCTGAATACATGCATTTGAATTGTGTCAACTTCATGTGTCCTGCTTTACCCTATTGTGAGCCCAGACTGTCCATCTCCCTCCCACCTTCATATTCTGCTATTATTTTTTGTAGATATGTTTGCCTTTCTTGCAAGTACTAACTGTTGCCATGTATTAATTTGATATGTGAGCATGTGACACATGTGGCCATTTTACAATGCAGGACATGTGCATGGAAGTTGCTGGCCAATGCTTACAATACGTCCTTGTTCTTATTATACTTGTATGTTATCCAGTGTAGTTTTTTTTCACACCCATGTGCATAACCTGCACTATTATGTTGTACTGTTACATCTTTCAGTGGATTATTACATGTCATTGGTGTATTTATGTGTATCCACCTTGTTTCATGTACATTCCACATATGCCACCAACAGACATACTTACACATCTGCATCTCTGTGTTGCCTTTGACATGGCATATGTGTGTAACATATACCTATTCCATTATACAGCTGTTTGGGTTGTGTGTGCCTACTTGTGTATGTAGCAGCCTTTGTTGCTGCTCAGCAGTATTTCTCTTTGGCACTGTGCTTGGTTGTTTGACTTTACCATGCATGGTCATAGGTTTGGTTCTGTCCTCTGTTGGAGTTATCTAGCCTTGTTAGACCTGCATTTGCTCATCTGTGGTGTTGCTTGGCTTACACATGCACTGCTGATGGACTAATTGGAAATGTGTATATTTATCTAATGTGCACTGTGATCCTACTTTATTACCCTAGAACACACATCTACCATTGGTCATACACATCCAAGTATCACTACCATACAGTTTGTGACAAGACATAGTGTGACAGTGCATATGTAGATATTTATTCTGCATTTCACCATGGGTGGTATGCATCCCCACCCTGTTTGTCAACTTTCTATTGCCTGTATTGTGCAATGTGCCATCTAACTTACCTGTCCTTACTATTTTTCCAATGTTTGTCTGTCTTGCATTGTGCTATTTGTTCTATGGGTGTACCTGCGGTAATGTTCTTCTCCTCCTCTTTTGCTATATTTACCTTTCCTTCTATTCCTAAAAAAAAGATGGGGCCTATTCCCACCGAAAAAAAAAAAAAAAAAAAAAGAAATTGCCCTAGCCCCTCTGACATTCCCTCAGATTTTCATATTCCAACATATCTCTTGTGCGTCCCTCTTCCTCACCCATACACCACATCTTCTTTTCTATCTACATCTTTCTTTGGGTGTGTATGTTACTTGTGTTCCCCACACAAGTCCCAAACCAATTGTTAACAAATGGTATTTATGGCAATGTGGCCATGATTGCCCTTTGTCTTTAATGTTTTCATTAGAAAATTTACAGATTCTGCCAGAATCCATAAGTCCAAGTCACCATATTTTATTAATATATGTGCTACAGAGATATCTGCAGTTGTCTCTGAGTTTACTGGAAAGAGTGTTGTCAGAATATATATCTATAGCTTTGTCACATTTATTTTATGTTAATGGATGAATTATGGAACTATTTGTGGTAGTCTGTGACATTTCTCAGTCTACTCCTGAAAATGTATGTTACAAATGCCATGGATCTTACATTAGGATAGTTAGCGTTTTTTTTCTGGTATCATAACAAAGTCAGTTACATTCAATAGTTGTCCTTAATCTTACTGGACAGATTCTGTTATATGCATGTCTGTATAACTATCGTGATGCTTGAATTGTGAGCATCTTTCTGTAACTTTGTTACTCTACAATGTGACGGGACAACCATTGCTTATTACTTTCGGATTACTCGTGTATTTGTTTAGTGCACTGTTCTTACTGCAATATTCCATCGTGCACTGAGCTATTCAGAGTTTCTTGTCGTACATTTAGATATTACAGTGTTATCTGCAAGTTTTGCACTGATAGGTGTAATGTGTCAGATTCCATAAACTTTACAGAATCCAGCCTGTTGTAATTTTATTGTATGTAGACTGAGAATATGTGTAATAAATATGATTGCCTTGACAGTGTCTCTGATTCCCTTCCATGTGCTGATGTTCACATCCTTCCACTTCTTTTTCATCAGTGTTTATATAGTTAACAAATAAAAAAGAAAATAAACTTCTTGCAGAGTGACTAAAACTATGAGGAATGCAGCACAAGTAGTAATTACAATATGTCGCAATAAGTGTGTGAGACAAGGTAATCACTAATGATTCAATGCATTGTCAGCTATGCTGCCTACATTAAGACAATAAGTGCTATTGTTTAAGCTGCGACAACAGGTGGCAGAAGGATTACTGCTAAGCACAGAAAATAAGCAGAAGGCACAGATTATACAAAGACAGTGGTCAGACAAAAGGCTATCCTATGTCCTGTTAACATTTCTTTTCAACAGTGAATCCACTTTCAGCGTATGTGCTCTGTATTTGACAGAGCGGTGCATCTAAGAAGACAAAACAGCTCTGAAGGCTTGGTGGTCCGTATATTTAACTCTATGCAAAAGCTAAAGAGAGCAATTTCCCTAGCATTTCTGTTGTTAAATGTGCTCTGAAAATGTGAATTAAAGCTTATATCCTTGCTTTTTTTATTTAATTACATAAAATCTGACAATAATTATTATCCACAATGTGAATTATATTCCAGGATATTGTTCAGAAAAGAAAAATAATCCAATCTCAGTGCATAAAAACATTGTTTGACCACAAAAAGTCCATTTGAAAAGCGGATTTCCGTACAATTAATAATAATTATTGTTTCCCGTTCTAGTAACACCAGCTAAAGTTTATTGCACCCATATCTGTTTCTACCCAGCTTGACACAGGGATATAACTAAGGAGCAGTCAAGTTCAACATCACAATTTCAACCAACCAGAACAGTCATCAGTTACAGCTATAAGAATCTTTTTCATTCTGTCATTTTTCCACAGACTCAGAGGCGACAAAATGTAATCCATAACAGTGGTACACACACTAGAGCCCACCTATATGAGAGGTTGCAACTGCAATAGCATTCTTCAAGGTACTTTTTCTAAAAGTGACAAGGTGCCCTTCTGTCCTGATGGTGAGCTGTGTTTTATTACTTAATCCTCTACTCATTCTTCTTTCTTCCAAATCTTCTCAGAACAAATCTGGGCTTTTTCTCTATCCAAATAATTGTAGCGGTTATGTCTAAACCAGCCTTGGAGTTTGAGTATTGTCCATTCACAGTTAGATGAGTAAATGCCAAGATATGCAGTCACACCTCCATGTAAGCAGGAAGGGGTACACCTGACAAGTCCTTCATGTCTGGTTGCCAGCATCCATCTCTGACAGTTACTCTGCTCATAGTACCTGCAGTTTATTTAGAGCTTAAAGCTCTCAA
Organism: Protopterus annectens; assembly: GCF_019279795.1. Taxonomy (NCBI): domain Eukaryota; kingdom Metazoa; phylum Chordata; order Ceratodontiformes; family Protopteridae; genus Protopterus; species Protopterus annectens. Next base: position 1,600,563,206 of record NC_056739.1, read on the forward strand.
TAGGTTATTTAGCCTGGAAATCATAATTTGTTAAAAACTCGTGGTAATGCTGACTAGGGACACTAATACCCTGCTTCTTAATATAAGCTAGTGTATGGTCTGTGGTCAACCACAGTGACAAATGAGTGAAAATTCTAGGCAGCATGGGGTCACTATGACAAGCTAAAAATCTGCCAACTAGAAATGCTTGGGTGGCAGCATACTGTTAGTTTACCTGTACATGGACAGATCAAATATGTGACAGCTCTTGATAATATTATTACTGGCAGTGGAGATACCAACCCCAGTAAAGCATCATGCTGATAAATAATTAGCAACCACAGCATTTAACAATATGCCATCCAGCAGTAAGCTGTAGAGATGCTATTACACCATGAGGCATACAAAGATGACCTTTATTATTGTGCTGTGCAATGATTTATATCTGCAGGGTTAATGACTATATGAGCTAGCTACACTGAGTTACATATAATATGGTTTCAGTTTTTCTAGATGTTTCATTTGGAATAAACACCCCAGTGAGGCTAACCACATCATAAGTGTCTTAGTGTTATCTATTAAATACTCTAGCATGACATTGTGTCAGTGTAGAGAAATGCAGGTAATAACTGAAGAACTGCATTTACAGAGCTGAAGAAATATATTTGCTTCCAGAAGTATGCGTTTAGAATTAAAACAGCATCATTAACATATAATTTACAGTGGAAATATTCTTCAGCTGCATGCCCCCTGTAAATCTATAGCTGTAAGCACATTTGGCAGAAAACTGGAATATTTACATTAAGCACTTTGGTCTAGTCTTTAGTGCAACTGAATTAGCTTTTGTAACTTACATGTTACCATGGAAGAAGTTAGAAAGGTATTTAACTTTCCCCTTTCTTGAAGAGGAGAGAGGTGAAATAACTGGTGAGTTGTTCCCTGTGCTCCACTGGTACAAGGTTTGATTCCTGCAGCTACCATTGTCTAACTGTATGACTGTGAGAAAAATCACTTAGCCAGCCTCCACACCCAGGCTGTGTCTGAAAAAGCTAGATAGAAATTAGTGCTGTACCCCATAAAACAAATACAAATAAAAGTAAAATAAATAAAAAATAAAATGACAGCAGTTAGAAACAAATTCAGGATTTCCTTACAGATAGGATGAATATACCATTTATTAACTGTTGTGTTCTTTACAAGAGCAGATGTAACATGGAGGTTATAGATGATTATGTTACTAAGACAAAGAATAAAGTGAAAAGTCTAAAAATTTGGGGAAATGCATAGTTCACTGGGTCTATATTATATTATTGAAAAGACAGGTCTGTGAACGGCACTTACATCAAAAATGCCATTCAGCGAACTGTTCATACAGTACAGTGAAGATTGGAAAATTTGCCATTTCCTCACTGTAGTGCGATCTCGGAGTTGGTATATATAATTATCGGGGGGTGTGGAGGGCACAGCCCCCCATAAGAGAGAATTCGCCAAACAGCATTTTCGATGTAAATGCCGTTCATGGACCTGTTTTTTGATAATATAATATAGACTCAGTTCACCAATTAGTGATAACCATTTTGTGATATAATAGCAATGAAATAATGTGCAGGCTTTGAACAGACTCATACACAACCTTAAAATAGCTGTGGACATACAGATAGAGCAAGTGAAGTTGCTGCACAGTTAAAAGAATAAATGGAAAAATAAAGCAACATGGTAAAAAATGGGAAATAAAGTCAGGATGTGCTGCAGCAAAAATGGATATGAAAAAGACAGCTATGTGAGAATTTATCTCGACAGAATTTCACAGCTTCTGACAGCTGTAGATTTCCTGGCTGGACAGTTTTTACTTGAGCTAAATTCCTGAGAATGCAGTTTTGTAACCTACATGTAAGCAAATGTATGTATCTTGAGAACTACAAATCTTATAAAGAAAGTTTAAAATTATGAAAGTTATTCAGCACACAGTGCTGATATTACAATGTGGTACATTACAGAGTGGTAGTATTATATTGAACAAGTAATTAGACAATAGATATGTTTTTATTATAATATTAATATCTGTCTAGTCATAGAAAATAGACCCCAATGATTAGTGTGATTTTTGTTCACGCAGCTGTGATCTTCAATTTGCTGCAAAGGAATTTGTAGCTGTGTATGTATACTTGCATATTTAATGGACAAATAAATGTAAATATCTACAAGGCAGTGCTAATTAAACACCAACTATCCATGCATATTTTTCCAGGTTTGTCTGTGCTTTCTTTTGATATCATGTAGTGCCATATAAAGCCTTCTGGTTAAAGTTATTAATGTAATTATTAACTTGTGGCATACATTCATAACATTTCCGGAAAGCAACTCACATTTTCACTAGTACCACTTGTGTGAGGAGTCATTTCTGACCTCAGTGGTAACTGGGCATGTGAAATGCTGTCCCACAGTGTGTCCAGGTGGACAATGTCTGAAATGTTTATAGAAATATATGTATGCATATATGCTTATTTTATTACTAAACAAATAACAACATTTTGTGAACTGATAGCAGGCAGAGCAGATATCAGTGACAAATTTTGGAGCATCACATAAGCTTTCATTTGATTCCATGAAGTACTATATATATATATATATATATATATATATATATATATATATATATATATATATATATATATATATATATATATGTATATATATATATATATATATATATATATATATATATATATATATATACTGCATCTGAATCAAGTTGTTAACAGAAATATTAATATGATACATTTATAATTTGGTACGAAAAGAAATCACACTTTTTTCACTTACTGACCATTCATTTGGATCAAGGGCTATTCCTGGCCTATGTGCTAAAGTGGCCTGTGAAATATTGTTTCATAATGATAAGTGGATAGTGCCTGGACTAGACAGTCAAGAGGAGAAGGTAAACACTTGTACCACACCACACTCCTCACATAGTCCCTCAAAACCTACACTACCAAAACACACACATAGAAACACAAAACACACACCTACATTTGTGGAGGCTTTCAATAAAAATCTGGCCAAGCAACAGGGACCTCCAAAGCAGAAATGCAAGCAACTTCCACCCCCCAACACAACCCAAATGACACATAGCCCACAAACTCAGTGTGCCACTCAACCAAAGTCCATAAGGCATAACACAATACCCAACACTCTAGTCATAGCTGACTCTATAGTCAGGCACACTGATGTTCCACTCACCAGGCTAAACAAGGAGAACGTTACTGTCAGCTGCTTGTCGGGTGCCAGGATCCACACACACTCAGGTCACTCCACATCAAGTACAAATATGACTCTGTCATTGTCCATGTTGGTTTGAATTACCTGAGCTGTACCTCCCTGGACTACATGAAAAGAGACATGGAGGAGCTGTCCGATCCTGTAGCCCAGGCAGGTATGACCCTAGCCCTGAGTAGCATCCTGCCATCACCCAGAATGATACCACAGTACAAGGACAAAATGATTGACTTCAACAATTGGCTAAGCTTCTGGTGTCATTCTAAGGGGATCCAGTATGTGTCTGCCTGGGATGACATGATCGACAGACCACGATGCTTTGCCAGAGATGGCCTGCATATGTCACCCTTGTGATTCCAGATACTGGCTAAGGCTCTTGCCACCACTAAATTGCCCTTTTTAGGCAAGGTTCAAATGACAAATTCACCACCATAACAGGTACAAGCAAGCAAAATCTGGGGGTAATGCTACTCAGTGCTAGAAGTCTAAATTGCAAAATGCACTCACTGGAGGCACTCCTTAAAATGGAGAACATCGACATCTGTGCAGTGACAGAGACTTGGTTCAAGGCTCCAGAGAGCATCCCTGCATTACCAGGTTATAATTCATACCACACCTTTCGGCCACCTAACCTAGACCAAAACACTAAAGGTGGAGGCGTGTCCATATTCATTAAGGATATCCACACCTTCAGGCTAGTTTCCCAGCATAATGCATCCGAGATTATCCAAGTGCAACTAACTCTAGGCAAGACTCAATCGAAATTGTAGCTTGCTACAGATCTCCCACCATGCCCCAGGATTCCCACTCCTCATTTCTTGATACACTGGAAAATTTTAGGTTACAAGATAACACCCTAATAATAGGCGATTTAAACTACCCCACCATTAACTGGGAAAACCACTCATGTACGAACTCTTTTGCTCAACGTTTTCTGGAATTCATAAATTCCAATGATTTGGATCAACTTATCCACACCCCCATCTGAGGCAGCAATATCCTAGACCTGTTCATTACCAACATGGGCTACTGGTGTTCCACACCAGAGGTCAATTACTCGTTGGTCAGATCCGACCACAAGCTAATCACCCTAGACATCCACATCCCGTCCCCACCTCTCATTAGGGAAACCACCGGAAAAAAATTCTCCAAAGCCAACTTCATGCTTCTTAAGACAGAAGTGTCACACTTCATGACATCCATGCAGACAGAAAATAGAGGTATGACTGCTGAATCCTACACAAATGCACTTTATAAGCACTTACACGAGTGCATGGCTTGTGCAATCCTTAACAGAACCAAGATGCTATCCTCCAAAAAAGGAAGCCAATCTGGTGGTCCCCTGCCATAAACAAACTCTACAACAGAAGAAAGAAACTGTTGCAAAAAAGAGTAAAATCCCATGACTGGAGGAACTCCTTGGTCAGCCTCAGTAAGAAGCTGAGATCCCTCATAAAATCTTCCAAAGCTAATTATGAAAACAAAATCGCCACTGATTCTAAAGACAGTCACAAAGAATTCTATAGCTGTATCAAGAATCTCAATGGCAACACTCAGATCTGCTCTGAGTTACAGCACAATGACACTAAATATACAGAACCAACTGATATTGCCAACATCCTGGCAGATAGGGTCAATGCTAACTTTACCCCCCCTCTCACCCCCTAAAGGGCCCATCTCTATACTGGAAGAATGCAAAGTTTCTCTAATCATAGCTGTACAGGTAAAAACCACACTCTCCAAAGCCAAGAACACAGCATCCATGGGACCTGACAACATCCCAGGCTGTGTTCTACATGAACTACAGAATGAACTGGCACCCCACCTAAGTACCATGTTCAATCATAGCCTCACCTCAGGCTTTTTGCCCACTGAATGGCACACAGTAATGGTTATTCCACTTCACAAAGGGGGAGCCACCATGGACCCCGGGAACTACTGCTCTATTAGCCTGATGAGCCTGGTCTGCAAGGTTATGGAATGTGTCATCATGGAACTTATAAAGATCTCCAAACTCTGGACCCCACCCAGTTCGGCTTTGTAAAAGGCAGATCATGTCTCCTAAACCTGATATAGACTTTTTTGAAGCAGTCACCAAAGCCGTAGATGAGGGTAAGGTGGTTCACACAGCCTATCTAGATCTCGCCAAGGCTTTCAACACCATCCCCCACTCTAGAATTGTAAATAAACTCACTAAACTAGGTATAAATCCCTATGTCACAAGATGGGTTGCCAACTGGCTCACTGACAGAACTCAAACTGTGAAAGTAGCAGACTCCAAATCCGACTTCAGACCAGTGACAAGTGGAGTACCATAGGGTTCAGTCCTGGGTCCTCTGCTGTTTGGTATCTACTTCTCTGAAGTACAGGCTAACACAGAAGGTCTTTGGCTAATGAATTTCACAGATGCGTGCAAACTAGGAGCCATAATCAAATCTCCTAACAATGTAGACATCCTACAAAAGGGCCTCACTGAGACAGATGCCTGGTGTCAAAGCCATGACCTCAAGCTCAATGCCAAAAACTGCATTGTCATCCCTTTTGGTAAAAACTCTGTACCCATGAACTACCACATAGGTGGTAGTCTTCTTAACACTGAAAGTGTGATAAGAGACCTTGGGACACAGGTGGACAACAGTCTCACCCTTGATAATCACATTGCCACAGTAGTCAGGAAATCCTTCTACGTGGCACACCTCATCATAAAAGGTTTCTCATCTAGGAAAAAAGAGGTCATTGTTCCCCTCTACTCATCACTCATTAGATCCATTATAGAATATAGTACCCCTTTTGGTATGTACCTCACAAGACATTTACAACAACTGGAAAGGCTGCAGAAATACCTCACAAAGAGGATTACCAGCCTCAAACAGATGCCCTACACTGACCAACTCAAAAAACTCCACATTTACTCCATCACATATCGCCTACTTGGAGGTGATCTCTGCCTAACATACAAAGCTATGTCAAACCCAGAGCTGTTGGACATGCTCCACTTAAAGAAATCCCAATCTCTCCAAGCTACACGCTCTAGGGACCTAAACCTTGTCACCACAATAAACAGAACATGCTGGAGGGATAGATTCCTGTACCAGAGACTTCCCATACTCTGGAACAATCTATATTAAACGAAGCTCCTCATTAGCACTCTTCAAGAAAAATCTTGATGATTGGATGGGAGATAGGAAATTCACCCCGGGGATCACTTCTGTGGCTCTGCTCGACAGGAGCACAGGTAAATAATTTTCTTGGGTGGCGAAAGCCAGGGTACCTTTTTGGCTAGGTTTATATAGGCCCTAGGGCCAATAACCTAGTACCTACCTATGAACCTAAGATATTTATGCATATTTGTATATATATCACTAAAGATGTACAAATATCTTTAAAAATGTTGGCTGTTAGATATCAGATTGCATTAAGAATGCTTCTAGAATTGTATAAGCTTTCAATTGATATCATAAAATACTATCAATCAGTCCTGGTCATGTTCTTAACAGAAATATTAATACATTCATAATTTGTCATAAAACTAAATCACACTTTCCCACTTACAGACAACCCCATTTGGGACAGAAGACCTTTCTGACTCGTGCAGACTTGAACTGTGAAATGCAGTTCCACAATCGAACTAAATGTGGATATATTTACAGGAATGTGATAAGTCTGCATACTTGCATATTGCACATTGCAATGGCATGTCTGGATATTTACATATTTGCATGAATATGATACTTCTGCACATTTGCATATTGTTAATGGAGTACAAGCATCTCCAAAGCAGTGGCAGATATATACCAAGTACCACTGAGATGTTTTCCAGTATTACAGAAGCTTTCATTTTATACTATGAAGTACAATACAACCTCTTTCTTGATTACATTATTAGCATAAATATTAATATGACATACATTCATAATTTGGCATGAAAATAAATCACATTTCACACTTACTAACAACCACATTTGGGTTAACAGCCATTCCTGACCCATGTCATGACTTGGTCTGTAAAATAGAGTTCTGAGGTGCTATGAAGTGGTCAGTACCTGACATAGTTGCATAAATATGATATTTATGCATTTTTGCATATTTTATTGCAAAATAAAAACCATGACTATTCATAAATGCTTCTGGAGCTGACATTACATTGGTCTGCAGATTCTTTAATGTCATGTATGTGTTGTGCTGGAGCTTGCACGATCATCTGTCTGTGAGTGACGAGAAACATTGCTAATGAAATACGCAAGAAGCCAAAGCACACAACATGATAAGCAGCATCAGCTTGAGCCCACAATATAGGCTCATGGCCACGTTGAGGTAAGATAGGTCTTGGTCTATGTCTGTACACAATGTAAACAAAAGAGTGTACACAAAAAACTTAAGATTTAGAAGTGAGCACATGTACATGGCTCAACAACAGATAAGTAACTCCTGAATACATAAAGCAAGGGGAAGCCTACCAACAAGTGGACAAGTAAGGTTTATAGTGCTGTACATTGCATTAAGTGAATTCAATGACATATAGAACATCACTGGCATTGTCATTAAGCAAAACAGTCAATAAATGTTCAGAAGGAAAATACATTGTTGAAAAAGATGTGCCATTAACAAAAATTTACAGCTTTCAGTGGGCCCATGTATCACACTCCCAATGCATTAATACTGGAAAATGAAATACATAAATGTGAAAACAAATGCCAAAAAATATAGGACACCTGTACATATTGCTCCTACAACAACTAAAAGTGAATACAATGACAGTTGTGGCAGTAACATGCATGTTGTGAAAGATAAGAAGTGCAACACAGAACAGATGAAAAGCATTATATTTTGTCATCAACAAGGATATGCCATGAAAACACAGATGTCATGTGTAACTGAAACTAAATTATTATGAAGCATAAATTATTACACATATGCAAACTATAGCAAGTAAAATATACATGTATACTGCAGATGTGATACATGTCAGGTAAGCTGTAATAACAAGGAAATCTTGACAGAAATCAATCTTGAGGATGGAGTTCATTATTAACTTTATGTTCGTCTGTGGATGAATATGGACATGATTAAAATGCGAGAGGAAGACCACCTATGAAAGTCTTACTTCCAAGGAGAATTACTGAAACATGTGTGCATTAATTCATTATGGCATCCAGAGTCTTCTTCCATAATGTTCTGAGATTTTCTTTGACAGCAACATCAGGCAATTCCTTGACAAAGGTTAACATTCCTGATAACTGAGCACTTCATCCAGACAACTCTCAGATCACCAGAGGGATCATTTGACCACACAAAGAACTGCCACTCCAGTAATTATTCAGGTAAAATTGATAGAATTGACCCCTACAACCTCGACCAGGTAACTAACGATACTTTCTTCTATAATACTTTCAGAGCCTTACTTTGATTTCTTTTAATTGCCATATGAGGCTTGTTAATTCTGTCCACTGATCCCATCCCATGGGTCATTCAGGTTTATTCTCTTCTTGTTTAATTCATTATTGTGTCGAAACAATTGTGGCATGCCCTGCTTCAAAGTATATCTGAAGTGAGTGGAAACATGTACTAGTGTTAGAATCATGGTATGTGTGTATTAGCTGATGTTGCCACATATAAACATTTAACACGCTTATGACAAAGTACACATCTGAAGGGTTTTTGGCAACATTTAGAAAAATGACAATTGAATCGAGCATTATGCAACAAATAGTAGTGCCTGGATCACAACACTCAACATACCTCACAGACAGTTGCAACATCACAACATGTTGCCACTGAAATGTGGAAACTGCTAGAGTTGACATATACCATTGTTAGACAGGCTTGTAATAATTTTGGTGTCCTCTGCGCATCATCCCCGACCTTCATTGGTTCATAGTCAGCAGTGCAGTACTGCAAAAGGCAAGTTCTCAATGTTTTTTACCACAAAACAAGAAACAACAATAACTAGTTCCCAGCAGTAATCACTTATGTTGATTTATGCTAACTGTCCTGCAACTACATACATCATTAGACGGGGCATGATCTCAAGAAAGTACAGCAATTACTGGATGAAGATCACTCACCTGCCCAAAAACTGTAAAATAAGTTGCACATCACACATGCTGAGCAAGCCATTCCAGCATATCAGCAATGCCCTTATTTTTTCCATATTTTGTTTTACACATTCATGCAAAGTAAACAATACTGGATTTGAGCATATACCCATTTAAGTCAAACAGGCTGTAGACCAGTGAAGCTGCTGCTGATGCCACAGAAGAAGTTCTAGCATATTTGTAAGAAGGGATGCAATTGAAAGGATAACATGTACAGTGTTTGCGAATGCATATGGGCTACCTTAAAATGAGTGTATCACCTGGGGAATCAGAATATAGTGCCTGTGACAGGGCTACCACTAAATAACATTTTACACAACATCTGTTGAATAAGCCATTCTTGGCTGTTAGCACTTGATCCTAAACACACTACCACAAGTTACACATGACTAGATTCAAACCTAGATGAATAGAACACACACACATCCTTCCTAACTACTCACTTACTGCTCTTGCAAAGCTCTTTTCTCCAATCTCCTAACTGCTGTGATCCCCATACACCATTCAGTTGCATCAAGTATAAAAGTGATACAGTTTACATTCTTACAGTATACCTATGTATTAGCCCGACACACTGTGTGCGAATATATCAACTTAAGTTGTAAAAATCTACTCCGCATGTACTCTGTTTTTATAGACATGCATGTAATATACTGCATTTGTGAACTATTGTCAAGATAGTATAATTGTGCCTGAAACTTATCATGATTTACAAATATATGTCTTCTCATTGAATCTATTACTCTCTGGAGCTTTTCACCCTGGGCCTCCACTGAAAACAGGCTACTAGCTCAGTTATACCATCCCGGCAAACAAATGTAAAATAATAATTAATGACGGCAAACAAATGTAAAATAATAATTAATGAATAGTAAAGTTCTGCCATCTATATTAACATTTTCTGGAAGCATGCAGTAATGGATGATGCCACACAAGAAATCATATCACAAAGCACACACTTGAATGGATAACTTGAGCAGTGTTGGAATGTCAAAAGGTACAAAAATGCCTAAAGAATCAAAACCCTCTCCCTGCATAAATGTCACCACTAAGTAGAATTGTACACAATCATATCTGATAAGTAAGCCACTTCTGCCTATTAACATTTTCTACACACTCATAGAAGGTACACACTCCTGGATACAAACATCTGTCTGTAATTTGTAACTCATGTAGTCTCTATACTTGTACACTAATAGATGATTCCACAGAATTATTTATATCACAAGTGTCAGCAAACACACAGCTAAAGTGTCAACTTGATCATCGGGTTGAAGTACTTATGGCTTCCCTGAATAGAAAGTACAACAATTTGGGGAATCAGAATATTCTGTATATGTAAATGTTAGCACTAAGCGTATTGTACATATAATATTTTTGGGTTAAGGCATGCTTGCCTGTTATCATTTGGAAGTATTTATCACACTACTTAAACACTGTATGATGCAAGTGCAGGCCTACCTAAATCGACAGTGTCTAGCCTGTTCAGTAACTGCTGAAACCCAGAATTCCTATCACAGTGGCTAGAAAGCAAACATTAAAAGGGATACCTTGAGCAGGGTATTTCAATACACATGGGTTCATTTCCAAGAAATAAAATAAATGAATGATTAAAATCCATCCTATGTGGTAATGTTGCCCTTATGTTGAATGCTACATATCACATTTCTTGAACAGCATATTCACATCAGTTAGTATTTACATACTCATTTCTGGATTTGAAAACTTGCTTATGATACTTTTTATCAAATTGTGCATTGACCACTGATGCCACAAAAGAAGTCATAGCACAATTGTCAGAAAGCACATACTAGAAGGGATAATATGAGCACTTTATCTAAATGTACATGTTTTCCCTGAAAGGGATATGATGGATCAAAATCCTACAGTCATGTTAATGTCCACACTATGTTGAATTATCTACATCGTGTATGTTGAGTAAGCCAATCCTACATGCCACTAATGTCAAACACACAGTATTTAAAATTGACAGATTCAAACCCTTGCCTATACAAATCCAAATTCTCTAGAGATGTGTGCTAACCTCTGTTGCCACAGAAAATGTCATAGCACAGTGTGAAGGTTGAGAAGCACAGAAAAGGGAAAAATGTTAGTGCACACATTTAATTTTTAATATGTTTTTACAACAAAATGAAACATTCAGAATGTCCTTCAATATGTACCCATCAGCTTGCTTCTTGCCTAATGCTAGCAAGTGCTGATAGGGTTAGAAAAGTATAAGATTTTTTCTGAGTAGAATGTTCTGTCATAGAATTTGGAACTTGCACCTAATCTGGAATGTCATAAACAAGCAGTCATGAGATCTTAGCTTGTAAAATTAATGCTATAGTGTTGATTTCTAATTGGTAATGGCAGTTTTATAAGTGTTAAAATAATGTTGCTTTTAATGAAAAAAGGGTATAAAACATTATGATTCTTGTTATTCAGGAAATAGGATTATGATTGCCTAGTCTCCTACGTATGTGTCTTTTTGTGCAATAAAAGAGATTATTACTCTCTGCTGAACTGTCAAGTGTAAAAGTTATTTGGTCTCTCTCTTTTTTTCTTTTGTCTTTTCCTGGTTAGGGGTTGCCACAGCGGAACTCCGATCCACTAATGATTGGCAGTGGATTTTTACGGTGCCGAGTTGCCAGCCCGATGCCCAACCTTCAAAGAAGGTACACCCATTCATGCACCTACCTGCATGTCTTTAAACATCACTCGACTGCGGGGAGGACATGCAGACTCCACACAGAAGGCGCTCCAGCTGAGAATCGAATGGGAGAACCTTTTGCTGTGAGGCAACAATGCTAACTGCTGCACCACCACGGCCTATGTAAAAGGTATTTGGTACCTCAACAATGCAGCAGCACACAAATGGCATGGCACCAAATTGTTGAGGTACCAAATACGTAAAAGTTATTTGGTACCTCAACAATTTGGTGCCATGCAATTTGTGTGTTGCTGCATTGGAAATTGCACTAGGCCATAAAGATAGGTTTTCTGTCAGGTACGTTGCTGGTAAAATGGTATGCAATTTTAAATCTCAGCAGTGTTTAAAGTATCTGCAGGTAAGCTTTACTAAAACTTTCTTTACTTGTTTTGATTGTATGTGAGCAGTTAAATTGTATGAAAAGAGGAAACTGGATGTCTGTATGATCACTTCTACTAACCTACTTCCGTGTTTTGTGCTAATCTGGTGTTAATCAATATACAAGTATAGAGTCTCCTTGTTAAAGGCCCATTGATGCCCTAGTAAAAAGACTTGAAACAGCCCTTCTCAAAAGTGAGAGCACATAGAAGGGTTTTTGGGACAAGCCTTCTCAGAAGTGAGAGCACATATAAGGGTTTTTGGGACAAGCCTTCTCAGAAGTGAGAGCACATAGAAGGGTTTTGGGACAAGCCTTCTCAGAAGTGAGAGCACATAGAAGGGTTTTTGGGACAAGCCTTCTCAGAAGTGAGAGCACATAGAAGGGTTTTTGGGACAAGCCTTCTCAGAAGTGAGAGCACATAGAAGGGTTTTTGGGACAAGCCTTCTCAGAAGTGAGAGCACATAGAAGGGTTTTTGGGACAAGCCTTCTCAGAAGTGAGAGCACATAGAAGGGTTTTTGGGACAAGCCTTCTCAGAAGTGAGAGCACATAGAAGGGTTTTTGGGACAAGCCTTCTCAGAAGTGAGAGCACATAGAAGGGTTTTGGGACAAGCCTTCTCAGAAGTGAGAGCACATAGAAGGGTTTTGGGACAAGCCTTCTCAGAAGTGAGAGCACATAGAAGGGTTTTGGGACAAGCCTTCTCAGAAGTGAGAGCACATAGAAGGGTTTTGGGACAAGCCTTCTCAGAAGTGAGAGCACATAGAAGGGTTTTGCGACAAGCCTTCTCAGAAGTGAGAGCACATAGAAGGGTTTTTGGGACAAGCCTTCTCAGAAGTGAGAGCACATAGAAGGGTTTTTGGGACAAGCCTTCTCAGAAGTGAGAGCACATAGAAGGGTTTTTGGGACAAGCCTTCTCAGAAGTGAGAGCACATAGAAGGGTTTTTGGGACAAGCCTTCTCAGAAGTGAGAGCACATAGAAGGGTTTTTGGGACAAGCCTTCTCAGAAGTGAGAGCGGGTTCTAAATCAAAAATATAAAGACAAAGGAGAATGCAAGTGACCCTAATTATAGTAGTGGATCTATCCCATTGGTAAAAGAGTGGATTTTTATAATGGGAGCCAGTATAAGTGGTTTTAAGGAGTCAGAGGCAGATATATGTCTAATAAGTATGATAGAGACAGCTGTAATTATCTGGTAAAACAGACTGAGATCATGAGGAATGATGGTGCTTTACAGTTTCCGGAAAAAAGGTTCTTTTGATAAGAAAATTTTAGAAAATTAAAAAAAAAACAGAAGGGTTACAAGGTACCAGCCTCTTGCTGGTCAGCTTTTAATGACTGAGCAGAAGAATATAACAATAAGAAAAAGTAATCTGTAGTTAGAAGCTTAAAATATAAATCTGCTAGGTTAAAGTTACAGCCTGCAGGCAGCTAATAGAACAGTTAACACTTTACAAAATGTGCAGACAAAAACACCCATTCTTGGGGTATGTATCCTTTAAGACACTTACAGAAGTTATCATTCACAAAGCCAGCATCATCAGATGATGACTAACCACAGTTACCTTCTGCATCTCCTTCCACCTTATGATCCACCCAAATCTCAACAAGCTAACAGTTCTCCCTCTCCGTGAGGACAGGTGGAAGTAAGTTTTGCAGAAACAAGTACCACTTTCCCAGATACAGCTGAAGTTACTTCCAGCACTTCAAATCTCCCCTCTGAATCAGGTTATAAACTAGATTTTGCCAAAATCATCACCCTGCCCTACCCTCAGACCACATGTTAATGCATATAGCTAATAAAGGAAAACAATTATATCATATACATAAATTCAGGGGAAAGTTTAAAAGATTTCCTAATAAAAGTTGGCCAGCACAAACTAGCACTTTGGGTAAAATTAAACACATTTTATTCAATGCCAATTGTTACTGACAGGGAAGAATATCAGTGGGCATCTCCTGCAAGACAATCTGCAGTAGAAGAGACAGATTCTGACTCTTCTTCTGACCCTGATATACCTTGTACACAGGTAAATCCCTTGCAAGTAGCCCAAATTCCGCAGCAGCTACAGATAGTGAGGCTGAACCTACTATAAGACTGGTATGCCCATGGACTGCAGTGTATTTTCAATCCATTGTGCATTCTCTCCCTCCCATTTGAACACACTCTGCAAAATATGTGAAAATCTTAGAAGGACATATACAATTACAAAATCTTACCATCGAAGACCTAAGAGCCATATGAAAAACTTCCAAGCTTCCTGATATTTTCAGGAAAATACGGGAAAAATCAAACCTAGGTGATAACATTCCAAAAAACATAGATGATGCTATAAATAATCTCTTCAAAGCCATTATAACAGCATGCACCATTGCCCCTAACTAGGCAAGAATAAAAACTATTGTGCAAAGAGAGAATTAATCTGTTGATGCATACTGGCAAAACAGGATACATGCATTTGAAGTCTTCTCTGGACATCTGGAGTCTACAGAATGTGCAGCAGCTAGCAGGTTGGCAGCAACCTCTGTAGAGGGCTTGGCACCACCCATACAAGAGTAGATTAAAACATTTTGTTTGAATTATTAAAATTTAAGAATTCACCAAAATTGTAAATCAGGCACAATATGTAGCAGAGAATATCCTTAGGGAAGAAAAAGAAAGAAAGAAAAAATAGTGGATATTCAACATTGGCGGTTCAATACCAACTTCAGGGTTAGGGAGAGGGAAGAAGAAGAAATCAGAAGGGAAAAGGTAGACCACGATTCTTTCAACAACCTCCAAGACAGTATCAGTGAAATTTTTATCCCCCTGATAAATCACAGGCACCACAAGGTGCATCATGGTTAAATACTTGTTTTCATTGTGGCCAAGCAGGGCATTGGTGAAATGAATGCCCATTACTTGGACAGCATGCAGCTTCACCAAACATTCAAACATACAACAACCTAATAGAAACTCACCTGTATGGAATACTACTTGGCAGTCACCAGTTTGGCAGAAAACTCATTAGAACAGCCATGAGCAAGAACTACAGTTATTTCTCTTGGCACTGATTGACTAAGATGTCCCCTTTGTCAATATTACAGTGCAAAATACATCTGTCCCATTTCTTGTAGATACAGGAGCTACTAGATCTATGATTACTTTGTCAAATGCCACACACCTTCCACTTCCTAAACACACAATTCAGGGTGTGGGTATGTTCAGAGTTCCCATAGACTATCCAGAAATGAAATCTGTCCCTATCCAAACTGGTCCATTAAAAGAACAGCATGCTTTTACTGAATGAAATTCATCCCCTTTCATCTGTTAGGTAGAGATTTACTGTACTTAGACGTACTGTCTATTGCACACCTGATGGTGTATTTTTAGATATTCCTAATGAAAGTCTAGGATTATATTCTACTACTATTTGTTCAAATGAATATGCCCTTTTTGCTTTTATAACAACAGAACAAGAGACAGGAACTGCTGAGATGGAGGAATTGAATGCTATCCTTCCACGACTCTGGACTATCCATGACAATGAGGTAAGGCTTATACAGGGTTTATATCACAAGATCGAAATGTTACAATATCGAATACACTAACATCAAACTGTTAACCTCAAAATCTTAAAACTCCGAAAGCTGAGAACAGCAATTTTTTTCCCTGGGAAAATAATTGCTGTTCCAGCACAGAACACGAAACACACAAACACTACAAACTATTTCTAATGTGAGGGGCTTTGCCTCCCACACCCCTCAATGTGGGGGGGCTGTGCCCCCCACACCACCCCTACTTAAATATACCAACTCCGAGATCGCACCACAGTGGAGGAAATAGCAAAGCTGTGGAAACGGCCCACCAAATTATTTCCCTGGGAAAGAATTTGATGTTCCGCGGCTTCTCTGTTGTCAGTCTTCGAGGTTTTTGGTTTGATAGTATAACATTCGAAGTGTTGCAACTTCGATGTTATGATATAGACCCCTTATACAGGATGTGTACCCTGTCCATAAAACATTAAAACCTTGTGAGCGTCTGCCTATGGCAGTTCAGTATCCCTTGTCTGTAGGAGCAGAAAAAGGAACTGAACCTGTTATTTCTGCATTGTTACAACATAGTATCATTATCCAAACTACAGTCCTTCTAATACTCCTGTTTTACCAGTTAAAAACAGGAAGAAGTACATATAGGTTTGTATAAGATTTACATGCAGTGAGTGCTGTAGTAATGCGAACATTTCCAGTTGTTCCTAACTCTGTAACAATACCGAGTACTATCATTTTACAGTGATAGATATTTCTTCTACATTCTTCTCTATCCCTATACATAAACCAAGTGCACCTATTCACAAAATGGAAGAGTCCAGCTGCCTCCAGGAAAAGAAAGTAGTTTGATTCAGTTACTCCTGTTAGAAACAGACTGCAAAAGCAAAACATAATATTTACACAATGTTCAGGATCTGATTAAGTTTATTTTTGTATGAAACAAAAGAGCTTATCATTTATTTATGCATACATAGTGATTTGTACTTGCCAAAGTCGCTGTGGATTTGTTCAGATATAACATTCTGGAAATACAAAGTTTTGTTTTTGCAATCTGTTTCTAACAGGGCTGACTGAATCAAACTACTTTCTTTTCCTGGAGGCAGCAGGGCTCTTCCATTTTGTGAACGGGTGTTTTTGGTTTTTGTATTTTGTTTGTTGTACTATCCCTATACATCCTGATAGTCAGTATTTGTTTGCCTTTACTTACAAAGTTTAGTGTATGCAGAATCTCCCACTCTTTTCTCCAGAGACATGAAAAAATAATTAGATGAAATTAATTTTCCTTGTGAGTCTACTTTGTTTCAGTACATGGATGATTTGCTTTTAGTTTCAAGAACTGTACATGATTGTAAAAATACTATTTTTTCTTTTGATTCAGCAAAATTAGGATTTAATGTTAACAAAAGCAAATTGCAGTTACAGAAGTCACAGGTTCAATACTTGGGGCATCTTATTTAAGAGTGTGCTAGGCAGATTCTGTATTCACATATTTCTGTGATCCAAACTGCACTATTGGCTGCTCAATTGAAACAGTTGAAAACTTTTCTGGGTTTAAGGGGTTACTGTCTACAATGAATTTCTACCTATGCCGAAGCAGTAAGACCTTTGTAGAATTGTTAAGAAAGAGACACCAGAACCTTAACCATGGCAGGAGTATCATGGACAAGCTTTTTTACGGTTTACTATTGAAATTCTGAAGCTGTATTCATCGACCAGTCACAATGGTCAACCCGAAATGCTGAATTCAAAACTTCGAAACAACAGCCATGAAGAAAATTAATACATCGGCATCCTTAGTTTGATGTATTCAGCATAGCAGGAGGTGACATCAGTCACGCATGCTATGCACCTTAACATACAGTTACACTCTACAGTCAATGGTATGTTAATTGTACTATTTTGCAGTGGGGGCTATGCCCCCCTACTCCCCATGTGGGGGGCTGTGCCCCCCCCCTGAAAATTAAATATACCAACTCTGAGATTGCACTACAGAGAGGAAATGGGTTAATTTCATGTTTCTCACTGAGCCGTGATCTCTGTTCACAATGCCAAACTCAGACACTTGAACTACACTACCCATTAACTGTAGTGTAGTTAACATATTTTGTTCAGCATTCTGCCCATTTGAAAAGTGCCTTTTGACCACAAGCTGGTTGAACCCAGACACTTTGGTTATTTAATAGTAAACCCTTTTTTACAACAGAAAAAAAATTGCTTTTAAATCCTCCTGCACTTGGGTTACCAGATTATTCTAAGAAATGTTTCCTGTTCTGTACCAAAAGAAATGATGTTGCTTTAAGACTGCTAGCACAATGTAGAAATGATGGTTTTAGACCTGTTGCTTATTTCAGCATGAATCTTGATCCTGTAGCTGTAGCCTACCCCACTGCCTTAGGGTGGAGGCCATGACAATGTACATTGCCGATATACTGGCTGCACTAACTCTCAGGCATGAGACTTGCATGGCAGTTTCACATTCTGTGCAAGAAGACTAAAACACAATAATTATCTGCAGCACAATAATTGTCTTTACTTAACTTTTTTTTACAGATTGTTCAACATCCACAGCTTTACCCTACATCTTTAATTCCTACATCAGATGAAGGAGAACACTCTGATTGTATAATTGTTACTAACACTGTGCTTCCTATACTGGATTTGAAAGACATACCTTTACAGAATCCAGATCTCATCCTTTTTGTAAATGGTTCCTGTTTTTGAAGAGATGATAGTGAACTCGTAGCAGCCTTTTCCATTTGCAAGCAAGAAAACATTTAATTAACAGGGCAATTAAATGGAAATTTATCTGCTCAAGCAGCTAAATTAGTAGCTATAACCAACTCATGTAAAATTGGCGAAGATAAGTCAGTAACCACATACCAATTCTTAGTATGCCTATGGAGTTGTGAGTGATTTTGGAACACTTTGGACAAAAATAGGTTATTTAATATCAGCAGAATTAGCAGCAATCAAAAAATGCTGTTTTTGTTAATGAACTGTTAGACGCTTTGTTATTATCAGGGGAATTAGCTGCAGTAAAATGTCCCGCACATAAGATCGACAGTTCCTTTGTAACCAAGGACAATACTTTTGCTGGTATGGTAACAAGACAAGCTGTATTGTCTTATTCTTGCAGCAATTTAATGAAAGTAACAGCAACATTTCTTTTCAGGAGTTACTGTCATTTCAAAATCAGACAGAAGACTCTGAGAGAAGGAAGTGGATAAGTGATGGCTACAGTTGTTCTCAGAACCTGGTCAGCTAATAGCCCCACTAAATTTCTTAAATCATTTTATTAAAACTTATCCCTTAACTTATCATTTGTACAAAAAAAATGCATTAATAAAACTGTTTTCCACTGACTGGTATGTGCCCTATCTCTTAGAAGTCACTCAACATTTTATAAATACTTGTGTAGTTTGTTTAGAGTACAATGTGACTAAATCAGTAACTACACCTGTTCAATCAATACAAAACCCTTGGAGACCTTTTTGTTCCCTTCAATGGGATTTTATCAAACTTCCTCAAGTACAGAAAATGCATTATGCGTTAATCATTGTTGACATATTTTCTAGCTGGGTAGAAGCTTATCCATGTGCAAAACATGCAGCACATACAGTAGCTAAGAAACTACTGACAGAGTTAATTTGTAGGTTTGGTGTTCCTGTAGTACACAATCCAATCAAGGATCTCATTTTATTAGTCAAGTAATGCAGCATTTTGTAAGCCTTTATGTGTTAAGCTAATTTTTATTGTCCCTATAGACCACAAAATTCTGGGATAGTAGAAAGAGCTATTCAAACTATTAATCTTAGACTAGCTAAAGTGTGCGATGAAATTGGTCCTAAATTATCAGAATTCTTGCCTTTAGTTGTTTTAGTATTAAAAGTGCAGTGAGTACTCCTAGAATATCACACATTTTCCTCCAGGGGTCTATATTACATAGTCGAAGTTTAATAACTGCCATGAAAAAAATTATAAAATATTATGATTCTTATAATTCAAGGACGCAGGATTATGATTGTCTAGTTTCCCAGGTATGTGTCGTTCTCTGTTGTTCTCTTCTAAACTGTCTCATGTGAAATTTATTTAGTACCTTACCAACAGTTGCTCTGCAGTGTTTTTTCAGTGTTTAAACTTACTCCAAAGCCATCCAAGCTAATATTATTTTCTTGATTTACTTGCATGTGTGCTTGCTTTCTACAGTGATCACTACTGTTTTGAAGCATTTATATAATTTATTGACAAAAACATCATCTATGCTCTGTTTTTGGCTTTTTTCAGTTCTGTGTGCCTTCACATCTCCTTGCAGAAAGGTGAATTAGCCAGTGACTTAGTTGCTTGTTGTTTAATCTGTACTTGAGAGCTGCTTTTACTATGCTTTTACGTTAAGAAATTCCAGTCTTGCCTATCTTGTGGCTTAAGGTGTTTACCTGGTCTCTCTGAGTTGGGAAGCACTGCAGAAAGCTCAAAGTATGGCTGTTTATTGGCTAGATGGCATAGGAGTCAGTTTTTAACCTATTTCTCTCTGTCACAAATCAAGCAAGTTGGGCAGCAGCAGTTAGCAGTGCTCTATATAGTAGCAAACACCTAGACAGTAAAATTTCCCTATAAAGTAAGGATTGGATGCAACACTTGTTAAAACATGTGGTATTGTGCAGAAATAATCTTAGAGCAGATAGTTTGTGCATCAAATATCCTAGCATTACATAACATATTGTCCTTAACCCCAGTAGCTAGTTCGCATATCGAATAGCACTACCATATTCTATCACTATATAACATCTTGCCCTTAACACCAGAAACTACCCTAGGCTACCCCTGTTAAAAGCCAGTCCTTAATCCTAAACAGCCCACCCTATTATAGGACCAGACAACATGGAAATGCGATGTGCAAATGTCTCTGTGGCCAGCTTGGTAAATTTCAGTATCTGAAGGCAATGTAGCAATTGTCTGTGATGTAAGCATCTTAAACACTATGCCAACTTCCCTAAACTAGAGACCACTGCTACCTATACAGAATTATCCACAGACTCTCTATACAATCATGTGAATGGCTGCATAGAGGTTGCAGTACCTACCAGAAATAAACCCAAAACAAACACTAAAAACAAACACCATTGGTAGAATCCTCACCTAAACAGGGTATATAATACAAGAAGAAAACTCATGGTGAAAATCAGGAATAGCAACTCCCTTAAAGACAAGTGCTGCTTACACAACTAAACAGGAAACTAAGGGGGTTTAATTAAGTCCACCAAGGCCAACTACAAGGTCAGGATAGCCTATGTCCAGAACCTTAGAGATAACACACAGCACTCTGCTGAACTGGTGATGAATAGTACCACCTTCACTGATCAGGGTAACATAGCAAATCTACTGGCTCATAAGTTCAACTGAAACTTCACCCCACTCCACCAGGTGAAATCCCCTCCAACATATTCCCCCCAGGTGTTGACAGCACTCGCTAAAGCTAAGAACACCACCTCCATGGGTCCAGACAACATCCTCTGTTGCTTCATCAGCAGTCTAAAACATGACCTATCAGGAGCAATTAAGGCAATTGTCAACTACAGCCTTGAAACAGACTATGTTCCAAGTGAATGGAGGACAGCACCAGTTATTCTACTCCATAAGTTAGACCATCAACTAACCCAGAGAACTACAGACCCATCAATCTAAGCCTAATATAAAAAACAATGCAATTAATTATCATGGAAATGATAAACAAGGATGTCAGCAGCCTATAGACACTGGGTCCATCCCAATTTGGCTTTGTTACAGGACAGCCATGTCTACTTAATGGGGTAGACGTCTTTGAGAGGGTCACCAAGGCAATGGATGAGAGTAAGACAGTGCATACTGCTTATCTTGACCTGGCTACGGCAATCAGTAGAATACCCCACTCAGCCATTGTTGACAATCTCTCTGAGTCAGACATGAGTTTTTACCTAACTCACTGGATTGCTGTCAGGCTCACAGACAAGACCCAATAAGTCAAGATCTGTGAGACCACCTCCACCAAGAGACCATCACAAGTGAAGTACCCTAGGACTCATTGCTGGCCCTGCTTCTGTTTAGCATCTACTTCTGGGAAGTCAAGGCTAACATTCAAGGTCTCTGACTCACCAGCTTCACAAATGATTGTAAGTTGGGAGCTATTATATAGTCCCCA
The DNA here is from genome assembly GCF_019279795.1 of Protopterus annectens. NCBI lineage: Eukaryota > Metazoa > Chordata > Ceratodontiformes > Protopteridae > Protopterus > Protopterus annectens. The sequence continues at coordinate 1,600,585,351 of NC_056739.1, forward strand.
AGACACCAATAGCTTAAAAGTGAGTTTAACAAAAACAAATGACTGTTGCCAAAGCCATGGCCTAAAACCCAATGCCAAAAATGCATTATAATGACCTTTGGGAAACTGTAAACCCAAGTTAATTACTACATCAATAAAATGCCCCTAAGAGTTGACCCAGTAGTATGGGAACATATGTAGACAGCAATCTGGCCTTTGACCAACATGTAGATAAGATAATAAGAAAATATGTCACCCGACTTGTAATGAAACCCAGGTCCATTGAAGTTATATACCACTCTACCTGGCCTTTATCAGACCTATTATTGAATAAAATACCCCCTTTGGCATGTATCTAACCAGACACTTGCAACATTTGGGGCATCCAAATAGGTTTCTCACCATGATAATTCAGTGCATGAGTACCTTGTCCTTCACTGATCCCCTAAAGGTTCTGTCTCTGTATTCAAACTCGTACAGGCTGTTGAGAGGAGATCTTTGCCTGGCTTATAGGCATCCCTCAGACCAAGGCTTGATGGATCTGTTGCACATGCACAAAACAAACAGCACCAGAACAACTAGATCCCGGGATCTGACCACTTGTGACATAAACAGAAAGTGCTGAAGAAATAGATATGTGTCCCAAAGGATCTCCACACTATGGAATAGGCTCCCCATCCATGTTAAACAGAGTTCATCCCTGACACTATTCAAATGAAACCTTGACAACTGGATGGGAAATCATAAATTTACTCCTGATCTGGTTGCCACGTTCCTTATGAACAGACACCATGAGTAAGAAAAGTATTATCTTAACTAAAACCACCCTACAAATCTTACTTATATGCTCCCCTGTATAGACGCCTATGATGCTCATGACCCAAATGGTTTTGGATGAGCAGCTAGGCTTGTAAGGTTCCTAGTGGTCATTAGCCTAGTAAAAACCTATGAACCTATAACTTGTTAGAATGCATACAACAGGATATATAACTTGAGAAATGCATTTGAATGGATACATTTTCCCCATAAAGGAGTTTTGGGGATCAAAAACATTTAGCCATATGAATGTTACAAGTAAATTGAACTATCCACATCGTGTGTTGATTCCTCCAGTCCTGTAGTCAGTATTCTCTTACACATTCATACTAAAGACACATTGTTGGATTTGAACACCTGCCTATCTCAGACTAATGCATAATCATATTTTGATTTTTTTAAGTTTAGGATGGGAATTAGCTGTGGTCTTTGCTGCCCAATGCCAAGCATTGTGCAAATGACAAACACAGGCATAGATATTACTGTCTATAAACCATTTCTGGATATGTATGTCATCTTTGATATGACTAAAACTGTGAAATTGGGTTTTCAGTGCAGTGTTGAAAGTATAGAGCAAGGAAAGGGTATGATGCTGGTAGAGTAATTAAGAGTAAGCAGGATGGGGTGGGAGATTAACATAGTTATCCATTTATTTACTGGGTAAGACTCATAATAAAGAAAACATTTTTCAAAATGTATACATAATGCTGGATTTTAACACCTGCCAATCTTACTCAACATTCTGTAAATCTTTTAATTACCTGAGCACACATGGTAGCATTGTTACCTCACAGCAAGAGGTTCTCCCGTTTGATTCCCGGCTTGGCTTGGGAGTGCCTTCTGTGTGGAGTCTGCATGTCCTCCCCACGGTTGGGTAGCATTCGAAAGACATGCGTGTGTAAATGGACGTGCCTTCGTTGAAGGTTGGGCATCGAGCTGGCACCTCAGCATTTCGTAAAAATCTACTGCCGATCATTAGTGGACCGGAGTTCTGCTGTGGTGACCCCTTACTGGGAAAAAGCTGAAAAACAAACAACAAAAAAAAAAACCTAAGCACACCAAAGAAGTCACAATTCAGCTTGCAGACATCATATAGTTGAAAGGATTTTAACAAATGTATGAAGGAAGGGACAATGTGTGGATCAGACTTCACAACAGTAGTAATAATTGAAACATTTCATCAGGAGCTAATTAGACACCAGATACTGTCATACATATAATAATGACTGCCACCTCATAATAATATCAGTACTGCTTTCTGTCAGGCTGTAGGTCAAAGTATATTAGTGCCAGAAATACCACATCAATGCAGCAAATAGCAACATTTCATTATTTTTTGTCATAACATGGGAAAAGGCAATTGCTGTTACATAGTGGTACTGCTTGATGCCAAGCATCATCCAAATGTTGAGAACCAAAATAAAGATTTGTGCTCATAGGCCATTTCTGGCCATATGTGTAATGTGAATCTATTTTTTGATCAGATTAAAGAGAGAAATAGGTTTGACAGGAGAGTGGAGAAAATGGTGAACAAGCAGAGGGTAAGAGATTGGAGGAATAATTAAGGAATGTGCAGGATGACTATCCACTTCTTCATAAAGTAACACTGTATTTGTACAAAGAATATAAGAAATGTAGATAGTCACATCATAAAGGGTGTGTGACAACAACTTAATAATGTTGTGCTACCAACTGGACAAAATTAAGAGTGTCATAGTCACACATATGCATAGTGGAAAGCCAGATATGGAGCTTTTTTTTGTGGGAGAGGTGCCATTTTCCTTTTGTATGAGAGAAAGAATAAGAGTGGTTGATAGGTAGCTAGAGTATGTTAGCTAGCAGGCACAGGCATACAGGATATACACAACAGACAGGGATGGTGATGGACATAAGAGGCTGGTTGGCTGGCCATGATTGGGGATAGATGTGAGACTTCAGGGGTGCATCTCAATCTAGCATGAATACAGTGTATACAATCCACAGTGGTGCAGCGGTATCATTGTTGCATCACAGCAAGAGGTTCTTCCGTTTGAGTCTCGGCTGGAGTGCGGGGAGTGCCTTCTGTGTGGAGTCTGCATGTCCTCCCCGTGGTTGGGTGGGCGTTTGAAAGACATGCGTAAATGGGCGTGTCTTCATTGAATGTTGGACGTTGAGCTGGCACCTCGGCATTCGTGAAAATCTACTGCCAATCATTAGCGGACCGGAGTTCCGCTTTGGCGACCCCTAACCGGGAAAAGCCGAAAGACAAACAACAACAACAACAACATTGTCCTCACTGTCAAAACTGTCACCTCTGTCTACTGTCCCAGATACCTGGGGTAGTGTTGGATGAGCCAACAATTTGTCAATTTACTCCTTTCTATATGGTTATTGCAGGCACCAAGGCCCTTATTCATGATCTCCTCCACCAGCCCAGTCAGTTCTTGTCAGGTAACATAATCGCCACCTGCACTGACAGTCTTCCTGGTAAGTATCATTTTGCAGCCCACAGACAGAGCTGCCTTAGGCAGGTGAAGTAAGGTAGTGCAGGGCTGTGGACGCAATGTTGCCAGGTTTTGACCCAGAAGTGCTCAGTGCCTGTGATGCCTGTGGTGACTCCAGTGCAGCCACCTCTAGAGGGATGGTGGTCCATGCTACTGTGGCCAGTCTAGCTCATGATGCTGTTGGTCATGTTTCAGCAGGAATTATTGTCCAAATGTAATGATAATTAAAAATATAAAAGAATAAAAAAATAAAAAGGAGATACAGAGTAGAAGGAGAGACAAAAAGATATCATAAATGTCATGTGAATGCAGTATATCCCAGCTGGTGCAGATTCAATGTACATTTTTAGATTTTTCTTTTCCACATATTACTGTGAGGCCATACTTTTCTGTTACACTAGACTTTAATCTCCACCCCCAGATTTACTATTCTTCCATGCAGGACTAGCTTAGTCCTGCATGGAAGCAGCCATTTAGGAGCAGGATGGCAGCACGCCATGCATATTAATGAAGGCGTGCTGCCTGAGCTCCTAATCTGACACGGAGTGTATAAGAGTGCAGGGTACGTGTCTGAGAGCAGACCTCTCAGAATATACACACCCCTGCAATGAAGAACAGCAGAAATCCCTAAAAGAATGAGCGAGACCGCTCATAGGTGTCTGCATACCCCCAGTAACATCCCTCGTGTGTACAAGAGCAATAGTAAACACAAACAATATAAGGATACTTTTTTTTATGAAACAGATGAGATTTAACTGTAGGTGCTTGGGTTTTCCCATCAGTGTCATAATGTTGCAAAGTCCACAGATAAACACATGTGCCCCATACAGTATATGTACACAGGAATCAGGGATACAAATGTAAAGTAAAATGTGCAATGAATGATAATTCCATACAGCTTCCAAATCCCCCACCTTCCCAAGAACCATTAGAAATTACTGTCTAAATTAGTGCAGCGGTAAGTGGGTGTAAGCATTAGTAAGCAAGAGTAAGCACTATTAAGTAGTAGTAAGTGGGAGTAAGCATATGTAAGCACCAGCAAGTGGGTTTAAGCCCGTTTGCGTGGGGGTAAGCAATGTGCACACAGGATAAGCAATATTGAAGCTAACTCACTGTAAGCATATTTAACCCGAGATTAGCAGTGCTTACCCTCATGCAAACCCGCTTACAAGTGCTTAAATGTGCCTTAATCATTCTGTATCCAACAGCCCTTGCTCTGGCCAGCAACAAAATAAACAACCTCAGCAAGGCTCGAACCCAGGATCCTGCACACCATAGTGAAAGCGATTTGCCACTAAGCCATTACATAAGATGCAGGTATCACCAAACAAATCCTCACTATGGGAAAATCAAACTGAACGTGTGAAAGAAATCTATATACAATCCTATGTTGTATAACCTACTACATAACACAGATATGTGAACTGGAGTACAGCAGTAAGGCCAGATGTGAAGGGTAATTGTAATAATGTGTTGAAGTCTCATAATAAACACAAGGACCCCATACAGTGTACGTACACATGAATCATGGATACCAGACACATATATAACATGTAATGCATAACAAATCAATGCCAAAAAGCAAATATAATGAAAATGAAATATTAAGCAATGCTAAGCATTGCACAGGCCAGCTTAGTAGGTGTAAGCAATGTGTAGGACAGATAACTCATTTTGCCCATTGGTATACCCCTTTAAACAATGCTAACCTTAGGTAAGCAGGTTTGCCCATAGCTTAGCCTTTTCAAAACCATCTAATCATCACAAAGAGTCAGGAATCGGGCCTACTTAAACCCAACAGGTGGGAATACATCTCATAACTGGTTGTTGCTTCCCCTTGCAGGCACCATGTCAGGAAGAGGAGAGTGAGTGCACTTTTGGGTGCAGCGCTGGGGAATCAAGGAGTCTAGTGTCATGGCAGGACTCTTGTCAAAGACCATGAGCAGAGACTGCTGTAGGACCAGTACCAGTGTTCTCAATATAAAGTGGAAGCCTGGGACCGTCCCACCTGTGACCTCACTAGTGCCACTGGCATACCCCGAACTGGTGAGCAGGTCAGGCATCACTATGCTGACCTGAAGCGGTGAAAGGTGGATCTCTTAGCTCAGTAGATCCAAGAGGCTAGGAGGACAGGGGAGGTCCCAGATGTGTGTAAGTATCACTCCACTACCTGTTTAATAATTGCCAGTTCATGTATATTATGGATAGGTATGGCTAAATATTTCTCTTATGTCCTTTACAGTGGCAGGTGAGCGGGCCGCGAACCAGGTGGCCCATGGCTGTCACTTGGAGAGGTTGCAACGTGAGGCAGGTTTGTAATACTCTTGCATGTACTGTCATAGGAAATAAATCTAACTGTATTAGTAAGTCAATTGCCTGTAGAAAACCTGTATTGTTTAAGGCAAGTACTGCATGCACCAGAGAATATGGCAAGAAGAGTCTCATATAGGTTGTATGTACATAAAAGTATAATAGCCTGACAATGAAGGTCTAACTGCTGTATTGCATGTGTTTACTCTGGTATCATATGGTAATGTAGAATTGCAATCATTTAATAGTAATGTTGCATTAAGCACTGTAACCCACACTGTGCAACATAAATAACAAATGTGTAGTAATGTCTGTATATGACTGGTGTAATCCGCAGAGGTCAGCTAGTACAACTGGGAGAGATATAGACAGAAAACAGTGAAAAGACGAACAACAAAATCCAAATAGCACCACAACTGAGACTTGAACTGTTGTATTTTTAGCACACACAGCTGTGGTTTGAATCCTGGGAGTGGTAGTAGTCTGCCTACAGAATCACACCCCACAACTGTACAGATATGTCCAGAATGTCCAGTAAATCGGCCCATATCTGCTGCCTGTCACTCTGTCCCCCTGGAAAATCAGTGGAATGATCCCAGATGCATAGGCAGCAAGCAAGAAATACAACTGATTGTCACACATCTATAAGAACAAACCTGTCACTCTAGCAACTCCTCAAACTGTTATGAGAGTAATAAGCCAAGTATGTCCTATCTACATCCCCCATGTTGTCAAGTTGTGACCAAAGTGTGTACAGTAACAGAGTGAGATGAATGTGCATAATAGTAATGTGGAATCTGGTACTTTGTGTGGCAACATTCAGGTAGGGCTAACAAACATTGCTCCCACAGGTCTGTCAGATATGAACACTGTGCCCAGAAATAAAAAAATGATACCTTGTACTGGTACTGTTTACTTTGGTATTGTATGGCATTGTGACTGATGCAGTGGTTCTAAATAATAAGGTATTACTCATCACTGTCACCCATACTGTGCTACATAATATAACTGTCTAGAAAATCCTGTATAACAGTGTTGTAATACAAGATCAGAATGTAAACTCACAGGAGAATTATAAGACAGAAATCAGATAGGAGATATACAGCAATATCTATATAGCACACAAAACTGTGATGGACAGTTTTGTAGTTTTAGCAGACACAGCCATGGTCTGAATCCTGGGAGTGGAAGTAGGCTGCATACAGAATTATACCCCACAACTGTACAGATAAGTCCAGAATGTCCAGTATATCGGCCATATATGCTGCCTGTCACCCTGTCCCATACTATAAGCCAAGTATGTCCCATCTACACCCCCATGTTGTCAAGCTGAGATCAGAGTGTGTACAGTAACAGAGTGAGATGTATGTGCATAATACTGATGTGAAATCTGGTACTTTGTGGGTTAAAGTTTGTACTGTTAGTTGTTGCTTAGATCTCTGTTGAAACTGTTTTGTCCCACTCCCCCTCCTTATTTTTGGTTTCTAGTTTAAATTTGGTGGCTTTTGCAGTTACCCGCCCCACTGTAGATTTGATCTGGGACACTCCACCAGTCCCATCTCTTTACCACATTCTACCTAAAAAACTCTTTCTGCACTTGCTTCTAGTCCTATTTAATTGCATTTTTAAACTGTGTTTGGTCTAATATTAATACATACTCAAGTGTGCTAGCTTGCACTGCATGTGAATTGTTTTTACTACTGTTTTTGCTACTTTTCTGTAAAAAAAAAAACTGTAAGCCTGCTTCCTACCTTTCCTGTAACTAGTGTTCCAGATACAGATTTGCTGTATCCAGGACTGTATGTAAGCTTCTGAGCCCCCCAAGCCTTTCTGTGTAGGACGGAAGCCTTCTAGCTTATCAGTGGGAGTGGTAAGCACGAACTAACCTGTCTACCAGATAAGGAGTGTTTTTGGCCCAGAAATTGTAGTTATTGGCCATTTGGGCAATCTTCCATCTCTCTCAACTTTCTGATTTGAAAGCCTGCATTTGCACTTGTTTCTGTCCTGTAACTCGTCTAGTGCAGATACAGATTCTTAGTTTTAGCACTTAAATTTGCTTATTCATGCTCATCACTTGTTCAGAACTTGTAAGCACTAAATAAAATACTAATTACTATAGCACTCAATCTTCCTCATTACCTAGAGGAAAACAGTTTTTTGTATTTACTTTGCTCACTGGCTTAGAGAAAAACAGCTCTTGTACTCACTTTCCTCACTTATCTAGAGGAAAATAGTTTTTTTATTCATGCATGTCCAAGGGTCAGCTCCCAGTGTTCTCTCCTGTCTGATGAATCTGGGCATCTTGAGGCAATGTAGAAATTGCCTCATGTACACAGACAACCCTCTCCTCCTACCCCTCAACACTACAACCTGTGAGAGATGCACTTATCTAGCCAAACTGGAGGTAAGACTCTCTCCAACCAAGACTGAACTTGACAGTCATGAGGAGAAGGCAAACATTTGCACCACACCACACTCATCACATAGTCTCACTAAATCTACACCACCAAAATCCACACATAGTAACACAAAAACATTCGCAGAGGCTCTCAATAATAATTTGTCTAAGCAACAGAGACCTCCAAAGCAGAAACGCAAGCAACCTCTATCCCCCAACACAACTCAAATGACACATAGCCCACAGACTCAGTGTGCCACTCAACCACAGCCAATAAGGCAAAACAATGTACCCAACACACTAGTCATAGGTGACTCTATAGTCAGGCACACTGATGTCCCACTCACCAGGCTAAACAAGGAGAAGGTTTACTGTCAGCTGCCTGTTGATTGCCAGGATCTGCCACATAACCTATGCACTCAGATCACTCCACAACAAGTACAAATATGACTCTGTCATTGTCCATGTTGGTGTGAATGACCTGAGATGTAACTCCCTGGACTACATGAAAAGAGACATGGAAGAGCTCTCCGATCTTGTAGCCCAGGCAGGTATGACCCTAGCCCTGAGTAGCATTCTGCCATTGCCCTTTACCGCAGTACAAGGACAAAATGATTGACTTCAACAATTGGCTAAGCTTCTGGTATCATTCTAAGGGGATCCAGTATCTGTCTGCTTGGGATGACATGGTCAACAGACCACGATGCTTTGCCACAGATGGCCTGCACCTGTCGCCCCCTGGGATTCTGGATACAGGCTAAGGCTCTTGCTGCCCCTATAGTGCCTTTTTAGGCAAGGTTCAAATAACAAATTCACCACCATAACAGGAACAGGCAAGCAAAAACTGAGGGTAATGCTAGAAGTCTAAATCTCAAAATGCACTCACTCGAGGCACTCCTTAAAATGGAGAACATCGATATCTGTGCAGTGACTGAGACCTGGTTCAAGGTCCAGAGAGCACCCCTGCACTACCAGGCTATAACTCATGCCACACTTTTCGGACATGTAACCTGGACCGAAACACCAAATGCGGAGGCGTGTCCATATTCATTAAGGATATCCACACCTCCAGGCTATTTGCTCAGCATAATGCATCCGAGGTTATCCAAGTGCAACTAACTCTGGGCAAAGCTGCAATCCAAATTGTAGCTTGCTACAGATCTCCCACCATGCACCAGGATTCCCACTCCACTTTTACTGATGTACTGGAAAATATTAGGGTTCAACCAAACACCCTAATAATGGGTGACTTCAACTACCTCACCATTAACTGGGAAAACTACTCGTGTACCAACTCTTAGCTCAATGCTTTCTGGAATTCATAATCTCCAATGCCCTGGATTAGCTTATCCACACCTCCACCAGGGGCAACAATATCCTAGACCTAGTTATTACCAACATGAGTGACTGATGTTCCACACCTGAAGTCAACTCCTTGTTGGTCCGATCCGACCATAAGCTAATCACCCTTGATATCCACATCCCGTCCCCACCCCCCATTAAGGAAACCACAGTAAAAAATTTCTCCAAAGCCAACTTCATGCTTCTTAAGATATAAGTAGTGAACGTCATGACACCCATGCAGATGGACAATACAGTTACAACTGCTGAATCCTACACAAATGCACTCTATAAGCACTTACACGAGTGCATGGATTATGCTATCCCAAACAGAACCAAGACGCTATCCCCCCAAAAAAGGAAGCCAATCTGGTGGTCCCCTGCCATAAACAAAGTGTACAACAGAAGGAAGAAACTGTTGCAAAAGAGAGCAAAATCCCATGACTGGAGGAGCTCCCTGGTCAGCCTCAGTAAGAAGCTGGGATCCCTTATAAGATCCTCCAAAGCTAGCTACGAAAACAAAATCACCACTAATTCCAAAGACAACCACAAAGCATTCTATAGCTATGTCAAGAATCTCGATGGCAACACCCAGATCTGCTCTGAGTTACAGCACAAAGGCATGAAAATTACAGAAACAACTGATATTGCTAACATCCTGGCAGATAGGTTCAGTGCTAACTTTACCCCCCTCTCACCCCCTAAAGGGCCCATATCTATACAGGAAGAATGCAGAGTCCCTGTAATCACAACTACTCAGGTAAAAGCTGCACTCTCTAAAGCCAAAAATACAGCATCCATGGGACCGGACAACATCCCAGGCTGCGTTTTACACGAACTTCAGAACAAACTGGCTCCCCACTTAAGCACCATGTTCAATAATAGCCTTGCATCAGGCTTTGTGCCCACTGAATGGTGCACAGCAACAGTTATCCCACTCCACAAAGGGGGGAGCCACCACTGATCCTGGGAACTATCGACCTATTAGCCTGACAAGCCTAGTCTGCAAGGCCATGGAACGCATCATCATGGAACTCATAAACAAAGGCATTGGTAACCTCCAAACTCTGGATCCCACCCAGTTCGGGTTTGTGAAAGGCAGATCATGCCTCCTGAACCTGATCAACTTCTTTGAGGCAGTCATCAAAGCCGTGGATGAGGGTAAGGTGGTTCACACAGCCTATCTTGACCTCGCCAAGGCTTTCAATACCATCCCCCATTCTGGAATTATAGCTAAACTCACTAAACTAGGTATAAATCCCTATGTTAAAATACTGGGAAGAGTCCATCTCAGCATGGCAACGTGATGAATGGAGTCTGCAAAATGACACTCAAAAATAAAAAAAATAGGACATGATTAACTGGCATGCTCTAAACTTACAGAGGGAGAGAAACAGAAAGAGAACTATGACAGCGATTTTGGTGAAATGCATAACATACTTTTATTCTATCTGTCTCTCTTTTCTTGATTCCCTCTTTCTATTTTGTGAGTTTTGTTTTACACTACATAAGTACAGAAACAAAGAAGTAAAAACATAAAAATATTTAAAAAAAATATTTCTGGAATATTCTGTATACCACATTCTCATTGTTCCTGTAATACGAGCTAATTTGACTCATTTATATGCATTAATTGCTTCTTATTGTTGCCAATTTGTTAACATTTGTATTCTTAGCATCAGACAAACCAAGCCATATTCAAACCCATGTAAACATGAAACAAAAATATTTAAACGCATGAAAAAGAAGAAAAAAGGACATTATGTTCAGTGTTCAGACAGTCAGAAGTCATGTATACTGCTGAAAGGATTTTCTGAAATGTTCACGGGCCATAATTTTCAGAGAACCTAAAAATGCTTACATGTCTATCAGGAAGCAATGCTACTTACTCATTGCATTTACTATGTACTATACCCACTCTAAACATATATCTAGATCTATTTGTTCTTGCAAAATGTAATGATTTTTGTATATGTAAATTACCATTATTATTATAATATGCTGGGGTTTTTCTCCTAAGCTTCTGCTGAAAAGGGGTATTTTTTCCCTTGCCCAGATAGACTATCCTGGTAAAAAAGTGCAAATAAATAAATAAATACTTGCAAATGTTTGGCATCAGCTTTGTGCTGCTCAGAAAGTACACACAGCAAATGAGCATGATATGAAAAAGTATCAGGTTGATAGTAGTTTATAATAGCATTAGATTTATTTGATTATTTATTTTTCCATTTCTACTTATCTTTTTTAGGGTCATGGGACAGCTAGAATTTATTCAAGCATTCAAGAAGCATAGGGTAGTGTGACGCCCCTGCCCTGGCCCATTAATCAAGGAGCCTCAATCCTCACCACTAACACCAGTGAAGGACGTGTACATACAAAGTAAAATACAATTTTCCTTAAGAGCACACAGAGATCACAGTCAGTCTAGGGCTGTTATTTCCCTCCCTCTCCAGATCACCAATAAGACTCCCCACTGGCACAGCTATAGGGTTAAGATCTCAGCCAAGTGGTCAATCCAAAACATCCAGCACCCTCTCTGTCCAACCAGTGCTTTGTGTCCCTGCCCAAGTAGCTGGCGCACACACACACACACACACACACACACACACACACACACACACACACACACACACACACACACACACACACACACAGACTCTGACCTTTGATTTATTTGTAAACACACAGACACTCCTGGGGAAGGCTGGCACAGGTTTACTAGCTATGCCCCTTCTGCCCAGACTATCAAGTAGTAATCACTGCCACCAACCACCACATATCAGCTACAATAAGACCCTTACAAACCGTGACCAACTCTCCTGTGCAATGTTACTGTTATCCAAATGGCAAGTGTGACCAGAACTTTTAAGGCTATTCCAGAATGGCCTGTACAGTATCACCAAATACATATGCAAGACCATAAATATCTCTATACAAAACCAGACAGAATTAAAAGGTTTAAACATATTTAATAATAAATAATAAAAGCACAAGATAATACTCATTAACTCAACACAGTGACAATAGAGTTCAGAATCACAAGAAATATTTTAATACAACATTGCAGAACAGTCTCACATAAATACAGAAAACATCTAGACTACTCTTGCTATATTCTTATCTATCTCTAAGAGATACTGCCTTACTTACTGAGCAAGACAAAGTGCTGGTGATGTTGCCAGATCCAGAACAAAATACAAAATGCACTGAATTTCTGTCTGAGATAGTTCTTAAATTAATAATACACATTACTGCTGAATCATCTCAGATTACATCATTCTTGTCAACTCTGCCTAAGTTCCCAGGCTAGCAGGAAATTAAAATTTAACATTTCTCTCTTAGAAGCTTGCCTGAAACTGGGAGTCATAAAACAATTACCTTGAAAACCTGTAATTACCTTTGCTTCCAGACAAAAGAAAGAAGGCTCTAACATAGACATTCTGTCTCTTAGCTGAGATAAACTAACTTGATAACAAATCGTAAAATTCTTTACTTATCAGCTTATTTTCTTGAGGTTTTGCAACTGTGTATGTCCCAATTTCTACTATGAAAACATACATTTACATTGGTAAATAGTTTATACACATTTCTGCTCTTTTCCAGCAGGGTGCACTGTGGTTACAATCTTGAAGCTCAGTACAGAACATATAGTTTTCTTGCATTTTTAAAGCAAGCATACAAATCATATTACTATTCACAAATGACATAGCATTATTTACAAAATTCTATTTAGGTGGGCTGGCAGTGTCACATTTTTATATAAATCATATTAATATTTTCAAGTGCCATATAATTATTTACAAAATCCCAGCTAGCTGGGCTGGCAGCATCTTGATTTATCACATTTCTCCCCCAACAAGAACTCAAGCTTGTTTTTCAAGTGACCCTTGAGAAACGTTGCTTGAGAGGGTTGACCTATCTGGGAATACCTTACCCTGTTCCCTCTCTTGAGATTTCAGCTCTCTTTGGCATTGCTGACCCCAGTATTGTGGTGCACTGTCTCATCATATGCCTGCAACTCTAGGCTTCACCATAGTAATTTGGGATTTTCTTGGCTAGCACCCTGTAGCCATAGATCCCCCTCAGACTCCTCCTGCCTTGTACTGCAAATACTCAGCACAAAGGCCTCCCTATCATGGTAAGGTTTCATTAAGTTAACATGGTACATGTTGTGCCCATGCCTTCTGCCTAGCAGTTCTACCATGTAGTTAACATCACTAACCATCCTTACCACCTTGTAGGGTCCCTCTCAAGTTGCCTGCAGCTTGCTGTGTCTGACAGGATGAGAACCATTACCTGCTGCCCTACAGCATACTCTCTAGCTTGAGCATTCTTGTCATACCAGACCTTTTTCTGCTGTTGGGCTTCTGCCAGGTTCTCCTGGGCCAAGCCCATGAGTTCCTTGAGACGTGTCCTGAGGTTTAGGACATATGCCACAGCAGACTCCTTGTGAGATTCACACTCACACTCCCACTCATCTTGAATTAAATCTAGAGGCTCCCTCACCCTATGCCCATACAGCAACTCAAAGGGTGAAAAACCTGTGGATTCCTGGGGAACCTCTCTGTAAGCAAACAGATGGGGCAAATATTTGTCCCAGTCCCACTTAAACTGTTCTGCAAATGCCCGTAGCATCATCTTGAGTGTAGAGTTGAACCTCTAAACAAGACCATTAGTCTGGGAATGGTAGGGGTTGGTGCTTCACCCCACAGTAAGCACTTCTGACATGAAATTGGCACCTCTGTCAGTCAGTATTTCCTTTGGGAATCCTACCTTCTGAAAATCTCTAACAAAGCATTTGCCACCTTTTCGGCCTCAATGGAGGACAGAGCCACTGTCTCAGGGTATCTCATAGCATAATCTACTACCACTAGGATATACTTTTTCCCTGTGGAACTTGGGGTACTCAGAGGCCCCACAATATCCATAGCTACCCTCTGAAATTGCTCCTCAGTCACAAGCAAAGGCATCAAAGCAGATGTTATCTTGTCTACTGCCTTGCCTACTTTTTAACACTGCTCACAGGTCCTGCAGTAATCTGTTACCTCTCTGGAAATCCCAGGCCAATACAAGTTTTGCATAATATGTCTCTTTGTACATTTTATGCCCATATCACCTGCAAAGGGAATATCATGGGCTATGGTTAGAAGTGCCAGATGTAAGGCTCTAGGCACTACTAACTGCTGTATTCTCTTACCCTCTAGCCCTCCCTCAGAGGTCCAATCTCTATTCAGTAACCCTTTGTCCCAGTATACAGATTCCTCCTTCCCTTAAGAATCAGGTGCCTCACTAGATACCTCTCTCAGGCCTTGTAATGTAGGATCTGCAAGTTGAACCTGTCTCAACTGTCTCTTTGTAACCCTTCCCAGCTCCCCTTCCACAGAAAGTCTGGTATCCTCTGACAGCGGTGCCTCACTGTCAGCCTCGGTACTACTACTTACCTCTGCCCTTGCAGTCACTCTGTCCAAGGGAACATCAGTACCCACAAGCAGCTGTGGCTCACCTTCATTCTCACTGCTACAGGGTAGCTCCCTTCCTGAAGTAACCACATCACCAGTCCTGGCTGCAAGTATGCAGTCTGTCTGGTTCTACCCCAGGCTACCAGACCCACATGCTTGTCTCCAAGCCTGACTGCATGTAACTGCATGAGCACATAGTGCTGCATTATCAAAATCATTCCCTATCAGGACATCTGTAAGGATATCCTCAAACACACCTACTTGCTGGCTTCCTTTTCCACCCTTCCAGTCAATGTGAACCCTAGCTAAAGGTATTTGAAATGGGATCCCTCCTAAAGCTCTGACTGGAGTAGACTGCACTGGCAAGTAGTGCTCCTCTGTAACCATTGCAGGCTTTACAATGGTTATGTCAGAGGCTGTGTCTCTCTTAGCAATGGTCTCTTTGCCATTCACGAAGATAGGATATAACCTCTTGTGGCAGTTAGTACCCTTGTTGTCTCAAGACAACCTACTGTTGGCATTTTGTCATTCCCACTTACTGGCTCTCCCACCTTTTGTTCCCCACCTTGCCTCTGTGGACATCTATATACTACTTGGCCCCACTGGTTGCATTTAAAGCATTTAACCCTAGGTCCTGGACATTTACCTGGACTAGTGACTTCCCCCCTGCTACTGGCATATTCTGTTGGGGCAGCTTGGGCTGCCCACCATGGCTTCCCTTAGAACCATGAGCAGCACTGGGTGTCCCTTTCCTGAGCAAGGATGCCCTACTTGCTAGGTATAGGTCTCCTTTCTTCCCCAACTCATCTAGAGTAGCACATTTCTATCAACTAACCAGATTCTCACATCCTCTGGCAAAGTGGTAAGGGCTTGTTCCCTCACCAAAAGGTCTGCCAGCCCTTCAAAAGTGCTGACCTGACATCCATTCACCCACCTATGACAATAAGTGCTTAGTTTAGCAACATATCCACACACACACACTCACATCTGCCTTATGTCTATGCTCACAAAACCTTTTCCTATATGTTTCAGGTATTATCTTAAAACATTCTAGTAAACAGTTTTTTACAACATTGTAATTTAAACAGTTAACATCAGATAGTTTGGAAAGAACATTTATAGCTTTATCATGGGGTAAAGAGGTCAGAAACTGTACCCAGAGCCCTTAGACAGCATCATACTGTTTACATACCCTCCCACACATATGAATGAAACTATCAAAATTATCCCCCTCTGTAAATTGTGGAAGGAATTTACTGACATTTGTTGCTTCTGTGGTTTGGTTGCTCCCTTCCCCATTACATCCATGACTCTGGCTAAGATTCAGCATCTCCTTTTCATGTTGCCTCTGCCTCTACATCTCCTCAGCTTCCAGATGCCTCAGTCTCTCTGCTGCTTCCATTTCCAAAGGCTGGGCCTCCAACTCAAGTCTCTTTAACTCCAGATGGATTTTTAAGTCCTCTGTGGAAAGGTTGAACTGTCCATTCTCTGAGAGTTGTACTTCTCCATGGCAGATAGGATATAACCTCTTGTGGCAGTTAGTACCCTTGTTGTCTCAAGACAACCTACTGTTGGCATTTTGTCATTCCCACTTACTGGCCATCCCACCTTTTGTTCCCCACCTTGCCTCTGTAGACATCTATATACTATTTGGCCCCACTGGTTGCATTTAAAACATTTAACCCTAGGTCCTGGACATTTACCTGGACTAGTGACTTCCCCCCTGCTACTGGCATATTCTGTTGGGGCAGCTTGGGCTGCCCACCATGGGTTCCCTTAGAACCATGAGCAGCACTGGGTGTCCCTTTCCTGAGCAAGGATGCCCTGCTTGCTAGGTATAGGTCTCCTTTCTTCTCCAACTCATCTACAGTAGCACATTTCTATCAGCTAACCAGATTCTCACATCCTCCGGCAAAGTGGTAAGGGCTTGTTCCCTCACCAAAAGGTCTGCCAGCCCTTCAAAAGTGCTGACCTGACATCCATTCACCCATCTATGACAATACGTGCTTAGTTTAGCAACATATCCACACACACACACTCTCATCTGCCTTATGTCTATGCTCACAAAACCTTTTCCTATATGTTTCAGGTATTATCTTAAAACATTCTAGTAAACAGTTTTTTACAATATTGTAATTTAAACAGTTAACATCAGATAGTTTGGAAAGAACATTTATAGCTTTATCATGGGGTAAAGAGGTCAGAAACTGTACCCAGACCTCTTAGACAGCATCATACTGTTTACATACCCTCCCACACATATGAATGAAACTATACACACACACACTTTGAGATTTGATTTATTTGCAAACACACAGACACTCCTGGGGAAGGCTGGCACAGGTATACTAGCTATGCCCTCTTCTGCCCAGACTATAAGGTAGTAATCACTGCCACCAATCACTGCTTATCACCTACCATAAGGCCCTTACAAAGGGTGACCAATTTTACTGTGCAATGTTACTGTTATCCAAATGGTAAGTGTGACCAGAACTTTTAAGGGTATTTGATTGTGGCCTGTACAGTATCACCAAATACATATGCACGTATTCTAAGAGCTTAAATGTCACTGTACAAAACAAGCTAGAATTAAAAGGTTTAAATATATTTAATAATAACTAATAAAAGCACAAAACAATACTTATTAAATCAACACAGAGACAATAGAGTTCAGAATCACAGGAAATATTTTATTACAACATCGCAGAACAGTCTCACATAAATAGGGAAAACATTTAAACTATGCTTGCTATATTCCTATCTCTAAGACATAATATGCCCTAAATGTCTTACTTACAGAGCAAGGAAAAGTGCTGGTGATGTTGTCAGATCCAGAACAAACTACAAACTGCACTGACTTTCTCTCTGAGATAGTTCTTAATTTAATAATGCACATTACTGCTGAATCATCTCAGATTACATCATTCTTGTCAACTCTGCCTAAGTTCTCAGGCTAGCAGGAACTTAAAATTTAACATGTCTCTGTTAAAATTACTCATCTCTCAGAAGCTGACAATTCTGTCTTATAAGCTTGCCTGAAACTGGAGTCGTAAAACAATTACCTTGGAAACCTGTAATTATTTCTGTTTCCAGACAATAGAAAGAAGTCCCTAGCCTAGACATTCTGTTTCTTACCTGAGATAAACTAACTTTATAACACATTGAGAAACTCTTTACTTAGCTTATTTTCTTGATGTTTTGCAGGTTAACTCTGTATGTCCCAATTTCTACTATGAAAACATACATTTACACTGGCATATAGTTTATACACATTTCCAGTCTTTTCCAGCAGGGTGCACTGTGGTTACAATCTTGAAGCTCAGTACAGAACATATAGTTTTCTTACATTTTTAAAGCAAGCATACAAATCATATTACTATTCACAAATAGCAGAATTATTTACAAAATTATATCTAGCTGGGCTGGCAGTGTCACATTTCTATATAAAACATATTAATATTTTCATGTGTCATATAATTATTTCCTAAATTCCAGCTAGCTGGGCTGGTAGCATCTCGATCTATCACAGGTAGAGAAACAATCCTTGACAAGATACCAGACCATTGCAGAAGATACCTGCGCACAATCACCACATGCCTACCTATGGACAGTTTAATAGTTTGACATTTTTCCTTTCATTATGAATTTGGAATATGGGAGGAAACCTTAGACCCTGATGACCACTCACAGGGAGTCGGGATAGATATGTGCACAGCACATAGAAGACATCCCAACTAGAAGCCAAAGCAGAGAATTAATCCCTGTGAGGCAGCAAAGCTAAATACTGCACCACAGTGTCACCTTAAGGTATTGTACTCCACAGGAAATGCATAATAAGAAACAATGATATCACTTTGAACAACATTGGTGTTTATTTAAGCACTGACATTTAAGAAAAAGTATCACCCAGTCCTTTTAAACAGGAATATGTTTTACAAAAAAAACTTCAAAACAATTTTTTTCCAGGACTGTTATTTACTGAGACCATACCTCCCAACCGTACCGAATTACTTGGATTTTACTGAGTTTTGGGGTCCAAATGAAGGGGCGCCACATGATTCCCGAGTGGTACCCCTTCATTTCCAATTTTTTTTTGCTTTTTTTTTTTATTTTTTGAATTTATTGTGCTGTCGGAGCTAACGTCATCACATGCGTGATGATGTCAGCTCAGTCAGGGCTACCAGCCAGTCGGAATTGAGCTCAATGAGCTCACATCATAATTTCCGGCTGGCTGCGAGCGCGCGGGAATTAAACAAATACAGGCAGCAGCACTAATGGCAGTTTCTGTTTGAGCATTACATTTTGCTTTGTTTTATTGTCGAGAATAGGTTGGATTTGCTTTGTTTTTTTTTTTTATTTTTGCTGCCTGCCGACTTAAACAGTTGCAGGACTTTTTTTATTTTTGCTGCCTGCCGACTTAAACAGTTGCAGGACTTTGCTTTGTTTTTTTTTGCTGCTGAGAACGGGCTGGCTTAAATGATTGCAGGATGTCAGATGGCAGGCTGCGAGAATGGGATGAAGTCACTTGGGGAATTAGGTAAGGAAACAAAGTGTGTGTGTGTGTGTGTGTGTGTGTGTGTGTGTGTGTGTGTGTGTGTGTGTGTGTGTGTGTGTTCCAAATCATATTTTTTTATCTTTGTTGTATGACACCGTGTTGGCTCTCTTTGGCATGCGGGGGATTGGTAGAGTTTATGCAAAATAGTTGTTGTCACTGAAGGAATGCATCTTGTGCAAGCACTTTCTGACTGCCATGCTAGCGATAGTTGTACCATGCTCCTGTAATTTGACATAATTTTCAAGTGATGAAATAGATTACTGCTGAAATCGACGCGTGTTCATGAAACATTTATATATTTTAGTTTGCTAAAAGTGATATAGGGGAGTCTGTTAATGTGATCTTGCTTCAAGGACAAATACAAGAGCATGCGTATAGAGCTTGTAAGAATATCAGCTAATGAAAGTATGTCACTTCATGTAAGTAAGTGAATCTGTATGTATAATTTATGGAGGGCAGTAGACGTCTATGCATAAACTGAATGACAAATGAGACTTACGGAACGCACTGAGCTTAAGGACTAGGAAGGGGGTTAGTTCATGAACTAAACTGAAAAGTCAGGTTGAAGGTGAACTTTGACGAATGTCCTTGTTGACTTGTCATAATTGCATTTTTCGCCTTTGATTCCTACATTAAGGTTGATGCGTCTTGTTAATGGTTTGGATATAGATAATTTTTTATCCAGAATTTTATGGATTATTAATTTCTACTTCAAGATAAGTAGAACTGCACACCTTTTGTGGAAGAACCAAGGTGTGATGTCTGGTATTCCTGTCAATGGTAAACAACTTGAAAAGAGTTGCCATTCTGCCTTTATCCGTGGATTTGTTTTCTTTTTGTATATCTTCCCGCTTGGCGTGCTTGTATCTGTGTTTCTTGCAGTAATGTTTCAGAAGCTTATGGCTCTGTGCTGTCTCGCTTCTAGTTTACATCCTTATTTGCTTCCAACATTTGAATGGAAGTTGAGTGAAGCAGTGACATTTCATTGGTTGGGAGGGTGGCCTAATGATTAAGGTGTTTGTCTTACAAACACAAGATACAGGGTTTGAATCTCACAAGGGATAATTGGCTAAGCTTAAAATGTCTCACAGGAGCAGTTAGCCTAGTATGAACCTATGGTCTTTTCATTGCTTAACACTTAGTTCACTAGGTTCCACATTTCTAAGCTGATGATTAATGCTAAAAGACATTTCTACTGCTTGGATAGGTAAACAATATGGCGACTTGCAGTACGGGCGGTGAGCATTGTACTCGTGTCTGCTCTTTAAAGGTAAACAAAAATTATTTGTTGGGATTTGGAAGAACCAGACAGAAATTTACAAATTACTCTGTGACATTATAATTTGTGTTGCTGAGTTTTACAGACAGTCCTAATGGAATCAGACACGACAATCTTTAAATAATACGACCAAGTGAAAGATCCAACACTGTTTATTACTCTCTCTCTCTAGCGCCTCTGCTTTCGCCTTCAAGGAGAATGACTATCACAAACATTTCAAAAGTATTTATATCATTCAAAAACAGCTATTAAGAAACCAATAAAACAATTAAACAATTAATCACAAAATCCTTAGTTCATAAAAATACTCTCCAATTGCATTCCATATTTATACCACTGGGTGTCAGCGTGTCATACTTCAATATAAAAACAGTCTCTTTGTATAAAAGTTTTTGTTTAACTAAATCACTGTTATTATCTATTGTAATATGTTACAGAACTGTTGCCAATAAACCATCTGGTTGACTATTATGATAGTCTTTAAAATGCAATGCTAAAGGACTTTCTACTTTCTTATTCTTTATGTCCCTTACATGTTCCTGCAGTCTAACCTTGAAAGCTCTTTTACTTTCTCCTATATAAAACAGTCCACATGGACGTTTTAAAGCATATACTATTGCTTCTGTATTACAAGAAAAGGTCCCATAGGATTTAACATTTCTACCATTTATATATTCAAAAGTTCTACTAATATATTGACACGAAATACACTTACCACACTGATATGTACCCATTAAACCTATCTCTAATTTTAAATTAGTATTAGGTCTGGAATATCTAGCATGTACTAACATATCTTTGAGGTTTCTACCTCTTTTATAAGAAAATATAACATTTGTTGGAATAACTTCTGCTAAATCTTTATATTTAAATAAAAAAGGCCAGTACTTCTGTTCTTCTCTACTACGATCTTTAACCCTGACCCACATAGAATCTAAAATGCTACTTTAACAAATACACTGCAGTTAGCTGCTACTTATGTTACAGAAATGGATAAAAATTACACCTCTTTGGAACACTACACTCCAATTCAGCTTTATAAAAAAGTGTATTTAGTATTGGCTTTGAAATGCTAGGCAGCGACATTGCACTGTACTTCAGGAGAACAAGAGTCCCAAAAAGATGATAACCTAGTGACACTTCTGCCTATCTATAGAGCTTGAGTTAACAGTTGTATGTAAGTGTTGCATGGAGGGAAAGTTGCTGAAAAGCTGTGTACACCTTCCTTTCTAGCACCAAATCACTGATTTGTGTTATTGTAGTGTGCACTTCAGAGTTGGTTTTGGTGTATGCTTATACATAGGTCTGTAGCAGAAGGCATTCACTTGCCCATGGCTGAGTAATTAAGTGTGTGGGATTTGCCGTGTGTTGTTTACCTGGCTAGAAGAGCTGTACATTTTTTATGCAGAGTATAGCAAAGAGAAGACTCAAATCAATTTTATAGTGCACCTGTCCAGGAAGTGAATTCAATGTATTCTGATAGTTTTTGCAGTTAGAAGTGTTATTTAGTCAAGGGCATGTTTAATCTTGTTGACCTGAGAAGCCTTATTACGTTGAGGGCTTGTTGAAAAAGGTCACAAACACAGAGGTGTCAGCAAAAAATGATATTCTGACAATGTAATAAAGTATATGCATACCTCTCAAGTGTACCTCATTACTAGAGATGTTCCTCATGTTGGCTACTAAAAAGTCTATCTTCCTCAAAGTTCCACATTGAATAGGTCTGTCAGATATTCATTGCTGGGATTTTTTTTAAACCGATCTCCATGGTTAAATAGTACTGAATCATAATTCATCAAAAGAACTGCTTATAAGTATAAAGCAACACATTTTAACCATCCTGTGACCTTTCTAGTTGAAGTTATTAGTAAGCTATTAGTAAATGTTCCACATTTTGCTCATTTATTCCACATTATGGGTGGCAATGTTCCACATTTGGTTAGTTGTTGGTAGTGGATTATAGCAAAAATGGTGCTATTGTTGTAAAGTCAACAATCTGTGACACAGATTAGTAAGTTGAGATGTTACTTATACAGGTGTATAAAACATTTATTTGTTTATTTATCTATTGATATTTGATTACGGGGAAGCCCGATTTCATCAGATGCCCAGGGAGAAAAGCTCCAAATTATAGGTTCATAGGTACTAGGCTATTGGCCCTAAGGCCTTTATAAGGCTAGCCAAAAAAGGTACCCTTGCTTTTGCCACCCAAGAAAATTACTTTCATGTGCCCATGTCGAGCAGAGCCACAGAAGTGATCCCCGGGGTGAATTTCCTATCGCCCATCCAATCAAGATTTTTCTTGAAGAGTGCTAATGAGTACCTTTAAGAACATTAATTTTACAATCTTCAAAAATTAAAAGCATCGTCAGTTTAAATAATTATATCCCATTAGACATAGTATAAAAAACATTGGTTAAGAATCAATACAAGGTATATGACAGTCATTTAATATTTAGAGATTTTAGGTAATTTGTAGAGAAATTAAAGGTAAGTTAGTTTAATATAAATAAGAATTGCAATATGAAGTGAGGGAAAAACAAGCTTATGGTTAGTTTAGAGTGAAAGTCAGGGAAGTGAATTAGCAGTAAGTGGGAAAGGGTAGAGTAAGGTGGTATAAGGAAAAAGATACTTTTCCACATTTAGAGATATGTAAAATAGTAGCAGTGTTGAAAATTTAAAACACTAATGGTAATAAAAAAAAACATTTCTTTTGATAGATGATGAACAGAAACATTATATACAGGCCACTCTTCTAAGGGTACCATATTTTGGTTGTATGTTCTTCAGTTTGCGTTTGAAAGCTGATATCCCACAATTCCACTGGGGTGGGTGGGGTTACATAATTATGTATGCAAATTACATGTTAATCAGCACACAGATTTGTACCTATTTTTCATGGGCCTTGTCCAGATTTTTGATGTTTCCAGGTTGAGAAGTATGACTGAGACCCATAACAAAAATTCAAAAATGTAATATTTCTATTCTTCAAACTATTTTGCAGTTACCATATATAAGAAAAGTGTTTGCCAGACACCAGAAATTGTGAATATTACTATAAAAAGATCTGTTGTTCTGATTATGTATTATTTATTCTTTGATCCTGTGATGTCCCTCCTCTGGGCCAGTAATCAAGGAGCCTCAATCCTCACCACTGACAGAATGACAGATTTACTCTGAATTTTTTTTTTTTTTTTTTGCTCCACAGCAGAAAGATGGTGGGGTTTGAATTTGGTGCACAGGAATTCAGATTTGGATGCCATTTCCATGATATTTTTCCTGAGATTTTTGAAGAGAATACATGGTAGGCGATAGTAAGGGTGATGCTCCATTTAGAGCGCAAAGGTGATGTCAGGAGGAGTCAAAGATATTTGTAGGACTCCTTATTTATCATTACAGTCAAAGGCTTCTGCAGTGTGACTATCCTGGGTCACAGTACAAGGCTGAGGCATGGAATAGCTTAAACAAGGTTGCCACCTATGCAACTGGCATCCCATGCATAGGAATGCCATCACCATTATAGTGACTTAGAAAACTTGAAAATGGGACCTCCTTACCCAACTGGAGAAGTATAATAGGACCCATGATACACCTCAGTTGTGTCAGTATATTAGCCCATAACCAAGTGATACACTATCATGACATGGCAAAACAAACAAATGTTAATTTATTTTTCTTTGTTCTGTTATGTGTAGCAGCTGCAGAGATTGAAGAAAACAGAGATGCACTTCAGAAAAGAATGTAGTACCTTAGAGAGGCATAGGGTAAGTATGGGTTCAGGTAGGACTGATTGCCATTTCATAATAGTACTGATTGTTCAAATATGTTATCGGTTTTCTGGACATCAGTCCATAACTGTTTGACAGAGTAATATATGACTATGCATACTCTACATATGCAAATTATACATGTCTGTACAGTTTGCTAGTCATTGGTAAATAAACATAGATGTCTGTGGGTTCAAATCCAAACACCAGAAATGACTGCATGACAATATTTATTATTCAGTAATCAGCTAGAATACCATTAAATCAGTTCACATATACCGTTAATGGCATGTTCTACATAAATTAGCTTTCCTATAGTCACATGTTTTGTATAATGCTTATAAAATGAAAGTAACCCCCCCCCCTCAGATTCAGCAAGCCTTGCACGGTGTGCAGGACTAGTGCAGGAGCTCCAGCAGACAGTATGTCTGCCATGTGATCCAGGAATAAGCTGTAAGGACGTGCACAAGCGCTCCTTCACTAGTCCTGTATGGACTCAGCCCCTGTATGCAAATTACCCCATTTGCAGGAGAAATCCGTGCAAATGAGGTGAATTTGTTATCCAGGAAGCTGGAAACTGGCCGTGCAGGCTAGTGTAATCTGCCAAAATATACTCCGCCAGTAACGGAGTACATTTATGCAAAATAAAAAACAGAGCCATGACAGCTCCAAACAAAGGGTGGATATTATGTAGAAAGCATGTCAATTGCCAAGTATAAGGCCATTGGCATGGAAAACAGTTGCAAAAATAAAAAAAAAATCAACTTTTATTTTTTTTTTAGCCAACCTTGGCTGTTTAAGCGTAGGGCAGCGGCACACAAATGGGATTGGGCAAAAAATAGGGAAGAATACCTAAAATAAGCATTCTAACCAAAATCACTATTTTGCCATTATACTCAATGGCAGGCAGAAGGCAACATGGCCAGTGAATAGTGGTTGCTAAGGGGGTAGGCTCAGTGTGGGACCTGTAACTATGCATCAGCAGGCAATCCTATGCAAATGAGGGGAATGATACTGAATCCCAGATGTCCACTGCATGCTAATCAGCACCCAACAGTGTAAGAGCAGGAATAGCTTGGTGTAAGGCTAGGAGTTAGCTGTGTGTGTCAGGCATACTGCAAGCAGATTGGAGCCCTGTGGCTCGGGTTTGCTCTTAGCTTAGCACAGCTAAGCAAGGGGGTGTGTCTGAGGTTGCCTAGCACTCTTTACATTGCCTAAGCGGCACAGGGTTTTAACGGAAAAAAAAAGTAAACCAGGAAATAGCAGCTCTGTGCACATTTGAGCCCTGTGTTTGCGTGGCATACTCCCAGGCTTAACCAGGAAGGCAATAGGAAGGGAAAACAGGAGAACTAGCATAGCTGGCAGGTGAAATGTATCAGAATCAGCCAATTACACAGGCAGCAGACTAGCCCAGCCCAGAACACAACTATAAACTATGCAAACACCTTTCCCTCTGTTTTTTCCCAAATACTCTACACCACTGGTGTATACAAACGGGGAACTTTTAACAAACAAAAACAACAGAATGATAGGGGCTGCAGCAACTATCAGACATCAACATGTGAAAGAGGCTGAGAGTGGTGAGGATGAGAATGCTGTTGACCATCAATGTGAGGAGACAGAGAAGGATGTACAGACCCAGGGTAACCTACCAGGGGCTACATGAGCTGAAGATAGTGGAGTGCTATAGGGTGGACAGAGACCTCCTACAGCAAATTGTTGTGCTGTACCGGCCACGCCTGACACACAGAACTAACAGAGGGGAACCCATCACAGTGGATACCAAGGTATGTGTAGGCCTAGGAATACTAGCCACAGGTATCTCCCAAAGCCCAACTGGGGATATCATGTGGATCTCACAGGCATCAGCATCCAGAGTATTCCACCAGTTCCTGGATGCCATGTCAGCACATGCTGGTGAGCACATATATTTCAACACCCGTGAGGTGTTGGCCAGCAATATGCGTCTATTCCACCAAATAGCAAAATACCCTGAGGTGGCGGGTTCTATAGACTGCACCACATACACATCAAAGCACCACCCGGTGAGCGGGGTAGGGTCTACATCAACCACAAGGGCTTCCCCTCCATCAACTGCCAGGTCATGTGCGATGCCCAGGGCATTATAATGAATGTGTGTGCTGGCTGCCCTGGAAGCTATCACGATTCCACATCTGGCATCTGACTCAGCTGTACCAGAGATTTGCCAATGGGGACATCCCTTACGGTCACCTAGTGGGGAATACTGGTTACACATTGGAGCCAGCCTGAACACATCCAGTGGAGCCTTGCAGTACTCACCAGCTACATGTACCCAAATTGTTATCGTTTGTGCCATGCTACACAATATGATCCTGCGGAAACAGCTGCAGCAGGAACAACATGGGGCAGGGCCACACAGCCCCCCACCAATGCAAAGGTCTGCACAGGCACAGAGTGACTCGAAGGAGGAACAACCTCAGCCTACCCCAGTACGCAGATGGAGGCATGCCCAGTATGCCATGGCCTTGGCAAAGAGGCGGTGCATAGCACATACACTGACACAGTAGGAACCCAGGGAATGACACCTCTCTCTGACTCATACATACAGTAAAAGGGATGCCAAACATGACACTACCTGTGCTCAACCATGTATAGGAAGTGTACTATGTGCATCCAACATAGGCAGCCCCCAGCACCATCCTCAATACTGGCACATCCACAAGGTAAGTCACTCTCCTTACCAATTGCTGATTGGAGTAGTATGTGTTGTTAGTTGTATCTATGGTATGGATGTGAGCATGCAAGGGAATAGGGTGGCTGAATGGGATGCCAGCAGATAGTAGACACATATAGTGGCAGCATATGATCTGTAACAAATACTGGTGTCACCATAGTAGCCATTACATGGTGACAAAGCCCACTGCAGGAAATGTGATGGGCCACATGTGTGTCCATATGGCACACACATGCCAGTCAGGGAGGTCCACATACTCAACAACAGTCACAGCCAGCATAACAGGTATAGACAAACATAAAAAAGGCTGTGGCAAGGCCTCTGAATGATGCCTATGGGTAACCTCCCCCCAGGCCTACACAGACAGACTACATCAGGTCAGGCAGTGGGATGTTAGTTTTGAAGGGTAGGAAGTCAGAAACTGATATGTAGGTCAATCAAAGCTAAGACCTGTAGTACACTGCTATGCCTCTAGTCAGCATGATAGTTTAGAATACAACAAAAATGCTCCAAGAAGCCGAGTAAGGTCGAAAAACTGTAACGCAATTTTATTAAATAAATAAATGAAACAGTGTTTTCGCCTATAAAAAAAGCAGAAGCTTCATCAGCACTTAAAGAGCGCAAGCTCACAGTATTTAAAACCTTCAATGATGACTACCTGTTGATGTCACTTCCTGAACAATACAATTAAAATGCGTTTAAAGCAAAATTAACATACCAAAAGTAGGATATTTAAAAATGTGTTTAAAAATATAAGACAAGCAAATTAACACATCCGGACATCAAACCCTGCCTATATAAAGGCAAATACTACAAAAGTCAGTGTATGACATACCTAAAAATGTGTAAAAATTTTCCACGCACAATTACAAGAAGGAAACATACGCATTCCTACCCATCACAACCAGGCTAGTATAAATTTAAATTCAAACTGAAAAGCTTGTAAAAAAATCACTTGAAAAGGCCAATTAGAAACATAACAAGATAGACCCCAGATTACCTAAGGTAGCTTCTATACTTTAAAATGGATGCAATGTTGCAGGTGTCATTAAGTCCGGGATAAGAAAAGGCGTCTAACTGAAGTTGCCACTCTAACTCACGGGTCTCTAGAATTAGAGATTGGGGCCCACCCCTAATGTCAAGCTTAATATTGTCAATAGCCATGAATTGAAAGCTGTGACCACTATTACTCAAAATGTGTTTAGAAAGAGCATTATCACTTCTCTTGCTCTTAATAGCATAAATATGTTGGCAACACGGTATCGAATCGCCGATCCGTGCTTTGCCACAAAAATAGAATACAAATTTGCAAAAGGCTAAGTAGACAATAGATCTAGTATTGCAATTAATCTTATGGTTAATAAAGTACTTCCTCTTTTTTAAATAATGTGAGTTTGCACTCTTTAAGTGCTGATGAAAATTTATTTATTTAATAAAATTGCGTTACAGTTTTTCGACCTTACTCGGCTTCTTGGAGCATTTTTGTTGGATTTACAAGTTTGTAGTGTTTTTCTCTTTGGTATAGTTTAGAATACAGAATGAAATGGAGTACTTGACATAACAGTACAGACATAACAAATGTGTACAAGTGTCAGGTGTGCCCCCCCACTCCTGTGTAGAAATGTAGGAACAGTTAGGTGTGCCCCCCCAATCCTGTGTAGAAATGTAAAAACAGTCAAGTGTGCCCCCCAACCCTACTTAGACATGAAGTAACAGTCAGGTGTGCACCCCCAATCCTATATAGAAATGTAGTACTGGTCTGGTGTACCCCCCAATCTGATGTACATCCATTCTAACAGTCAGTTGTGCACCCCCAGTCCGATGTAGAAATGTAGTAACAGTCAGGTGTGCCCCCCCCATATCCTATGTAGACATGTAGTAACAGTCAGGTGTGCCCCCCAATCCTACGTAGAAATGTAGTAATATGTATGTGTAGGTATAATACCAGTGGAGCACAGATGTCCAGAGGTGGCCAAGGTAGCAGGGTAGATTATAGCAATATGCAGGTATGTGTGTGTTAGGTTGGTGTGTGTTTCATATTGTGTGAGAGTGGTTAGTATGCATGCATGTTGATGTATGACCTGGTGGCAATTGCCCACTACTGCTGATGACAGGGCCTAGTCCTCACAACTGCAGTGCCAAAGACAATTCCCACCAGTATAACACATGCTAGCAGTAAGCCACTGTAAATGTATGGTGGTAATATGTGTCACCATCTGAAAGATTGACATGGCATGACTGTTGGGCTAGATATACAAGCAGTACACAGGGGAAAGTACCCCAGACATATAGTATATAATGTGTAACTGTGAAATGGACACACCCTTGGAATTGTACATACAGGTATGCATCACATTATCTGGGCCTGTAGTAGGGAATATCGGTGTCGTCTGCACAAACACTTGCAGATCACAAAGGTGGTGGGACTGATGTATTGGGAAACAGCTGATGTAACTGCACATGCCAGCATAACTGGAATGCCCCATGCATGTCTGTGCATCAGATGTAAGTAGTGTCCATAGCACGCATGCATCCAGCTCACCCAAACACCACCCACAGGTACCTGTCAGGTCATATTCCTGCAGTTGGGAATGGGTCCAATATGACCCCCACCTGTATATGGCAATAGTGAAGGAATGCAGTATGCAGTGCAGGTGTCCCATGCAGGTGTATCCCTCGCTGTAGGTGGCATCCTGCTAGCAGCTACAAACCTGCCCATACACCACAGTAGAGGTAGTGTCTTGACTCATGGCCCCTGCCTCTGGGTAACCTGTGTGAATCTGTACAGCTTTGAGCTATTGCCACAGCAAGATAAGGCCATACTGTCATGTTGATGGATGTACAAGTATGGGATCATCTGCCAGCACTGTACTAAGGTGCGGAACCAGATACACAGACCCAGCAGCAAGTGTCTGCAGCTCCCCCTCCAGAATTTATTTTTTTAATTTGGAAGGGTAATGAGAGTAAGCTAAATGATTTTAAAGTATATTTAAATACAAGTGTGATTATTTAAAATTCACGTTCAATATTGATAAGAAGTCCATATCCTATTTGGATACTTGTATAACTGTGGAAAATGGTAGATTTAAATCTAATATTTTTAGGAAAGATACCTTCAGTAATGCCTATTTGCAGTATTCCAGTTACCATCCCAGTAGCCAGAAAAGGAGTGTTATAAAAGGTCAGTGTATAAGGGCTGCTAGAATGACCTCAGATTATTCTGATTTGGTCATTGAACTGGATGTTATAGGAAATATGTTCAAGAATAGAGGATATCCTATAGGTATGATAGTGGACATTAAGGAATACGTGAAGAAGGAATGGGGGAAAAATATAAACCCATTTTAGGGATAGGTATAAACAAAACAGTAGGGGTTAATATGAACAAGGAAGACCAGGACTCAAATGAATTTACTAGGGCATGTATATTACAATATGCCCCCCAAGCAAGGGATATAAAGAAAATAATAGCAAACAACTGGAATATTTTGAAAACTGACAATAGTGTATTTAAGACAGTGGGGGAGGCACCCAAATTCGTATCCAGAAATGGAAGTAACTTGAAAATGAAATTGGAAAGGAAAACCATGAACTATAACCACAATTATAATTGTGTTGGCACTACTAAATGTGGGAAATGTAATCAGTGCAGTCTAATTATTAAGGTTTCTTCCCTAACTTTGGAAGACACAAATAGAACTGAAGTTAGGTTTCAAAAAGGTAACTGCAGAACTTCCCATCTTCTGTATTTGGCGAAGTGCACTAAATGCCCTTGTTTCTATGTGGGCAAGACTGATAGATGCCTTAGTAACAGAATCTATGATCATTGTTATAGAATAAAGAAACAAGATACAAAAAATACATTCTGGAGGCATCTAGATGGTAGTAAACACTGTGATTCCTTCAATTTTGGAATATTAGAATGCATAAAAGGGATTCCCAGAGGGGGAAGCATAAAGAATAAATTGGGTGAAAAGGAGGCTAGGTGGCAGATCAAGCTCAATGCCTCAGTTCACCCAGGGCGTAATGAAACTATTTCCATCAAGCCCATATTGGAAAACAGTGGGTAGTTAGGACGTTTTTGAGGCACATGTACTGGGATATGGTGATAGTAAGGATGGTTTTATACTTTTATATTAGTAATTAATGGAACAGCAAGTTTTTTATAACTGTTATGGTTGACATTTATGTGTTTATTTGTATCCAAATGTTTATATCTATTTGATGATATATGTACAAAATATAGGAAGTTTTAATAGATATAACATGATTTTTTTAAAAAGGCGATCGACAAGGAAATTAAGCACTGAGCACTTTAAATTCTGATTTATCCATGTAATTGTAATGAGTTGAAGTAGGCGATTGACTGATGATTATATTTAAGACGGCTGTGGCAATAAAGAATTGTTCTGATGAAGTCTACATGGAGTAGATGAAAGCGCTTAACTCATATGTAAAAGACAATGTATTTTTATTTTTTTATTATTTTATTAATAAATGGACTTACCGGAATATTGGTTGGTGTGCAGTGCAGTTATATGCGGAGTCTGTGAACAGAAACTGGTGGTTTTTTTTGTTATTTGGTTGACTGTTCCAGGCACATACAGTGTTCCCCCTCCAGAATGGCATAACTTACCATGAATATGTAGGCATCTGCCCACAATACTGGACACAGCTGCATTCACCATTGTTCCCCAGGACATCACTGTGAGCAAGGATGTCCACCTGACAGTACTTGAGGACATAAAACATCACAGTGTATAAAAGTACACATGTCTAAATATCTCTGCTAACACCAATACCATGTAGCAGAAGCAGCACAGACACAATCACCTACAGTACACACTATCCCTTGTACAGTTTGTCCCCATGTTGCCAAATGATCTATGGATACCCTGCAGAAACAGTTTGCTACCTGTAGGTGTACAACACAAAGGTCTGCACTGGAGTACAAACTACCTGGAATGGATCCACGCATTCAATACAGAAGGGCATACTGGGCATGCTCACACACTTAGAGAAATGAAGGCAATGTCAGACAACAACATACTGAAAGGTCATACTGGGCATGCTCACACACTTAAAACAAATGAAGCCCATGTCTGCAAAGGACAGTGGACCATACATATCTGACAGTTGCAGATGTTAGTGCATACACTCTTCAGTATGCACCAGTCATGCTTTGCACACACATTGGATAGGAATACAGACATATATCCAAGGACAACACACTATAATAAGCCAAAAGTAGACATACATAGATGTGTGGAAGAGAGTGACTGTGACAAAGAGCCATCCATCATGAGGCCTGTCCCACCCAGCATGCAGCCAAATGGCTACAACCACATGATGTGTAAATGTCACTCACTGTAGAAATTAGCCACTGGTATCCATCAGCATTACAGACTATGTGGTGCAAGTGCGAGCTGTGCAACATGACTGTACAAGGCAGTAGTCATCTAGCAGCTTTATACACGTACCTGCGGAATACAACTCTGCGTGCACCTGCATATGGTGTGTCAACTTCTAGATGAATGGGTTATGACCCATGCAGGCACACTGCCCTCCCCATAGCCCTACTATGACAAGCCTGCTGATGTCATCCACTTTTGAAATACACCTTTGGGAAGGGAGTAGCCCAGCAATCTCTGTGGCACATCCTAAAACTGCATAATACTGTAGTGTGATGAACTAGTTAGGTAGGAGGTCTAATCCCAGACATGGCAACTGTGTGTGTGTGTGTGTGTGTGTGTGTTTGTGTGTGTGTGTGTGTGTGTGTGTGTGTGTGTGTGTGTGTGTGTGTTTGAGGGGGGGGGTGTTTGTGTGTGGCTCTGTCTGTATAGGGAGCAATGCTTTTTAGGCTAGTCATGCTCACTACAATTCAAATGCCCTACTTTGGTAAGGCTGCTGATGTCATTCAGTGTGAAATATACCGTTGGGAAAAGTGTAGCCCAGAAATCTCTGTGGAGCATCCTATAACTGTGTACTACTATAGTGTAATAAACTAGATAGGTAGGAGTTCTAATCCCAGACATAGCAACTGTGTGTGTGTTTGTTTGTCTCTGTTTGTGTAGGGAGCAATGTGTTTTAGGCAAGTGGCACTCACTACAATTCAAATGCCCTACTTTGGCAAGGCTGCTGATGTAATTCACTGTGAAATTCACCTTTGGAAAAGGTGTAGCCCAGTAATGTCCATGGCATGTGCTATAACTGTGTACTGCTGTAGCACGATAAACTAGTTAGGCAGCAGTTCTATTCCCAGACATGAAAACTGTGTATGTGTGTCTCTGTGTAGGAAGCAATGCTTTCTAGTCTAGTCACAATCACTACAATTCAAGTGTCCTACTTTGGCAAGGCAGCTGATGTCATTCACTGTGAAATACACCTTTTGGAAAAATGTAGCCTAGTAATCTCTGTGGCATGGTCAATAACTGTGTAATGCTAAGCTAGTGAGGTAGGAGTTCTCATCCCAGACATGGCAACTGTGTGTGTGTCTCTGTGTAGGAAGCAATACTTTTTAGGCTAGTCACACTCACTACAGATCAAATGCCCTACTTTGGCAAGGCTGCTGATGTCATTCACTGTGAAATACACCTTTGGGAAAGGTGTAACCCAGTAATCTCGGTGGCACGGCCTATAACAGCGTAATGCTGTAGTGTGATAAACTAGTTAGGTAAGAATTCTAATCCCAGACATGGCAACTGTGTATGTGTGTGTGTGTGTGTGTGTGTCTGTGTAGGGAGCAATGCTTTTTAGGCTAGTCACACTCACTGCAGTTCAAATGCTCTACTTTGGCATGGCTGCTGATGTCATTCATTGTGAAATACACCTTTGGGAAAGATGTAGCCCTGTAATCTTTGCAGCATGTCCAATAACAGCATAATGCTGCAGCGTGATATAATACTCTGGTAGGGGTTTTATTCCCACACATGGCAAGCATGGATGTTTGGTTGTGTGTGTATCTATGTCTGTGCAGGGAGCAACACTTTTTAGGCTAGCAGACTTTTTAGGCTAGTCACATGCACTACAGATCAAATGCCCTACTTTGGCAAGGCTGCTGATGTCATTCACTGTGAAATGCACCTTTGGGAAATGTATAGCCCAGTAATCTCTGTGGTGTGTCCTATAACAGCGTAATGCTGTAGTATGATATAGTACACTGCTAAGGGTTCTATTCCCACACATGGCAAGTGTGGATGTTTGTGTGTGTGCATCAATGTCTGTGTAGGGAACAATGCTTTTTAGGCTAGTCACACTCACTACAATTCAAATGCCCTACTTTGGCAAGCCTGCTGATGTCATTCACTGTGAAATACACCTTTGAGAAAGAAGTACTCCAGAAATCTCTGTGGTGCATCCTATTACTGCATAGTGCTGTAGTGTAATAAACTAGTTAAGTAGGAGTTCTAATCCCAGACATGGCATGTGTGTGTGTGTGTGTGTGTGTGTGTGTGTGTGTGTGTGTGTGTGTGTGTGTTTTTGTCATTCGTATCCTGTGTGGAGGTGGTGGTGAGTGTGTAACAACTGGACTCATTGTGGAGTGGGTTTTGCAAATTTCTTATATGGTGGCCCTATTATATGTCACAATGTCCACCTTACAAGGATAACAGATGTGAAATAGCTGAAAGGGTGGGGTGCCAATCCAAACCCCTACATGTGACATCAAGGCCTGGTGAACAAAGTTAGCAACCCTTGTATTACCCAGAGAATGCTTTCAATCCATGTCTCAAACACACTTGCCTAGGCAACAACCACTATGTTGGTAGTACCCTGCATATTGCTCACAGACAGTAACCATGGTGTGATTGCAGTGGACTACAGAGGACATGACACCCTGTCCATCAGTACAATAGGCACATACATGCAGACAGTGTGCCTTCACTATGTTCCCCGCTGGACACCTGAACACCTGTGGTGCCATCAAATGTGACCCAGAAAGGGCATACCATGCCTTAAACACATGCCCTGTATGGACAGATGCCACTGACACCAGACAATACCTGTATCATGGTATCAATGTAGGTGCAGGGTCAACCTGCTGTCCATTACCAGTTCCCATCACATGAGGCCAGGACTGGTACATCTGATGATAATCTGTGTACACAACATGAGCCAGACACCCCAGGTACAGTTCCACATGTCACTGTACATTCATGTGGGATGTGTGCAGATCCCAGACACCATCCATGTCATGGACTAAGGAACACATACATGGCAAACAATGCACAGCAATGGCCACACACAATAGTTATACAGGTGACTGGATGATGAATACAATACCCACCTGTGTGGGCCAATCCAGACACTACACCCCTGAGCCACATTGCAGACCATTGTCATGTGGCCTGATGCCAAGGTATACCCATCACCTAGCCTTGTATAGCCTTCTGGCATAGTCAACCACTACACTCCTGTGAAGCAATGCACCCATGCATGTCAGTACTGGCACCCTGTGTCTGTGTGTGGTGGTGTATGATGCTTTTGACCACATTCATACTGACTACAACCCCCATTGGCATACGGAAGCATGCTGTCTGTCAGTCACCTCCACATACCCTTTGTCCATATAACCTCCGGATAACCCCTGTAGTGCATGTGATACCTGCACAGTACTGCATTGTGGTAAACTAACTAGTGAGGAGGTGTATCCCTGACCCTGCCAAGTATGTCAATGTGTGTGGGCCCCTGAGAGAGTGTGGTTGTGTTGACGCTGACACCTGTTCACACGGACAGGCACGTGCAGATGTCACTCACCATCACATATATATTTGGAGAGCTCCTCAACATGTAAGCTATGTGGTGCATCCAATAACTGCATATACATGTGATAGCAATACATAGTCAGGGTTTTGATACCCTGTACTGGTAGGTGTGTGACACAAACATACCTAGGTTTGACTCTCCCACCCACTCCCTGACTTATCTTTGCCTCTGTCTGCCTCTCTCACACCCTCTCTGGTGGATGTAGAGACTTGCACCTGCTTTGCTTAGGCAGCAGCATCTGTTTTTGTAAGTGATGCTCATGATCAGCTGATGGCCTCTGCACAAATTGCAGCCCTCCTCTAGCTGATTGCATCTGGAACAGCTGTGGTAACATTCCCATAGCCAATTGCATGGAGATACACTCCAATATCTAGGAACATCATGTTGGTGTTGGGCCTTTTCATTCACTGTGAGCAGGATGTAGATCTGTTGTTTGGCAAACAGCATCACAGATGGACTGGGGATTTACCTCTAACAACATACACTGTGGAAACAGGCCAACACACAGGAGGGGGATGTGCCTGACATGACTACAGAATATAAGTGTTGCTATTCTGCATTTGGAGTAATGTTGGTTTAACAGGGTGTGTGTGGATATGGCTGAGCTACATGTTTTAATACCTGTCATGACAGTACTATGTTTCTTATGAAACCCCCATCTGTAGGGTCATCTGCAGACTGGGCAGTGTGTGGTGCCTTTTGTTTTTTGTGTTACTCATAGAGCACCTATCTGTGAACTGCAGAAGCATAGTGTGAAGATTGCAGTCAGTACATGTTGACAGACATAAGAGTTACCGACTTCATATCCCTCATAGGACATATGTCACAACAAACCCTGTTAAAACAGTAAATGTATGAGGTTATCACAGCAACATGTCGATATTGGCCCAGTGTTTGTGCCTCCAGCCACAACTCTGTCAACCTGTGTACATATGTCATGCTGTAAGATTTGCAAATGCTCTGTACGTCATAGCTTATTGGCATCATATCTGATAACAAGCCAGTGAGATATCAGACAGTGACACATGTTATGTATAGTAGGGGCTATCTTTGATGACATGACATGGGCATTCTGTGGTTGTGTGTACAGTACTGAGGTCTGTGTACTTATGGTGCTTGTTGACAGTCTGTGTATTATGAATATGTACCTGTGTACAGACTGTGGTAGATGTCATTGTTCCTGGTCCTTTTCTATCTGATGTTACATGCTGTTACACTGTATGTTACCCTATCGACTTACATGTTTGTAGGGCCAAACACACACATGTCCCATACCACAGACAGGCATCGGACTACACTGTGTAGTGGCCCAGTATATGTAGGGTTAGTGTGTGAGTGGCACATATGAAGATGGTGTTGATCAGATAGTCCATATAGTGTAATGTTACACTAGCTACCAAATGTGGCTGTGGCTGTGTTCAGATTGGTTGTGGTTATGCACTCTCACATAGGTGTCTGTTACTCTGCACTGTGACATGCCTGTAGAGCCTGCTCTATATGCAGGTACAGGTGTAATCCCCCATAAGAAATTTAGGCCAGTGTTGTGGCAGTCTGCCTGTAGCCTGCACAGTGCTTTGTTACATGCCTAGCAGCTTAGTGTACTTACCGATTGTGATGTTATGTCCAGATACTTGCCAGACTTACTGCTACCAGGCCACCATAACAGTCACATATGTCAGACAAAGCAGTGGGATGCTGTACAAATGTATGTCACTAACTAGTGGGTAGTGTGTGGCCATGGCACCTCTGTACCAGTGGTTATCATGTGTCAGGACAGACAGGGTTGTGTGAATGCATAACCTATGGGGGCAAATGTATACCAGTATTTACATGATGTACCCATCTAAATGGCTGTTAACATCCACATTGTCAGGCTTGGTCCACATGTCTTGCACTAAGGGGTGCTGTGTATATCTCTGGACTGACCAGAGTGTGTCAGACTGTCCACATTTATTGGACATATCTCTGCTGTAGTCCACAGGATTATTACTGTGCTAGCAGTGATACTGTACTATGATGTCCTTAGGATGTCTGTCAGTAGCCAATGGCACACATGTTAAAAGCAGATGTGAACTCCCACACACAACATGTCAGTGAAGACAGCCCCTATCACAGTAGCAATAGTCTACATATATACCTGCACTACATACCTGACATCCACTTGCACTAAGAGGTTGGCACTATTGGGGCTGAAGTAGGGCTCCACTCCATGTTCAGGACATATGGTGGGAATATATGCATATATAATTATCCATATATCTATATAGATATATACATATATACATATCAACATACATAGATGGATATGTGTATATATATATATATATATATATATATATATATATATATATATATACATATAAACACTCAGATATATACATATACTCAGCAATATATGTCTACACATATATAGATAGCGATACATATGCACATATACTCATGAATATCTACATATATATTGACAGTAATAGGTATATCAGAATAGATATGTATGCACATATAGTCATAGATATCTACATATATAGCTACATAAATAAGCATATCTATACTCATAGGATGTGCATATATATATATATATATATATATATATATATATATATATATATATATATATATATATATATATATATATATACGAGGATATGTACGCATGGCCATATATATATGTTGCACTGTACAGATGTGTATATAGACATATGCATGAATATACATGTGTATGTACAGATAGACATATATCAACCTATTATATGTATATATCCATATTCCTGTCATGTGTAAACCTCACAGTTGTGTATACCCTCCCATATGTATCTCACCGTATGTATCTGCTATGTGTAGATTATGGTAAAATGACATACGTGATGCGACAGTCATATTAATAATGAGTAATACACAATTGTGGAAGTAAAGGCAATTGATCAATACTAATCAATATGTGTATTGACAGATTTATTAGAAAACAGCAGCTATCTTCACAGTTGTCATGGCATAGTGGTTAAGTGTTCTGACTATAGTGTACAGGGTCTTGGGTTTAAGACCTGCGAGGGCTGTTCATTTTGTTGCTGGGCAGAACAAGGACTATCGAATACACAGTGGTTAGGGCAGTTTTGAGTAGCTTTAAACACATTTACGTGGGTTTGTGTGAAGCTAAGTGGTGCTAAGCTACAGGTAAACGTACGGGTGCTTACACAATATAGGCTTTGTTTACCAGTGCGCAAATCAGCTTAGCTGTTATATTGGAGCAATGTTGATACCGGCTAAGCATGGCTTAGCCCTGGTAACCAGTTCACACCACCCAGTCTGATAACATAGCAGGGTAATGACATCTGTAATAAGTGTATGTAATGCCATGTACAATATATGCACCTATGTGCTGTCATTACAGTAGCAAGGGGTGTGGGTGTCATGTGTGGGCCACAGACATATATGAGGCCTGTACAGTACTGTTATCCATGTGAATGTGTTACATATAGGACTAGTAGCCCAGAGTATGTACTGTCACACTGGCATGTAGTGTATCATGGCGGTACTACTGTTGACAGTGCTTACCCAGGCAAGAGTAGAGTGCTAAATGTAGTACTGACAGCAGGCACACCTGCAGGCATAGCTGGACTCTCAGGCCTCCCTGTTGTATCTCTGGTGTGTGAGCTGTGTCACAGTATATTACCCCTACTGGGTAATGATCCGACATGTGTAATATAACTGTAGACTACTGTCTGTACATTACATGTTAGTGAGGGCTTCTGACATGTAGTTATGGCATACATATTGTTGTCAAACATCTGTCAGCACATTCATCCTACTGCGTAGCTACTAGCCAAGCTGATGACGGTCAGTCTCTGTACAGATGTGCAGATGGCAGGTATCCAGCTGGGATATATACAGGTGATGTAAGCTTGATTGACACTGACATGTCTGCCTAGCTGTGTAAGAACTGGCACATATAGGAGATACCACACAGTATGCACCACATGCCATGGGTACGTCCACTACACTACCACAGTTAACAGACCATGCTTGGGTACAGGTCTCCATCACAGACACTAACCATGTGTTGTAATGCATGTTGCATACATGTCAACTTAATCACCTAAGTGGCCATGTGCAGAAGGCACCTGGAGGATTGGCTGATGCATGTCACTGTCACCCAGAGGGTCACCACAGTAGTGTCTGTCAGTAGATTGCCTGCTGCCACATGGCAGGTGGCAAGATACCACTGTACACACAACCCCTACACAACCCATCTCTCCTTGGACAATAGCTAGGTACACAGCTATGACCACCAGCAGCGATACACCCCAGTACTGACACGTGTGTATGTGTGCATGACTGAGTATAGCAGTGTCTGTGTGTTAGCACTTCTGTACTTGGAATTCCATGAGGGCCTTCACAACCACCGCAGCACCCATTGTCATAGTCAGTTGTGGCTGCTGCTGTATGGGACATAACATGTACCCTGTTAAGCTCCACTGCATACCGGCTACATGAGCCTTGCAGTACCAGCATAACAGTGTTGTACAAATGGGTTGATAGGCATGGGATACCCATTGTGTTCTGGCAAGTGTGTGTATGTCCGTATATCTGTAGGGTACATCATTCTGAGGCCACATACTCCTATTACAATACCAATTGCCACACAGTAGTTCAGATAGTGTTGTTGCTACCCATAGGTGAGGCATGACAATGCAACACCCTACTATGTTTGTGGCATGTGCATTAGATGCATATCTCTGTAGTACCACTGTTGGGATATACAATGGGTTGTATCACAGTCGTGGCCAATGTATGATGGTGGGTATGTCAGAGTGTCATCATGGGTTTCAGGGAGTACAATATCCACTGGGAGATGCGGGTGATGTGTATACTGTCATTACACCAAGGTACACCTGGTATATGTCCCATGTACCACGTTATGGTTTCCACTGTCACCATAAATCATACAGGTAACTGATACCACAATCCAGGCCAGTTATGCATGTTCTGTGTGCAGCCTACCTGTAACACATTGGACACACGGTCAATTTAGTTAGCAGCGATAGGCCCAGGTCTCTCGGAAGTGTGTCTGCCTGTTATGTGTCGGTTAATGTGTATATGAAGGTATGTCACACTATGTAGTGTCCATATACACCCATTACATCCCCTGTTAGCATACTGTAACACACCTCACCCTAAACACTGTGTGATGTGTGCAATCAAAGCCACACACTTCAGTATCACTACATACCTAGGTAGGGGACTAGTCCCAGTGCTGCCAAATAAGAGTGTGCGTATATGTGAATGGGTCTACATCAGGTTGCAGATTATACACATCCCAGCAGGTCATCTGTCCATGTGGCACAGGCAATAACTGTTATACAAACCTGCGACATGTGTTCAACTGTACCCCAGGTATGTCACAGCCATGGTGTCATCACAGTGCCATACCCCGTTGTGGAATATGACAGCAGAACATCCTCATGCTGAAACATGTACGCCTACAACACAAATGTATATCATTATAGAGACCACAATCAACTAGTGTTACTAACAGCTATAATGCATCATTGCTGGTTGGCTACAGTACCTGATATATGTGCATTACACTTTACTCCTTACAACATGTTACACTGCAATACTGTGGTACACTGTAGTACAGTCACCGTGTGCATCAGAACCTTATTAGCCTGTCCCTGCATTGATGGTATGGATGACAGGGATGTGGCACAGGGTGTGTTGTTGGTTTCCCAGAGGCTGAGGGTGGGCCATACATTTGACACCATGTGTGTGGGTGAGGGGTGTGCTGAAATGAACTGGGTGTGGTGATGTGGTGTGTGTAGGTATGTGTTTGCCTTAGGTGTGTTTGTATAGTGTGTGGGTATGCATGAACACAGTTCTGTCATGTGGCTGCCTTACAGAGGTGTTTATGGACAGCTGCAGACCATACTTGGATGGGTGTGCAGTTCACTGTTTCTACGTACACATAGACTGTGCCTGCCAGGGGTTACATTGGCATGTCCAGGCACAGACCTTCATGTGCTACTCTCGCCTGATGATGATAAATGTCCACTGGAACCAGGTCCCTCCTGGGACTGGCCAGGACCACTTGCATGTAGCCTGCTGTGGTGTGGTGTGGACAGTGTCCCTCCTGCAGTGCCGGCACTGGTACTGCCACTACGGGAGCCCCTTGGTGTCCTAGCATGTCCATGTTGACTGCCAGCTGTTGGCATTGCTGGCCTATGTCCATGCGGCCATCGCCACACTCCCAAAACACATTCAAGCATGGACAGACTACGGTCGATGAGGGCTATTATCTCACTGGACCATCTACCCATGAACTCAGTTAATGCACGGATGGCATCAGACAGTTCACGGGTGTTGTCACTTGCAAATCTGGGAGCAGCATTCTGCAGCCTCAGGCCCTGTCTGGTGTAACATTCAATACATGCTTGCTCCACCATGACAGCCTGAAACAGCTTGCTGGTGCCAGCTGTGTCACATCTGCCGGAGGCATGATGACCAGTGGCCCTACCATGAGCAACCTGGGACATCTGCCTATGTGGTTCCCTGCCAGATGTCCAGCTATGCCTGCTGCGACTAGACACATTAGGCATGGTTACCATACTTTCTTGTGCACTGCCACCAAATGCCAGCTGTCCCTCCACTGGTGATGGGGAATGTATAGGCATTGAAACTGTGTGCAGGGTTGGGGTGGATAAAAGGGGGATGTCAAATGCTGGTGCTGTTTCAGCCCCTGACAACTCCACCTGTGCCTCAACAGTACTTTTATCATTTTCGGTGTCTGTATGGACACCAACATCAGATTGCATGCAGGAGGGACCCTGACCCACCTCGTCACCTGTGGGGGGAAACAATAAATGCACTTTAAAACCTGTACAACATTGCATAACACACACACACACACACACACACACACACACACACACACACACACACACACACACACACACACACACAAACACACACACACACACACACACACACACACACACACACACACACACACACACACACACACAAACACACACACACACACAGTCAGAAACATACCACCGTAATACTAACCTGTCCTTGACTTTACAGACAGTCACATGTATATTTCTATGTGTTCCCCATCCTACATCACACTTGGTAACATATACACATTGATACCACTCATTAACGTATCAGTTCTCTAAATGCCTAAACAAGTGATCACAACACAAGTCTTGTTGCAACATTACCTGCCTGACCTGCATTTAGTGGTTTTAGATGGCCTTACTGCTGTCATTCGGTATTCACCTGTGTATGTCTGGACATCATGAGCATGGCCCCTATATGTGTAGGCTATGTTCACTCCATAATATCACACACTGGAGTGTCATGTGTATGTATTGCTCAATACATGCCAAATATGCTGCTCAGTCAGCCTATCATGTGACAACTGTAATATATGGATACATTCCCCAGGTGTTGACTAGTACTTGCCCAGTGCATCTGTAGTGCTGCATAGGTGGGTTGTCAGCCACCTCCCTGCTGAATGCGATATTAAGGGTATATCTGGTGTCTACCTCCCCTCTCAATGCCTGTTCCATGCTACAGATCTTATTATACTATCAGCTGTTCTGTGATTACATACATGACAAGTATTTCAGGTGTGTAATGTGGCAGTCTATGTCCATGTAGTGCATGATCCCAAAGGGAGGTACTGCTGAATGAACAACCCCATAATCATACATGTGCATACATGGCCACCCACACAAACACACATAAATGCACAAACGCATCCTACATGCAGCAGCCTCCCTCCACTGCACCAGAGTGACCATACAGACAAACTAACTATCCACCAGGATGCACACACACACACACACACACACACACACACACACACACACACACACACACACACACATATACAGGTGAGGTTGCACAATGATAGTACACAAAGTCCTCCTATTACACATCTGTCAACATGCATAACATATGGTACACAACAACATGCAGTGCAGCTATAGTCAATCCATGCTAGCAACAGTATATGTGTGTGTCATTCATGTGCTGTGTCACTAGGTGATGCCTCTTCCCCTGGATACCACTGCACCCATATACACAGTATTGCTGTGCACCTGTTCTGTACCCTGCCATGTACTGTGCACCACACCTCATAGATGTACAACCCATTGCTGAATGTGTAGTACTGTGTCAGTTATGTCATCTTTAATGCTCACAGCCCCTATGTTTTTCAGCAACACATACCTGGGATGATATGTGGACAGATGTCATTTGTGAATGCCTGATTTCTGATTTACAGCTCTCAACATCAGCGGACCATGTATGACCAATCCAATACTATTACACTGACAAACAATCATGGCTATGGGGATGTACACACCCTTATTGATATGACGCACCCATCCTTGATCTGCCATGGGACCACATCACCACATATCTTAACAGTACATGAGCCCGATATGTGACATATGTCCTGTGCTTTCACATGCAGTGTCTATGGAATGTGTTAGGTGTGCGGATGCTGACCACAATGAATACACTCCATGTGGGCATATGTGTACGCACCCTTATCATGATGGTTTGTTGCACCTATTGTTATGTGTACTACAGCAGTCACTACTACTGGCAGGGATATACTAGCATGGGCCATCTGCATTTGCCAGTGTATGTTCCATCTGCCCTACACATGTCCCCCTAATC
Source organism: Protopterus annectens (assembly GCF_019279795.1). Lineage (NCBI taxonomy): Eukaryota > Metazoa > Chordata > Ceratodontiformes > Protopteridae > Protopterus > Protopterus annectens. The sequence continues at coordinate 1,600,629,908 of NC_056739.1, forward strand.
AGCATGATTGCAAGGTCTACTCATGTGCACATCACTTGGTGTTCACACACTGCTGTCACTATTGCTGTGGGGTTAGGGTTACATCTGCCACAGTTCCTGAACCTGACTATGTGCAGATAGAGCCATTCATAGCATCCTTAGGATCCCTGCTGCAGTGCACTGGTGTGTCATGCTGACACCCCCCACCTTTAGCCTTTTGCAGATGCTTGACAAGTAAGGCCTACACATGTGTGTCACTTTGCAGTGTCCCATACACCTAACACCACATGTTACAGCCTAGTCCCAGCTGATAATGTAGACCACAGTAATACCTTATGACATAGTGTAACTCTGCAACAGTTGCCATTGGCCTACAGGTATATACACTGGTGTTGCACTGTATATGGGTGCTGTTCCAAACATGTCCCTACTGTATGCCATGTCTCCCACCATTATGTTACTCCCTGTGGACACATTCCTCAATGACAGGATAGTAGTTATCTTGCAGGTGTCTGACATACCCTTCCAATACCCCATCATGGTCAGCACTGTGATGCCATGCATTTAACAGCAACAATACATGCACATGTACAGCGTGAATTCTGGGTAGGTGTGTTAGATTTGTGCATGGATTATACCATAGCCATTACATGCCTGGTTTATTGCCAAGCATCTACATAAACCATACTCACCAGCGACAGGCTGCTGCCTTGGTGGTATACTGGAAGGACCTACATAAGAGAGTGAGAGATGCAAAGTCAGTTGCCACACCTGTGGCATTGCTACAGGGTGGGTGCAGAATTACAATACATCAACAGTACATATCCACAATACTACCACATATGCACATCTGTTTATCACTACTATGCAGCCACAAACTATATCTATGACATGTCAGATATGCATGATCTACCTGGAAATATGCAGATGTATACACAACAGTGGTCTACTGATGTGCCCTGTGGCCTTACCTGCATGCTCCTCGGCCAGTGTGTGGGTAGCACCCACCTCCACAAAGATGTCTGGCAGTTGATGGCTATGTGGATGGGCAGGTGCCACAAGGCTGTCTAGGAACTCCTCCACATGTGTCAGGGGAATGGATGGCATATCCCCTCCATGGTGAGGTGATCCCCTGGACTGCAGCAGCATGCTGACTGCAATTGTGAAGCAGGTCAGAACAATGATGCTGGACCTGCTTGTAACTGTGGTTGTGCTGATCATGGATGGCTCGGCCAAAGAAGACAGTGTAGAGATGTATGAGGTAGTTCACTAGAATGTAATTTTTAGCTGCTGAGTACGCCGGAAACCTTCCATGGGACATTGTGCTTGAAAGACATAAAGATGGACACAGGTGTGAGCAAGTCATGCAGCAGGGTTATCACAGTTCTTAATACACATCACTGTCACCCCCCCACCATATCAATGACAACAAACGGTACACACAGCTCAATAGGTATGGCTACAGCATACCTAGCAGTGGGGCAGATATTGTACTGTACCACACTTTGTGCAATGCGTTTGGAGCCATGTTCCCTGTGTGGATGCTATCATTGCTGGCCTATTACAGACTATTCACCTGCATGCCATTGTCAAGACCACAATGGTTCCATATATGCCTGTGGTATGCTTGCTATGTGGTTGCTGCACATCTGACAGTCTGTGTTATTGGGGTTATCTATGCATGCTGTTGGACATGTTTTGGGATTGTATTATTACTACCAACATATGTTCTATAACAGTGACACAATAGCATGTATATGTACTATTGGCCAGCAGAACCACCTCTCCAAACTCATCTGCCCATGTTACCAGGCCACATCACATGTGTGACCCACCCTGGGGCCACCTCATGTACTGGTCCAGCAATACCTTCAGGTGGAACTAACTCAGGGGATGTTGCCCCCACGGGCACACACAGACATGGTCTTGTCACCCGAGGTCAGGTCCAGGGTCTGTTCCATAACTGGCTCCACAGACATGTGGGATGTGCTACATCACCTTGAGGCACCCTGTACACATTCACAGGGCCCACATGCTCATCCTGCTTAGCCTCCAGGCCAGGCATCTTCGGGACATGGACTGCTGTTGTGAGTAGTAGTGGGTGGCAGGCTTGTTCCCATTGTGCCCATATTGGCGCCCATGGGGAGTCCACATCACAGACCACACACACCATCCAGGGTATTTACCCACCACATGTGTCACATACCACCCCTATAGGCTGTCATCTATATCTACCAACCCTGACCACCTCCACAACTATACCTGCCATACTTCCCCATATTCCCATTCCTTCCTTCACAGACAAGGGCAATGTGGTCCCAAAAAGGGGTTCATATGTGACATACCTGTCCATGTTGCACACACTGACAGCTTTAGATATCCTTGTGTATTGCTATGTGTGCTGTTTCCTCGCACATAGCATGCAGCACTGTGGTGATAATATAGGGGACATGTATTTACATGCATATATGTTTGTCTGTGTGTTTGTATATATGTAGACATGTGCATAAAGGTATATATCTATATATGATGTTGTATATATGTGTTAATATATATGTCTACACATGGGTATCTATATATTTGTGGACATACACACACATACATATATATATATATATATATATATATATATATATATATATATATATATATATATATACATACACACACACACACACACACACACACACACACACACATATATATATATATATATATATATATATACACACACACACACACACACACACACACACACACACACACACGTGTGTGTGTGTGTGTGTGTGTGTGTGTGTGTGTGTGTGTGTGAACACGTATGCATACCTATATATGGGGCACATTCAGACATCAGGTCCACAATCTCACAACACCTTCCTGCACAGCTGCACTGTTCTGCCTTGCTACAACACAGACAGGTGCCACATATGGACACAGCCTGACATTAGGGGAATATATGTAGGGCCAGACTGCAGGTTGCCCTAATACACACCTATGGCACTCCTGCATGCTACAATACAGGTTAACCTGAGTATCCTGCAAGAGGTGGGCTGTGGAACCCACGTGTCCATCATTATAGCATTACTTCCACCACCAGCTATTGGCCAAAATAATATACATACTTCCCATTACACAACACACACTATGATGGCTTACATCTTATCAGTCAGTGCTGCTCTGCATGGCTGACGGGTATGACCCACCCACTACCCACAGGGATGGACTCTATTGTCCTTAGCAGTTGTTCAACTGAACATCAGTACAACAACAACACCTGAAGGCACATATAAATCATTCCATGTCATCTATCCCATTATTATAGACCAAGTACTATGGTCAATTGCATGCATATATACTTCACGTACCTATTCTGGGAATGGAGACTCTTCTGGATGGTTTGATTGATGTTTTTTTTTTGTGTGTCTTTCATGCACTCTCTCTCTCTCTCGGTCTCTCTCCAGTAACTGGATTGAGCTGCTTTGAATAGATTGCAGCATGGATTTTGTAGGTGATGCACATGATCAGGTGATGGCCTCTGCATCAATCAGTGTCCTCCACTTGCTACCTGCATGCAGCATGCTGTGTAGTACTTCCAATTACCACTGTCATGGCAAACAATTACTATAAATCCCTACATCATGTGGGCATGATCCCTTTACCTTTCCTGTATGGTGGACATCATTCCTGTGTGTGGGCAGCAGTGTCAATGACAGCAGGTAGCAATACCTCTTAAAGCAGAACTTGCATACTCAGGCTAGCTATATATTTGTAGGAGGTTCCAGAACTACAGGCAGAGTGTGAGTATTGTTGTTGTATGCATTGTATAGCACCGGTGTTACAGAGTTTGTGTGTACATACTAGTTTAACTTGGAATACAGTCTGTCTGCATAGCTCTCAACTGTGGGCCTATCCACTTGATGGCCAGAGGTGTGCCTATTATGTTTTGTCTGTCCATCACACAGGTTTTGTGTCAGATGTTCACCTTGGGTAGATGCAGGCCTACTGCTTCTTTCCATACAGATTGTTCTGTTTGTCAGTGTGATTGTGATGGTGTCAGTTATGTCTTATTATGTAACAGATACATCCCATTGTGTCAACTGAGGTCTTTACCTCCTAGGGATTGTGTACAGAGTGTAGTTAGAAGCTGATGGACTATACATCTGCATTACCTACTGTTTATTGATTGGTATCCTGTGGCCCAGTCTGTCTTTACTATTGTACTACTTGAAGGCCTCGGCCTGGACAGACACATATGTAAATCTTCCCAGACTACTGTATTAATATAATTGTTTCACAGTTGCATTACTCTGTTTATATGTATGCCAGTGTCTAAACAGCTATATGACATGGCATATACAACTGTAATAGTACACAAATAAAGCTTTCTCATGTATGCAAACCTGTGTGTGATGTTATATCCTTTGACCACTCTGTGGGTATATGTTGCAGGCAATATTTTCATTTGTATGGATGGCTCATACAGTGTCCAGTTGATAAGGTGGCAACTGTAGGCATAGTGGCTGTTCTGTATTGTGTGCACCTTCTACATATGTATCTTCCTATACATATCTGTGTGTGTGTACCATATTGATTACTTCCATATTGTACATTCCCTATGGAAGCCAGATGGTACTGCCTGATATGTTACTGATACCAGCCTGACATCATACAGGTAGGATGGGGTACTGTTAACATCTTGTGCCCGTGTTGTGTCAGGTCCTGGTTATGGGATCTGCAACAGTTGGTACTGTATTGCAGGGCAGACGTGTTTAGCTGTGGGGGAAGAATATCTATACGTACAAGATGTATGGTGTTTGGGCCCTCTCACCCCCATTAACAATGCATGTGGACATATATGTTTTTGTTATGTTCCCTTTTATATCTATAGATGTATGTCTGTATATACCTATATAGATATTTATTTATGCTTGTATATATATATATATATTTATATATATATATATATATATATATATATATATATATATATATATATATGTATATATATATATATATATATATATATATATATATACATGTAGATGTAGACATATATATCTATAGATGTATGCATATGTATGTATATATGTTTATATATATATATATATATATATATATATATATATATATATATATATATATATATACATAAATATAGATATGTTATATCTATTATAGATATTAATATATATACACACACAAATACATTGACATGTTGAAATACAGTCCTTGTACTGTTGAATGACTGGGCTGGATGATATGTTTGTGTAAACATCAGAATTATGTATATCTGACATGGCTTAGTGGTAAATCACTTTGGCTATGGTATGCAGGGTCCTGGGTTCAAGCATTGCAAAGGCTGTTTATTTTGTTGCTGGGCAGAGCAAGGGCTGTTGGATACAGAGTGATTATAGCACTTTTAAGCAATTGTAAGCAGGTTTGTGCTGGTTTCCGCGGAGGTAAGCACCACTAATTTCTGGTTACAGTTTCTTATACTCAGCTTCTAAATTGCTTAACCTGTGTAGGTATTGCTTACCCCCCGCTTACTGCTGCTTAAACGGACTTACTTCTGCTTACCCCCACGCTAATTTCTTTAAAAGAAAAGAAAAAAGTGTTGATAGGAAAGTGGTGAAAAAGGGGCACAAAGAGGGAAAGACATTGGGAAAAATAGCTAAGGATGTGCAGGAGGGTGTAGGGAAGGTCCATAGCTGCCCATTTCTTCTACAGTAACAACTGTGCATATACACTGAATTTGGAGGTAGATTTGGACACTCAAACCCCTGAGAGAGGGATGAGGACAACAATAATATGTTGTGATGTCAGTTAGACAAGATTACATGTGTCCAGTGGACATGTGTGCAAAATGGACAGCTATGTATGGGGCGATATATATATATATTTTTTAGAACAGATTGCCGTGTTTTTTTTCAGGTGAAAGTGGGATGTTGGGGAGGGATAGTAGATATGTTTGGGGGAGGTAGGGTAGTTTAACAGACGAGACAAACAAGACACATACAGGGGCGATATATGACACATGTGGGGGGTAAACACCTTGACGGGGAGGGGTGCTGGGAAATCGGAAGCCCATGAGCCCCCTAGTGGAAATAGTGGGACAGAGATCCCCACCCATGGGCAGTCAACACTGCACCTTCACAGCCCCGAAGGTGGCTGTACTGGGGACTGAGTCAGAGAGCCAGGCCGACCCTCCAGTCATGACGTGGCCCTCGAGCTGTCATAGAAGATCTCCAAACTGCTGATTGAGCTCTCTATGCACCATGACCCAGACCTGGTGACGGGTGACAGGTTCCTGTCCTCGCCCACTCCCGGGGGGGGGCAAGCCCTATCCTCTGAGGTGGTTCCACCCAAAGGTGGTGCAGGACCAATGGATGAGGAGGTCTGGGTTGGGCCCCAGATGTGCTAGTGCCCAGTGCTATGGCAAGCTGAGGTGGGACAGGTGGGTCTTCGGGGACCCGCATTCCCATAAGTGCTATGGTGTTTATGGTGTATAAACATATGTGGGTTAGTAATAGTCAACACATTCCAGGATTAGGTATAACAACATGCATAGATATTTCCATTAACCCAGACACCAGATATGGAACAGTTGCATAGCAAACGGAACACATTCATATATGGGACCACAGTGGTAATAACAACAGCATGCAGGTACATTGATGGCGCCATTCCACCAATGATGGAATATTTCAACATAGCACATGCATAGAAACAGATTTATATAATTATCAAACACTAGGACATATGTCCCAACATTACAGTGGTGTCATCACATACCAGTTGAGATGGTTATTTGGCGTATTGTTGGAGATATGGTGACGGGGTGAGAAAGATGTCAATTAACAACTAGTATATTCCTGTAGTTTGCATTACTTTTCTAGTCAGTGCTGTTATCTGACCCTTACACGTATTACTACACTACCCCATTGCCTTAGTTTGGACAGTGATATGGCTATCGACGTCTATATACATGGACTGGTTTTACCTACAGTATACACCTCTTACCTGGTATACCTGTGGAGGAATTCTTCGTTAACACTAACAGTTTCTACACATACTCACAGATTCCAGGTTGATGTTGTGTGCTTACTTGTCCATCTCTTTTTGCACAGACTCTGGACATGTCTTAACCACATGCAGGTGAACCGGGATATATGTAGACTATTGCCCTCTTCAACCTTTAGTGACTTACAACACTCATACAGGATTTCCTGCACAGATACATTATGTAGCACAGTGTGGGTGACAGTGGTCAGTGATACCTTATTATTCAGAGAAACTGCAACACTCACAATTCTATACAATACCACAGTAAACAGTACCAGCACAGGGTAGCAAGCTTTTATTTCTCAACACAGTGTTTGTATCCGACATACCTGTGGGAGCAATGTTTGTTAGCACTACCTGAATTTTCATAGGTTCATAGGTAGGTACTAGGCTATCGGCCCAAGGGCCTACGTAAGCCCAGCCAACAAGGTTCCCTGGCTTATGCCACCCAAGGAAGTTATTTTCCTGTGCCACTGTCGAGCAGAGACACAGAAGTGATCCCGGGGTGTATTTCCTATTTCCCATCCACTCATCAAGATTTTTCTTGAAGAGTGCTAATGAAGAACTTTGCTGGACAGAGATGGGTAGCCTGTTCCAGAGTATGGGAAGTCTCTGGGACAGGAATCTATCCCTCCAGCATGTCCTGTTTATTGTGCTGACAAGGTTTAGGAGTAAAGCTGGAGTTTTTTGAGGCGGTCAGCATAGGGCAATTGTTTGAGACCAGTAATCCTCTTTGTGAGGTACTTCTGTGGCCTTTCCAGCTTCTGCAGATGTCTTGTGAGGTACATTGCAAAGGGGGGGGGGTTGTACTCTATAATGGGTCTAATGAGTGTCGAGTAGAGGGGAACAATGACCTCTTTTTTCCTGGATGAGAACCCTTTTATGATGAGGTGTGCCACTTAGAAGGACTTCCTGACTACTGTGGCGATGTGACTATCAAAGGAGAGACTACTGTCCACCTGGGTCCCAAGGTTTTCACTCATTTGGTGTTAAGTAGATTGCTGCCTATGTGGTAGTTCATGGGTATAGAGTTTTTACCAAAGGGGATGATACTGCACTTTTTGGCATTGAGCTTGAAACCATGGCTCTGACACCAGGCATCTGTCTCAGTGAGACCCTTCTGTAGGATGTCCACATCATTTAGGGACTTGACTATGACTCCTCGTTTGCAGTCATCTGCGAACTACATTAGCCAGAGGCCTTCTGTGTAAGCCTGTACTTCAGAGAAGTAGATACCAAACAGGAGAGGTCCCAAGATGGAACCCTGTGGCACTCCACTTGTCACTGCTTTGAGGTCAGATTTGGAGTCTGCAACTTTTACAGTGTGGGTTCTGTCAGTGAGCCAGTTGGCAACCCATCTTGTGACATAGGTTCATAGGTTCATAGGTTGGTACTAGGCTATCAGCCCTAGGGCCTATACAAGCCTAGCCATAACAATTCCCTGGCTATTTCTTCCCACACTATTTACTTCCCTGGACCCCTGTCTAGCAGGGCGACTGACATGATCCCCGGGGTGAATTTCCTTTCTCCCATCCAATCGTCAAGGTTCCTTTTGAAGAGAGCCAAAGAGGCACTCTGCTTGACATGTATAGGCAATCTATTCCAGAGTTTGGGGAGTCTCTGGGTCAGGAACCTATCCCTCCAGCATGTTTTGTTTATTGTGATGACAAGGTTTAGATCCCTGGAGCATGTGGCTCTGAGGGATTGGGATTTCTTTAAGTGTAGCATGTCCAACAGCTCTGGGTTTGACATGGCCTTGTATGTTAAGCAGAGATCGCCTCTGAGTAGATGATATACAACAGAGTATAGCTGGAGTTTTTTAAGGCAGTCAGCGTAGGGCATCTGCTTTAGGCCTGTGATTCTTTTAGTGAGGCATTTCTGCGGCCTTTCCAGTTGCTGCAGATGTCTTGAGAGGTACATACCAAATGGGGCGTTGTATTCTATAATGGGTCTAATGATGGATGAGTACAGTGGGACAATGACCTCCTTTTTTCTGGATGAAAAGCCCTTAGTGATGAGGAGTGCCACATAGAAGGATTTCCTGACTGTTGTGGCAATGTGGTTATTGAAGGTGAGACCACTGTCCACCTGTGTCCCTAAGTGTCTTATCACACTTTCAGTGTTTAGTGTACTGCCACCTATATGGTAATTCACGGGTACATGTTTTTTTCCCAAAGGGGATAACTATACATTTCTTGGCATTGAGCTTGACCCCATGGCTCTGGCACCAAGCATCTGTTTCTGTAAGGCCCTTTTGTAGTGTATCCACATCATTTGGGGATTCAATAATGGCTCCCAGTTTGCAGTCATCTGCGAACTTTGTTATCCAGAGTCCCTTAGTGTTGGCCTGTACTTCAGAGAAGTAGATGCCAAACAAAAGCGGTCCCAGGACTGAACCCTGAGGTACTCCACTTGTCACTTGTCTGGAGCTGGATTTGAAGCCGGCTACTTTTACAGTGTGGGTTCTATCAGTAAGCCAGTTAGCAACCCATTGAGTGACGTAGGGATTAATGCCCAGCTTAGCAAGTTTGTCTATGATTCCAGAGTGGGAGATGGTGTTAAAGACCTTGGCAAGGTCTATGAACCTATGAACCTATTTTATATTGACAGGGTAGCTATGTGTTCTGAACAGAGTTTATCTAGTAACATTTGAATTGTAGCACATCATGGTGTGTTTTTTTTTGGTTTATCCTATGGTTGCATAACTGTGGAGAAAGTGGAACAATTGGTTTTGCCTTTCTCTGGGGTCATTCACCTTAGGATTTAATATCTATAACCATGACCCTGAAGTGGATTAAGTGGGTTATCAGAGTTAATGAATGAGTACAGCAGGAAGCACCTGGTAGCTGTATCTCAATACAAAATGTATATATATATATATATATATATATATATATATATATATATATATATTTATATACACACATATGGATCTACTTTTTTTCATCGAAAATACACTTGTTGAAAAAGAAAAGTAGATCCCCACGTCAGAGCAAGTGCACATTAACAAAAGTGCACTTGCGCTGAAGTATACTCACCAACACCCCTACTTTAATATTCTCACTCCGAGATTGCACTACAGTGGAGAAAAGGGAATATTCCTTTATCCACACTGTACCACGATCTCAACACTAGTTTGCTTAGTTGTACATCAACACTAAATGTTGATGTACAACTAAGATAACATGCAAACTGCGTGTTTTTATAACTACTTATGTTGTTTTTTTTTTCTTATTTTAGTCTTCCCTCGAAAGTGCATTTTCGACAAAATGCACTTTCGCGGAAGTACACTTGCAAATGTGTGTTTCATTGAAACGTAAATTCATTGTAGTGACTGATTCCCGTATATATATATATATATATATATATATATATATATATATATATCTATATACGTGTGTACATATAAAACTAAACACTACAACACAACTAAATAAATAAATAGAAGGGCTCCTGTCCCACAAAAAAATATTCACACTTATGCCACTTAACTCCCCAGATATTTCACTAACATACACGTGAATGGTACCAATTATTCATCATAAAAACTATAGTTTTCTGACAAATAATTTGAGGATGTCAGCCATTTAATAACTATTGTTGCAATTCACTAGGGTTATTGAGGTAAGAACTTGACAGGTATGCTCCTAACCCTCAACTTCCATCCTGATCATTTCTTATTTGTTTCACCTTGTATTCTAGCCCCTCCTTGCTTTGCATTTTTTATATCTGTCTTATACTCCCATTTTGAATGTATAATCTGGTTCAAAAACAGAGAAACAGAACACAGAAACAGCTTAGATAAAAAAAAAACTTTCTGTGCTTATACATTGCATGACAGTTGGCAGAGAGCAATAGTGATGTTAATATAAAATCACAGAAAAATGAAACCCCTTGTCCTATAGAAAAAATTAAGAAAAAATCTTTGTTACGTGCTATGGTCTTGCCATCTGTTGCATAAATGAGATGAGCATCAATGTGTGTGTCCTCAAAGATTTTGAAATAAGATAAAGTTGAGTTTCAGTGGCTTCCATGGTTCATTGTAGTCATGAAGTGACATGTACACAGTCAATGCACTGGGTGAAGTGTTCTAATCCACTGAGAGTATGTTAGTTTGCAGTTTGGTTTTCAGTCTGGAACTATATTCCATTCCCCTGCAAATTTTTTTTCTCAACACATGTTTTTCTGAGTTCTTCTGTAGTGTACCTGGTTAATGAGTAACTTCAAGAAATATGAGTAGCAAAACATGGGTTCAAACCTACTTAGGTGCATTCTTCTTTATTTGTTATCATGTGTACCATTCCCTTGAAATGTAACTTACTGATGCCATCACTATAAATGCTTTTGTGGCATGCCTTGCTAATACTCTGCTGTGGGGAAAATCAGTTGTAAAGGTATGGGTTCAAATCACTTCAAGCATATTTCACATCTGTTGCTGTCATACATTCCATTACCATAACATGAAACATTCCTATTATCAATATATAAATTATATGAAGGAGTTTGTCTATTTCTAGCCAAATCTATTTATGGATTTCTCTAGCGTCATTACGCTAAGAAATTGAGATCCTCCTAACCCTCTCCAGTCTGCTCATTCCGTATTAACTCACCTTGTGCTGTACCCCCTGCTTGTTTCACCTCTTCTTCTTTGTCCTGTATACCCAATTCCAAATTTTCACCGGGCCAAACAATACATAAAAGCAAAACACACAACTATGAAGGGTGAACAAAACAGAAATCATCTTTCTGTGTTGCACAATGGGTCTCCGAGATGATCATCGATGCTCATGTACAATCAACGGAAAATAGCACTCTCATCCTAAGGCAAAAAATGAAGACACATTATTGTCATGAACTAAGCATCACTGTGTGTCTCCATGCCAGCCTGCAATACAGGTCAGCTAAAGCCATCTAACTGCTTAGAAAGCTCAGTGTAGTCATGAAGTTATTTCTATTGTGTTAATGCTTTTTGTGGGATGTTGAAGCCTCTTGGGGTTGTCTATTATTTTACAATATTTGGTTTCCAATCTGAAAATGTGCTATATTTCCCTGTTATATGTCTTTATGTTCCTTTAAGTCTAACTACTTTAGTGACTCTCTTTGCCAATGCACTGGTGTGAAGAGTTTCTGTAGGAAAGGCACGGGTTCAAGCCCCTTGAAACCTGTTTGGCACATGTGCTACCTTTCCCTGATATGTGTGTTTTGCATCCCCTTTTAGTCTGACTATTTCAATGGCTCCACCTCCTAGGGAAATAAGGATGTAGTGGTATGCATGTGGACTGAACTGATGGGTCATTTCTCCTGAGGGTGTAATATTTTCCTTTTCTAATAATATTCACATTATAGCACAAGTCTTCTGATCACACTCTGAAGTTTCATGGCTGCATCCCACCCTTCCTAAGTTTCACATTATTCTACATTCCTGTATTATCATACCACCTTTTCCACTGTATTTTAACACCCTGCTTTGTTGGGCAACTCCTTTTGCACTCTTCTGTCTGTCTTTGTCATATCTGTTCATATAGTGTAACCTGTACTCCATCCTAGCCATCCATGAGATTTTCCCTTTCATGGAACATTTCTCTGTTTATATATCATAGTGCATTGCAACAACATTGTCAATGTTGTTTTCCCATCTGCACATGCAAACTCAAGATGATTATAGCAGGTTCATGTTGATATTCCACATTTACCTCTGCTGCTCATACTTCAATACAGCTGCAGGTCTGTGCTGCAATGAGGAGCTGCCTGTCATGCTCAATGGCTTGGCCACACGCATGGGTAATATGGCTCATAATGCACATAATACAAATAGTGATGACTTGGCAGTTTTTTTAGGTTCATAGGTTCATAGGTTGGTACTAGGCTATTGGCCCTAGGGCCTATAGAAGACTAGCCATAACAATTTCCTGGATATTTCTTCCCACACTATTTACTTCCCTGGACCCCTGTCTAGCAGGGCAACTGACGTGATCCCTGGGGTGAATTTCCTTTCTCCCATCCAAGAGGGCCAAAGAGGTGCTCTGCTTGACATGTATGGGCAGTCTATTTCAGAGTCGGGGGAGTCTCTGGGTCAGGAACCTATCCCTCCAGCATGTTTTGTTTATTGTGATGACAAGGTTTAGATCCCTGGAGCATGTGGCTCTGAGGGATTGGGATTTCTTTAAGTGTAGCATGTCCAACAGCTCTGGGTTTGACATGGCCTTGTATGTTAAGCAGAGATCGCCTCTGTGTCGACGTTATGCGACAGAGTATAGCTGGAGTTTCGGTCAGCATAGGGCATCTGCTTTAGGCCTGTGATTCTTTTAGTGAGGTATTTCTGCGGCCTTTCCAGTTGTTGCAGATATCTTGAGAGGTACATACCAAATGGGGTGTTGTATTCTATAATGGGTCTAATGAGGGATGAGTACAGTGGGACAATGACCTCCTTTTTTCTGGATGAAAAGCCCTTAGTGATGAGGTGTGCCACATAGAAGGATTTCCTGACTCTTGTGGCAATGTGGTTATTGAAGGTGAGACCACTGTCCACCTGTGTCCCTAAGTCTCTTATCACACTTTCGGTGTTTAGTATACTGCCACCTGTGTGGTAATTCACAGGTACATGTTTTTTCCCAAAGGGGATAACTATACATTTCTTGGCATTGAGCTTGAGCCCATGGCTCTGGCACCAAGCATCTGTTTCTGTAAGGCCCTTTTGTAGAATATCGACATAATTTGGGGATAGAATAATGGCTCCCAGTTTGCAGTCATCTGCGAACTTTGTTAGCCAGAGTCCCTTAGTGTTGGTCTGTACTTCAGAGAAGTAGATGCCAAACAAGAAAGGTCCCAGGACTGAACCCTGAGGTACTCCACTTGTCACTTGTCTGGAGCTGGATTTGGAGTCAGCTACTTTTACATTGTGGGTTCTGTCAGTAAGCCAGTTGGCAACCCATTGAGTGACATAGGGATTAATGCCCAGCTTAGTAAGTTTATCTATGATTCCAGAGTGGGGGGTGATGTCAAAGGCCTTGGCGATGTTCAGATAGGCTGTGTGGACTGCCTTACCCTCGTCCATGGCTCTGGAGACTGATTTGAAGAAGTCAATCAGGTTCAGGAGACAGGATCAGCCCTTCACAAACCCGAACTGGGTGGGGTCCAGTGTTTTAAGGTTGCCAATGTCTTTATTTATAAGTTCCATGATAATATATTCCATGGCCTTGCAGATCAGGATCGTCAGACTGATGGGGCGGTAGTTCCCAGAATCCAAGGTGGATCCACCTTTGTGGAGTGGGGTAACTGTAGCTGTGTGCCACTCAGTGGGCATGAAGCCTGAGGTGAGGGTATGATTAAACATGACACTTAGGTGAAGTGCCAGTTCATTTTGTAGTTCAAGTAGTACACAGCCCGGGATGTCATCTGGTCCCATGGATGCTGTATTCTTAGCTTTGGAGAGAGCGTTTTTTACCTGTGTGGCCGTTATTACCTGAATTTGGCAGTCTTCTGGTATTAAGATGGGCCATTTAGGGGGTGAGAGGGGGTGAAGTTGGCACTGAATCGATCTGCCAGGATATTGACAATATCATTGGGATCAGTATATTTAATGCCATTCTGTTGTAGCTCAGAGCAGATCTGAGCATTTTACATTTAGATTCTTGACATAGTTATAGAATGCCTCGTGGTTGTCTTTGGAATCTTTGGCAATTTTATTTTCATAACTAGCTTTGGAGGATTTTATGAGGGATCTCAGCTTCTTACTGAGGCTGGTAAGGGAGTTTTTTGCATCCTGGGATTTTCCTCTTTTCTGCAACAGTTTCTTCCTTTTGTTGTAAAGTTTGTTTATGGCAGGGGACCACCAGATTGTCTTCTTTTTTTTTGGAGGAGAGCATATTGGTTCTATTTGGGATGGCACGATTCATGCATGAGTGGATGTGCTCATACAGTGCCTTAGTGTAGGACTCAGCAGTTGAATTTTCAGTTCCCGTCTGCATGGGTGTCATGAAGTTTGTAATTTCTGACTTGAGTAGCATGAAGTTGGCTTTGGAGAAGGATTTTATGGAGGTTTCCTTACTGGGGGGTGGGATGTGGATGTTAAGGGTGATTAGCTTATGGTCTGGTCTGACCAATGAGGGGGTGACCATAGGTGTGGAGCATTGATTTCCCATGTTGGTAATGACCAGGTTTAGGATACTGGAGACCCTGGTGGGACTATGGATTAGTTGATCCAGGGCATTGGAATTTACGAATTCCAAGAATCGTTGGGCAAAGGTGTTGGTACACGAGTAGTTTTCCCAGTTAATGGCAGGTTAGTTGAAATCACCCAGTATTAGGGTGTTTGGTTGTTTATTAATATTTTCCAATAGGCCTAGGGTTCCTGAATCCCCGGACTCATCTTTCACAATCAGCAGAAACATATTTTTAAAATGTAATACAGAATAGTATTCTTAGTTCCTGAACTATGAATGCTATTATGTTATTATCAATATGCAGGGATAAAATAATTTGCTGTGTATGCAGATTTTATATCATTGCCCATTCCCATTTGTAACATTTAAAAAGTATATACATCTCTCTAATTGTTGCACAGTTTTGACTTACGAAACTCGTTTTTAGCTGTTGCCTCCAGCATTCATGTAAAGCTGTCTGTAAAATAATATACCTGTGTTGAAACATACTGGGTACAGATCGATGTTACAGATATTACTTTACATATTTCTAGATATTCTGAACTATATGAGCTGGGCGGGTCTATATTAGATCACCAAATGCTTAAAAAAGCGAAAGGGTGATTAATCGACCCTATGTAAGCAAAAGCTTACAATCTCGAACTGTCAGAACAGCGATTTTTTTCCTAGGGAAAAAAAATTCATACACACAACACAAGCACACCAAACAAACAGCAATCCACACACATACACCTAAAATCTGACACCTAACCCTACACTAAACTATACACACATCACTAACTATCCACTTACCTTAATCCAAACCCTAACCCTAAGGTCTGTCACTATTGCACACTCACCTCACCCGCGCCCTAACCCTAACTCACCTAACCCGCCCTAACACTCACATCCACACAATCGCACACTTACCTGAACCCGACCTGTATCTTTCCACCACAGCACTGAAAATACCGAAGCAACAGAACCGGACAACCAAATTCTTTCCCTAAGAAAAAATTAGGGTTTCTGTTGCTTCGATATTTTAAGCTTTCGCTTACATAAGTTCGATAAATCACTGTTCGCTTTTTTAAGTGTTCGGTGATCTAATATAGACCCAGCTGGGCAGGCATAGTAGCCAATCAGTGAAAATGTGCCCTGTTCACTTATACAGGGAGATTGGACCAGCAAGGAAGTCAATAGGACAGACAGTGAGAAAGTGAATTCAAATAACTGTACGTTCTGAAAAAGCCCCCCCCCCAATTAGGATTGCAAGAAGTAGTACATTGCTATCCTGGTGGTCAGTGAAGTATCACTGTGCTTGCAGCTTTATCTCCTAAGCAACAATGCAGATGTAGCTAGCTAGATATTCATATCAAAGAAACAAAGTGAAAATTAAGGAAACACCACTGACTTTATTTAGGCGGTGCATTACTACAAAATGGCCACTGAGTGGCAGTGAAACATAAGCACATAAGTTCTCGTTCTCATTTCTATATGAATTTAAAGCAGAACTTCAGCTTTATGTTGATATCACATTCTGAAACATTTTGCACAGTATTAAATAATTGCAAGGAAGTATACTGAGGGCAGTTTTGCAGAGCAGCGCCTAAGTGTAGCCCTGAGCATTCTTAGCACTTGCTTTCTGTGATTGGTGATGCTGTCTGGACTTGAAATGCCACAAATAATCTGTTATTCTCATGACAGTTGCCTTGCAATAATTTTTGAATTCCATCTGCACAAATATAAAAATTGCTTCAGATGCAAGGTTTTAAGTCAAATGTTTAGTGCAAAATTATATAAAACTCTGGCAGTTGGATTACATTTCAGAACTTGCAAGCGAATGTGCCCAGCTGTATCACACATACAAGAAAGTCTATTTACTCATCTACTTAATATGCTTCATTCTGGTTTGTATGTAGCTATGACCAAACAAATCTAAGGAATAGTGCCATGGCTACTGCACTTCTTTATTTGAAGGATCACAGTGGTATTTCTGTATTTCTTCTATGCTTTACACTTTGCTATGGTATTCGGGCAAGCTGTAGCACCTTGCCAGTAATGTAGCTCAGAAAGCATGGAGAAGTCTAAAAGAGAAGGGATAACAGATATTTGTTTTCTTTATTTGTATTACACTGTGCAACTAGGCATATCTAAGATGAGGAGAAGGGAGAGCTGTTCCAGTCACATAATGTTATGGGGTGTGATCGGCAGTTGGTGATGGGTAGGCATTGCAATACTGTATTTGCAGTCTTGGCCAAAACTCTGAAGCACTCCAAATATAGTATTGTAAGTTTTATGTAACTAGCAAGGCACTTTTTTTTGTGTTTGGCTCCTCAACATTTAGTTGAGCAGGGCACCAGATCAATGAATTGTACTGGTTGCTAATTAATGGTTCTGCATCTGTGATTGCGCAGTGTTCTGTGCAATCTCAGCCATGGTCTGTGGGGTATAATTGGGGATCATCATCAATGGCTCCAAGACCTATCCAGCATCATGTGAAAAGCACAACAAGAGACACCATTATAACTGGACCTCTGCCTATATCACTAGGAACTGCATATCCTGGCCTATTTAGCTAGCAAAGTATGAACTTACAACTAGATGACCCTTCGGGAGATCGCCCCACACAAAATGCTGGTAGAGGTACATGTGCCAGATGTGGGAATCATTCGCAATGCCTGGATTGAGTGCAGACACATCACATATAATATCTTGTGCATTTCATACCACTGGTAGTTGATGCAGTGGAAACCCTTTATAGTCGATGTACTAGACAGCATGTGCATCAGGTGAGATATTGACAGGAATATGGGTGCAATCAGTGGCACCCATGGACTGTAGGGAAATGGATCATATTGTAAAATGCCTGCATAGTAATAGCTCTTTCCTCTGCTGTCATTGGAAACCATGTATGTTCCTCCATATGTTACAGCACTACATCAAGGAACTGGTATAGTATCTTTAAAGCTGACACCTGTGAAACTTCTAATATGTTCTTTGATGGTGGCAACAGTGCTTACTGCTACACAAATCTTCATGTCCACTGGGTTAAGCAGTCCATGTTCCACCTTGATTGCATGTGTAGGTGACATGTCTACTAACTCCAATATGGTGTCTCTGTCCACACACTTGCAGTATGTATGTAAAATGGGACAACTCTGTTATATTTCCTCCATAATCAGAGCAGTGTCCTGACATTTAACATTTACTTCCTTTGCTATATATACTATGCTTCTGCCATAGTTAAGTACTGACATACTTATCAAAGTTACAAAAGACCCCTTTCCTTTCAATGACTGCTATATTTATATAGCTACATATATGCATCTATCTATGAATATACATGGAAAATATGCATTACATATTAATGAGTTGTGCTATTGTGTTATTCTGATAATTCTTTTTTCATCTTTTTTTTATTTCCAGGGCTGAGCATAAAAATGGTCCAGGTAGATTTGTTTAACAAATGAAAATAATATAGATTTGATGGCCCCAGTAATTAGTTGTACGCATTATATGAGGGGCATGAGGCAGTTGTATAGAGAAATGCATATAATTAATGTTTTTTTATAAGGACCTAACAATATATTTAGGTAACAAGCAGCTATCCCTAATATGTATGTGTATGGTGGCAGAGGGAGAACTTAGTTTGTCTTACAAGTTTAGATCAACTTTTCTTCCACTACAGTATTATACTGTTACATTCAACAGAGTTTCCTCCCTCTCGTCCTGGCACTGTCAACTCTCATCTTTTACAGTCAGCAGTGACTCATTAGTAGGAAGTAATATATGATACGTGATATCCTCATTCCTGAATTATTAATAGCCAAATCAATATGCAGAGGTGAAACTAGAAATGTCTGCTGTGAACTCAGACTTCATGTTGTTGCCCATTCCCACCCAAGTAACATTCAGAAAGTATGTACATCTCTTCAAATGTTGTGGTTTTTAAAAGCTGTGTCTCTGGCTTCTGCACCTAATGGTAATTTGACTTCCAAAGTCCCCCACTCCCCTCTTTCATTGTTGTGTGACCTTTTTAAATAATTTCCCACTCATTGCTTTCCATATATATCCATAATAGCAAGTAACAAAACAGCAAACCAATATTGCACTTGAGTAAACCTCCCTTACTACAAATTGTCTCCTGCTCATTTTTCCAGAGCTCCCATCTGCTTGGCATCCTCACCACACTCTGGGGGGTACTGTGTAAATCCTGCTCCAGCCTTGGCAGTTGAGAGATTTATTTTATTGTTATGCACTTCAGTTAACTGTTTACAGTGCTGCTGCTTTATTTTTGCTTTAATTGTTGATTTTGCTTTTAAATCATGCTAAAGGTCCTTAATACCATAAATTGCCTTGTTAAGGTAGGTTCTTTAAGTTGTTTTGTTGTAGCATTACACTCACAGGCAATCCTTCTTGGTATTATTACATCAAGACGTTAGCAGCGCCTTATACAGATACAACTGTCCAGAAAGTAAAGTTTCTTGAAAAACGTCCCTTAGAACGGAAACCTTTAACTTAGTGTGGTTAAAACAAAACCATTGTGTGGAGACAAAGTTAGAGCAGCTAGTTTGCACATTAAACAGGACTACTGTTAAATCCTAGCACAATCTTACCTGTCTAGTGTCAAACCCCAGAGACCACTCAAGGAGACCTCTGTATAACCCAGTCCATGACCTACAGTAGCCCACGCAAGTACAGGTCCACACAACATGGATATGCAATTTTCAAATGTCTACATAACCAGCTTGGTAGATATGGGCATCTTGAGGCAATGTAGAAATTGTCTCATGCTCACAGACAACCATTTAATCCTTAAAGAAACAAACACAGTATGAAAGCATCTTGCATGCAAACAATGTTGTCAACAACACACATTAAATCCACCACACAGTGTCCACCACACACATAGACCAACTTACACTAAGGCACTAAAATCTTCCCAAACCTCAAATACCTCCTAAGCCTATAAATGGCAATGCCTATCTCAGCAGTCTCTAAAACATTTATCAAAAGCAACACCAAATGGCACATATATGCTTACACTCAGTAGAGCCCCAAGAGTAAAGCCCATGAAGCAAGCAAACACATTACCCTGGACTCTTGTCATAGTGGACTCCACTGTACGGCACACAGATACCCGACTCACCAGACTAAACAAGGAGACAATAATGGTTAGTTACTTATCTGGATCCAGGATTACCAGGTTATGTATGCACTTAAGTCACTATACCACAGGTACCACTATGATTTTTATCATAGTCCATGTGGGTGATAATGACCTGAGATGTATTTTCCTGAAGAGAGACATTGTTGATGTCTCAGCATATGTGCCACAGGCAGGTATATGCCTTATGTGACGACACCACTGTGCAAGTAATCAAGGAACTTTAATCCTCGCCACTGCCACCAGTGGGTGGCATACATTGGGAGGATGACAAGGTACACACACAGTATTTCTAGATGCAACTCTCTGCTTCAAGTGTAATTTCCCTTAAGAGCAC
The DNA here is from genome assembly GCF_019279795.1 of Protopterus annectens. NCBI lineage: Eukaryota > Metazoa > Chordata > Ceratodontiformes > Protopteridae > Protopterus > Protopterus annectens. Next base: position 1,600,650,594 of record NC_056739.1, read on the forward strand.
ACAAGACCACAGTCAGTCCAGGACTGTTTTCTTCCCCTTTCTCCAGATCCCCAGTGAGGGTCACCACTGGCACAGCTATAGAGTTGAGATATCAGCTGAGTGGCCGAGCTAAGACCTCCAGCACCCTCTCTGTCCAGCCAGTGCTTCATGTCCCTGCCCAAGTAGCTGACACACACACACCCACACGCGTACATGCACACACATATGCACACACACACACACACACACACACACACACACACACACACACACACACACACACACACACACACACACACACACACACACACACACACACACACACACACACACACACACACACACACTCTTTGAGGTTTAATTTATACACAAACACACACCTGGGAAAGGCTGGCACAGGTTTACTAGCTATACCCCCTTTTGTCTAGACTATAAAGTAGTTATAACTACCACCAACTATGCCCTTGTCATCTGCTTTAAGGCCCTTAACAAATGGTGTCCAATCATACTGTGTAATGTTACTATTAATACAAATGGTATTTGACCAAGAGCAAGGCTATTAGGAGTGGCCCACAGTGTCACCAAATAAATATGCAAGTACTCTCAGAACTTAAATATCTCTAGACAGATCAGCCACAATGAAATGTTTAAATATATTTAATAATACATATTAAAAGAACAAGAAAAGACTCAGTATATATTTATAGTGACCTCAGAGTTCAAAATCACAGGAAATATTTAAAACAACATTGCAGGACAGTCTCAAATAAATAAAGAAAAACATCTAAATTAAGCTTTGCAATATTCCTGACTATATCTAAAAGAATTACTAAACCCTAGTTTACTTACTTACAGAGCAAGGCAAGTGTGTGGTGAATGTTTTTTGTCAGGTCCAAGACAGAATACAGAATGCTGTCTCTCACTAAGGGACTTCCCAAATTAATATCTCAAATATTACTGCTGGGATAACTTGCAGAATGACATCATTGCTTGTCATCTGACTATATCCCAGACTCCAAATGACCACTGATGCAGCTGGTAGCATTTAGCATCTACCTGTGAAAATACAAAGACAAGGGATTTTCCTCAGATGTAAGGCAGGTCCTGGAAGTCATAAAACAATTAAACACTTCCAAGACAATACAGAAAGCTCCCTAGTTTTAGAGATTGTGTCTGTTGCTGCACTGAAATTGAAAGATAATACTTCAGCTATTTTTCTGAACTTAACCTCCTGTATTCCAGCTTCCATTGTTAAAATATATACATTTAAACAGTTACAATAGTGTATGCAGATTTCTGTTCTCTTCCAGCAGGGCACATTGTGGATACATCTTTAAGCTCAGTACTTTACAAAATATCTCTTCAGCACACATGTCTGTACAGACCATCTTATATGACATACAGTTCTAATACATTTGTAACACAAGCATATGAATCATGTTGATATTCACAAATGGCATATAATTATTTACAAAATTCCAGATAGCTAGGCTGGCAATATTTCCCTTTGTCACACCTTGCATTGAGTAGCATTCTTTCTTCACCAAGGATGATGCCACAGTATGAAGAAAAAAATGATTGACTTCAAAATTTGGCTTAGTTTCTTGTGTCTTTCTAAGGGGATTCAATATCTGTCAGCATGGAAAGACATAGTTCACAAACCAATTTGCTTTGCAAATGATGGTCTGCATTTTTAACCCCTAGGCTTCCAAATATTGGCTAAAACTTTATCCATCTCCAAGAGTCTTTTTTCAGGTAATGCCAAATTGAGAAACCTACAGCATAGCAAAGAAATCTAATGGCATTATTGCTCAATGCTAGAAGACTAAACACGGAACTCCACACCCTACAAGCTATCCTCACTCTGGAAAATATAGACATTTGTGCCGTTACAGAGACATGGTATAAATCTGCAGAAAGTATTCTAGTAGAGCAAGGCTTCAGGGCCTTCCACTCATTTAGACCATCAGCTGCACAGATAGAGACAAAAGGTGGAGGAGTTTCAGTCTCTGTTAGTAACAAGTATAACTCTACACTGGTTAAATAGGCTAATGCTCTGGAATTTATCCATGTGCAAATCACCATAGACAAAGTCAGATACCATATCTTAGCATGCTATAGGTCACCCTGTATGTCCCTAGAATCCCATAGCTCATACTTTGATCTACTGGAGACACTCGCCATTACACCAAATACCCTATTTATGCGAGACTTTAACTACCCCTCTATAGACTGGGAGACATGCATTGCCTCATACTTGCCGACACAGCAATTCCTGGAATGTATTAACACAAATACCTCCTACCAGAGTTTCAAGCATAGTGTACCTGTTACTCACCAATATGAGAGAGCACTGCACCCCTTTCAGTGTCACATCCTCACTGGTGAAGCCAGACTACACAGATGTCTTTTTTGAAATAAAAAATCAGCTCAGTAACCCCAGCAAACCCTGCAACAGTTTGGAACTATTCCAAAGCAAACTACACCCTATTAAAGGATCATTTGTCAAAATGCAGTGCCCCTCCAAACCTCCAGTTCACAGCAAGCTATGCATAATTGTTCACAGAGACCCTGTACAATCATGTAAATGGCTGTATAGAGACTGCTGTACCTACACGAAGTAAAGCCAAACCATACTCTAAAAACAAACCGTAATGGTGGAATCCTAACCTTAATAGGGTATATAACAAAAGGAAAAAAAAAAGTAATGACTAAAATTAGAAAGAGCAACTCCCATAATGATATGAGCTCTCCAATTAATCTAAACAGGAAACTAAGAGGACTAATTAAGTCCAACAAGGCCAATTATGTCAGGTCAAGATAGTCTCACAGGCTATACGACAATCACAAGGCTTTCATCTCACAGGCTAAAGACAACCACAAGGCTTTCTACAGCTATGTTGAAACCTCAAAGGCAGCACACATCAGTGTGCAAAACAAATGTTCAGTAGTGTCACCTTCACTGAGCAGAGCAGAACAACATAGAAAATTTGCTGACTGACAAATTCAACTCAAACTTCACCCCTGCTCTTCTCCCTACCTTTCCCATAAAATACTTACTAGTATACACCCCAACTATTAACAGGGAGCAGTGCCTGGCAGTGATTGCTAACACCAAAGATACAGCCTCAGTGGGCCCCAACAATATCCCAGGTTTCCTTCTAAATAGCTTGAAACAAGACCTACCAGGACCACCTGAGGCACATTTAAATCATAGCCTCAAAACAGGCTTTGTAACATGAGAATGGAGGACTGCAGTAGTTATCCCACTTTACAAGGGTGGATCATCAACTGACCTTGGAACTTCTCAATAAAGACATAGACAAACTTCAGAAAATAGAACCAATCCAGTTTGGCTTTGTCAAGGGAAGGTCATGCTTACTAAACTTGTTGGACTTGTTTGAGAAAGTCACCAAGGAAACTGATGAGGGGAAAATGGTGCATACCGCCTACCTGGGCCTGGCGAAGGTATTCACTCAGGTATAGTAGAAAGATTCTCCAAACTGGGCTTAAGCCCCTACATAACTCACTGGATTGCTAGCTGGCTCATAGACAGGACCAGGAAGCCAGGAATGGTGATACTAAGAGACTGGCTACCAGAGAGGTACCTCAGGGCTCCATGCTGGAACCACTCCTATTTGGCATCCACTTCTCAGAGGTAAAGGCTAATGTCAAGGGCATTTGGCTGACCAAGTTCAGAGAAAACTGCAGATTGGAAGCTATTATAGATTCTCCCCATGGTACATGCATCTTGCAAGATGATCTAAAACAGACAAATTACTGGTGCCAAAGTCATGGATTTAAGCTCAATGTCAAGAAATACAGTCTAGTGTCTTTTATGAAAACTGCCACCCAGGCTAATTACTCCATTTATAAGTTACCCCTAAGAGTTTATTTGGAAGTCAGGGATCTGGGAATATATGTAGACAGTAATCTGGCCTTTGACCAACATGCAGCCAAGATAGTAAAAAATCATAGCATCCAGGTCCAAGGAAGTCATAGTGCCATTTTATTTGGCCCTTATCAGACTGATCATTGAGTATAATGCTCCTTTTGGCATGTACCTGACCACAGATATGCAACAATAGAATGCCCACAAAGGTTCCTTACCAGGAGAATTCAGGGTATAAACACATACCCCCGGATTCACGAATCCTCCGTGTAAGACTTAATAAGTCTTACTCGGAGGCTGCAGTTGAATGGTATGACATCAGCGTGCCATGAATATGCATGAGGGCACGCTGACTCAACCGTAAGTCTTACACGGACCGTGTAAGAAAGCAGGGGGTGTGTCTCAATGCCGAGCAGTCTAAATGTCCACACCCCTGCAAGTGTTTCAAAAGTAAAAAAAGTACACACACAAGAGTCAGTCCGCTCAAATGTCCCTGCACCCAGCACTACACTCTCTGATATTGTAAACCCCTATCATAGTTCTAAAACGCAAAATATTAAATATAGTTTTTTAAATTCCCAAAATAGCTGGCCGTGTTTGCACGTGTGTGCGCGGGTGTACCCATTGCTTAGCTGCAGTTAGCAATTCAGACATGGAAGAGCATGAGAAAGAATGTTTAGGCAAATCACACCAAATAGCAATAGCGTAATGGTAGATCGTTCGCACAAAGAAGAGGCATTCATGGTTTGAGTCCCACCCCTCCCCTTCGTATTTATGTTTTAAATCAGTATATGAAAAAATACCTGACAAATATGTTTAAACATTACTAAAAAGCAGTAAAATGGCCAATGTATCAGTGAAGAAAAGAAATATTTTAAAGGATCCAGATATAAAATTGCCTGCAGTTAAGCAGCGCTTCACTCAGTGCAATAGAGTTGCCCGTAGTTTAATAGCGCTTTACCTAGCGCAATAGAGGTGCCCACAGTTTAACAGTGCTTTACCCAGTGCAATAGAGTTGCCAATAGTTCAATGGCTCTTTACCTAGCGCAATGTGTTTGCGCGGACGTGAGCGCCGCGCCAACCAGGGCACCATAGGGCACCGAGGAGTAACATAGAGCAAAGTTGCTTAAATGCAGCCACACCCCCTAGCCTGTCTGGACAGTATGAAAATAAAATGAATAACAAGGTTCAAACCCAGGACTCTGTGCATTGGAAGCAAAGTACAGAACCACTAAGCCATGACAACATAGGGGAAACATCCACTGTTGACATTTATATAATTACGAATGATAGTTTAACCATTACTAAGCAGGTCTGCAGTCAGCCGAGAATTTTACAAAACGGCCAATCACAAAAAAGTGTGGGAAATGCGGCATATTTAAGCCCCACATGTGGGAATACATGCCATAACTGATTGTAGCTCACATCTGCAGTTAGAATGTCTGGTGTCGGAGAGGGAATACGCTTCCGAGCGCAACGTTGGTGCATCGAGGAGTCCAAATACATGGTTTGGATCCTTATCCACCATCACAAGACAAGACTCCTGCAGGGCCAGTTCCAAGGGACGGAGTACAAGGTAGAGGCTTGGAACCGGTTAGCTCATGACCTCACCAGTGCCACAGGCATTCCTCGGACTGGTGAGCAGGTCTGTCACCACCATGCAGACCTGAAGAGACGAAAGCAGGACCACCTGAACCAGTGGACACAGGAGGCCTGTGGGATGCAGGATGCCCCACAACTGAGTATGTAGCCATGGAATGCAGTATGTAAGAATTGATAATGGAGTATGTATAATGGATGGGTATTTCTCAATATCCCTTCATTTACTTTACAGCTGCAGGTGACTGTGCTATGAATCAGCAAGCCTATGCTGATAGGCTGCTAAGGGTGCACCACCAGGCAGGTTAGTGATTATTCTGCATGCATTGTTATATAAAATATGGGAGAGAGCATGAAAGAAAGTGTTGTAATCCAATAATACAGCCATAAAATTGCCTGAATAAGTCCTCTGCATGTACTGTCCGATAAAAACATCAGAGAGGCAGAAAAAGAGTGTAGTAACCCATTAGGAAAGGTAACATGTGTCTGGAATAATATCTCTGCAGGCACTGTCATATAAAATAAGTGAGTGAGCCTGAAAAAAGAGTGTGCTAACCTATTAATAAAGGTATAATATGTCTTGAACATCTCTACCATATACACAGTTAAAACAAATAAAGGAGTGAGCCTGTGGAAAAGTGTGTAATGTCATTAATAAAGGTCTAAAACCCAGAGTGTGTCCGTGTCACAGAGTCTGAAATGTTGTTATACCCTTGCATAATACAAACAGTACTGTTTGAAAAGGTACTGGCAACCCAGAGTTGTGCAATCCCATATAAAGTGGGTGATGGAAGTGCTAGTAGCTGTGAAAAATATATACAGTCCACAACAGTCAGTTACTGGCTGGCATGAGTAACTAAAGCTGGCACATGTGTAGCATGTTATATTTTCCCCATAAATGTGAGTGTGTGTCAAGAAATGCAGGGTTCTGTATAAATCAAAGTGAAAATGTCATGTGAAAACTTCCCAGATATGTAGATAAAGAAATATAAATGCAATCAAGAAATATGTAGCAGTAACATCTGCATCCTGGACAGTTAGTATGTCAGATATAGGTCAGGCATATATTGAACTAGCCAAACCCATTACACAACCTAATGTATGGTGGCAAGTGTAATAGTACATGTAGGGGATATACACCTGCAGTCACTGGGAATGTAGTGTAGATGAAAAGGTCATTAAAAGATGTTAACCGAGGTGTTTTCTACACCCTACTGTATGTGCATAAACCATGCAAATCCACACCTCAATGGGTATGTTTAATCTTAAATATTTATTGGGACATATGTCCTACTGTTCCTATAAATATTTGCATTCATGTTGATGCATGTGCCCTGTTTGAACACCACAATCATGGTGGCCTGTTGCTACCAAACATCCCTGCATGCTGTTGGGATAACCACTGTGGTTCAATATGTGCATGTGTTATTCTTGCTGTTCAACTGTTGTACCCTTGGTGTGCTGAGTTAATGGGAATATTATTGCATGCTGTTACAACTAATCTGGAATGCTGTTTTGCTTATGTTGTAATTAAACACACCTAATCACAGAAAATATGGGAAGGCCGGTCCCAGCGGACCCACCTGTCCCTCCTCAGCTGGCGAGTGCACCTGGCACCAGCAGGTCCGGTGCCCAGCCCGGGCTCCCCCTCCTCCATTGGTCCTGTGCCACCTTCAGGTGGAAGCACTGCAGGGGATGGGGCTAATTCACCCGTGCAAGTGTGGGTGAAGAAGGGCCACCTGTCACCCTTCGAAGGGTCTGGGCTGTGGTGCATAGGGAGATCCAGCATACAGTTGCTGATCCCCTACGCCAGCTTGAGGCAAGAGTGGCGCGTCTCACGGGTGAGCCTGCCCGTCCTACACAGCCCCCAGCGCAGCCATCCTCGGGGCTGTAAAGGTTCAGTGGTGACTGCCCATGGGTGGGGATCTCAGTTACACTGTTACCATCTGTGGGCTCATGGGCTTGTGATTTCCAAACATCCAACCCCGTCAATTGTGTTCACCCACCCCATGTGTCATACACTGCCCCTGTATGCGTCTTGTCTGTCTTGTCTGTTTACCTTCCCAACCTACCACCCCGGACATACCTACTTCCTCTACCTCACTTCCCACTCCCACCTGAAAAAAAAAGAAAAAAAAAGGGCAATCTGTACCCACAAAGAAATTATGCCCCATAAATAGCTGCCCATTTCGCACACATGTTCATCGGACAAACATGTAAGCTGATAATTAGAATTGGCAGTACAACATACTTTGTTGTCCTCACCCCTCTCCCAAGGGTGGAAGGTTTCAAATTTCACTCCAAATTCATTGCATATACACAGCTGTTGCTGTTAAAGAAATGGGCAGCTATGGACCTTCCCTACACCCGTCCTGAACATCCCGAGCTTGTTTACCTACTGTCTGTCCCTCTTTGTGCCCCCTTTTTCACCACTTTCTATCTCCCCATTTTCTTTTCTTTAAAAGAAATTAGCGAGGGGGTTAGCAGGAGTAAGCACTTTTAAGCGGTAGTAAGCGGGTTTAAGCGAGTGTGCGCATGTGTGCGCTTAGCTTAGTATTGCTAAGCATCGTGCAAACCCGCGCAAACCTGCTTACAACTACTTAAAAGTGCCTTAGTCACTATATGGCCCTTGTACTGCTCAGCAGAAAAATAAAATACCCCTATCAGTCTTGAACCCCACACCTTGGACTCACAAGACTGCATGAAGTACCACTAAGCCACAACAGATATACAATAATGTGGTGCTGAAAGAAATATATCATGCATTACAATGAGTGAATGTAAAGGGAGACTAGGAATGGCATAACACAAATCTTGTTCTGTGGCCCATAACCAGCAAGTGTTGTGGAATTGCATGACATGACTGTGAAAAGAGAACCAGCCATGCTAGTAGGGAATAATGTTACCGTAGCACCTTACAAACCCCACACAGTATCAGAGCAGAATAAGCACTGGCATATTTGAATAGGTCAGAGGCCAGACCTCCCAAATGTGACTGATTTACACGGATGTCCCTGATTTGCAAACAAATGTTAGCTGTGCCCCTCTGACTCCCTGTGAAATGTACTAACAGTAGGCAGAAAGGTGGTGAATCTCACTTAATGAAAAATGTCAATAAGTGAGAGTAGACACTGCCTGCACATCAGAAAAGGTGTAGTAATATATATGCTCGGAATCCCCCAAAGTCTCAACAGCAAAATATCTGAAATATATCACAGGTGTATCCCACTCATATGTACCTTTCCCTGAGGCTGTTCAAATATTAACTGAGAGTATATGAGGCCTGGAGGTGTCAGAAACACACAGGCATATCAGCTTGTCTGCTGTTACACATTCAGCAAATAGCTGTAGAATGGATTCCACAAGCATGCTCGTATGTAGGAGTACACCACAGAAATATCAAAGGATGTAGCCATGTACTGCTGGCAACCACCTGTGACAATGCCATTGTTCAGGTGCTGAAAAGACTGGTGTGGTGCACAGTCAAAGGATGCTGGGCTAACCTCTGTCTACCATCTGGATATGTCCACAGGTGGGAGCTACTGAGACAGCCTACTAGCCTTTATAAACTAACAGGTACACAGCAACTCTGCATGTTCAGTAAGATAAACAGCACACGATAATAAATAATGCTCTCCGT